>NC_056524.1:105948700-105989922 GCF_019175285.1 Sceloporus undulatus | reverse complement strand
CTGACAGAGAAGGCAAAACGTCTCACAAAAGTACAAATCCCAAGATTTCATAGCATTGAGCCATGGCAGTTAAATTGGTGTCAAACTGCATTATTTCTGCAGTGAAGATGCAGTCAACAATGACCCTTCCAGCTGCAGTCCCAACCTGTTTGACCTTCGGGTGGGGATGACCTGTTTTTAAAGATGTATAAGGCATGCTGTCCTCATGTGTAGTTATTACACATATGAGTAAGGTAGAAAGGTTTTGAATAAGGACTATCTTAGTATATGTGGTATAGACCTGACATATACCAGAGGTTTAAAACTGGCCCTGGTGTGTGTGTGTGTGACTGGTAGGAGAAGTTTTAAGAAGCAAAACTCCTTGCACTACCAGATGTGAGATACAGCTTCACATATGTAATTTTTTAAACTGGTACTTCTTAGCAATTTGGTGATTTAATGAGCAGAAATGGATGTGGAATGAACTTCTAGACAAGTGCTTAATGTAGCTGTTCAGCTGATTCCAAGGCTAAGCATTAGTGTGTAAAGGTAATTAATATCCCTCATTTATGGGCGTAAAGAACCATATGATCTGTCAGGGTATGCAGATAAACCAGCGATATGGAAGTTAATTCACAAATCAATTAGACAATCTTGCTTGCTGAGTATAATTAAGGTTATTTCAATTAGAGGTTATTCTTGGGTTTAAGACTGTGGAAAGCAAAATGCCTGAAAAAATGAGAATCAAATTTTCTACCACTACACCTCAAAACTGCCACATTCTGTAGTGGTTTCGGGATCTGTCTATTTAAATCTAGCTGTAGTTCACCGGAATAATTTCAAACCATGAACAACAGAGAAAGGTTTTCTGACTGTGTTCCTATTTCGTCTCATGACTTGTCAACCCTGCTTTGCTTAACTTCCCTTGTCAGGCAGGTAGTGTACAGAAGTAGAGCTACTGTCATGCTTGGTTCAAAGAAAAATGAACATAAGCAATAAACACAAGCTTTTTGGTTTTGCCTTACAAATACATTGGCAGTTGTTTTACTGCCCAGATATGCCTGTGTTCCTTACGACTTAAAAGAAAGAGAAACTGAAGTCTTCATAGCCATTTGGCAGTTGTAGAAGCTAAATTGTTTGCACAGTGCCCAAAGGCCATACATAGTGAGGCCCCTGGATTTAATATGTATGTTCATTAACATGACACCAAAATCTGTGAGTACTCAAGTCCCATTAAACACAGTGACATCATGAATTGGTGTCCCTTATATAAAATGGCAAAAACAAAGTTTGCTTTTGACATTTATATTATCTTTGAATATTTGCAAGCCATGGATGGTTGAATCCATGGATAAAACATCCATTAACAGAGAGGGCTGACTTAGTGAGGTCATAGCAAGTGTAAAGATCATATTTTACCATTTCTCCCCTCTGTTGTTCTGTGCTTTCAAGCAATTTCTGACTTATGGTAATCCTAAAGTGAACCTATCACTGATTTGTCTTGGGAAAATTTGTTCAGAGTTTGTTTTTTTGCTTCTGTCTTCTAAGGTTGAGAGAGTGTGACTTGCCCAATGTCACCCAGAGGTTTCCATGGCCAATCAGGGATTTTAACCCTGTTGCTGTGCCAGGGCTGAATAAGAACAGGGCTATACTTGAATTTCTTAGCTACTTTGGATAGGATGGGACAGGACAGGACAGTCAGGCAAAATTCTACTAAGGTGTTGGATAAAGAGAGTGGAGGGATCTTAATTTGTGACAGGGTTGTACCTTAGCATCTTAAGCGTCTATGTATATAGCAGCTCAATCTCCAACACCTACTAAAATTTGACAATATGGTCTGGAGTTCTGTTGGATAGTTATGAATGCATAACCTCAAGTTACGTACTCATGACTATTTTGTATTCACAATCCCCACATAGCCCCTAGTTTAGTAGGGAAACAGTAGGGACTGTGAAAGTTCCTCAATCTCCACCTGGGAAAGGAACTGCTGTGACTGATAGGGGTCTGTTTACCCATCAGTCAGGAAGCAGCTGGCTGACAGTCCACACAAGCCCTCATGGGAGCAATCTCTGGCACAAGGGTGAATTGTGGCAGGGGTCCTGCTTTTGCCTGTCACACTGGAAATCACAAATGGGAGGGGTTAGGATTGTTAGTCAGCTGCTTCCCAGTCAACAAGGGCAGAGACTCCCATTGACTGCAGTGCTTGATTTGGAGAAGTTTCAGCTGAAATTCACTGTTTAACACCAGAATGATGATGTTTATGCATATGCAAATCCCCAACAGGATTCCAGCCATGATGTGTATAATTGGGTGCACGAGAGAGTGACAAAGATATGTTCTAGCAAGCAAAATGATATAGGCTACAATCCTATTCACATTTACCTCCAGCTAAGGGCTTGTTTACACTGGCAAAAATTCCTGGACTCACACTGTATCTGGTGTGATGAGTCTTCACTGAGTCCATTTCTTTAAGCTGTTAATTCATCATAACAAAAAATGCTGTTTACTCCAGAGTTTCCAGGAAATTCTGGAGTGAACCTGGGGTATGTTGAACGTGAGGATAGGTGGCTTGGCCTGGATCTGAAGCAACCCAGCTGTCCATGCACCTCCAAAGCTACCACATCGTCCTGCTAGCATGTTCTCCTCAGTGTCACTCTATCCTCTCCTATTGATTGCACAAGTGATTCTGACCTTAGTAAATGCAACAACAACAGTCAGGCACTTTTAGGGAGGTGCTTGGACAGCGAGGCTGCAGTCATGGTGGTACTGAAGAGGACACACTAGCAGGACAATACAGTGTCACTTGGCAGCCCATCTGAACACATTCGGCCTACATCATGTCAACCTGGGACAGCTCCAGAGCATAATACTTAGGATTAAGGAGACAGTTTAGACATGCCTTAAGACCCACTGAATTCAGTGGGGTTTTCTTCTGAGTAGTCATGAATAAGAGTGGGCTGATAGTGAACTTGATAGTGAACTTTCCATGTCTCAGCTTGTCTATTTCACTGAAATGAAAAGCTCTCCCTTGAAAAAGAGACAAAAGAAAAAAAACCACAGCATGGCACTGGCATCGAGTATAAATACCTGCAAATGTACACTAGCAGACAAGGTGTATTGTGCTTGAGCAACATACCTTTCTCGAAACAATGGCTTAGGTTCTGGACGGATGGCTGCCATGGAAGGTGGCAGCTGTCTTATGGGAGAAGGAATAGAAAAATTCAAATCCAAGGAGCCTGTTTTTCTGTGCAGAGGTTCCATCTCCATCGCTCCTTGCATTTCACTTTCTATAGGGCATGAGCCGGCCCTTCCATGGCTAGAGAGAGAGGACAGTTCTGGTCCTATAGCGCCCTGCAGCATTCCCTCCACCATGGCCAGGGGGTCGTGTGTTGGAGACATCGATGGAGGAGAACGGGATTTCTTTTTTGTTGATGCTCCAGCTAGAAGTTTCAACAGTCCACTTTTCTTTTCTTTCTGCATGGAGGTCAAACAAAACATTCAATGTGAGCCATTCTGATCACACAAGTTTAAAGTGAAAGCCACCCAGTTTCAAGGCATGTGCATCAACAGCCAAGTCGTCTCCAGCAGAAGAGGTAAGAGGCAGAATTCTCTCAATGTGTTTTTTGCTAAAGCCACAGAGGGAGGTTTTACTTAGGTGGAAAAGTAAACAAGAAAGTGAAGCATCATTTGCAAATCAACTTAGCCAGGAGAGCTACACTGTTACATGTAGTAAAGGTGAAGCACAGCGGAAATTGGATTGAATCTGCACTGTAATAAACATAAATGACTCATCCAGAAACTGAAAATGCAACTCTAAACAGCTGGAATTTGAAAAGGCAATGTTATTTGATTCTACCTATGGGAGGAACAGACCACTATTTTATTTTATAATTCCACAGTGACAAGTGAATGTTCAACACTTCCCAGCAAAAATTAATTGAATGTGATGTCAGGATTACTTTTCTTGCTTTCTTCTTTCTGGCTGATCTTATTAAATCACAGTATGAGGTGGGGAGGTGTTTCTGGATCAGAATATGAAATCATACAATAGCTGCTTGCTAGAACATCTAAATCCTAAGCAGACAAAGTTTCACCATAAATATTTATTTTATATGTTTATATGACTCTTCCTTCAATTCTCCCCTTACATCAACTCTATTAGGTAGATCAGACCCAATATTCTTGTTTTGTGTCTGTGTCTCCCTGGTCATATGCTATTTTCACACATTTATAGAAGAATGGAGATGGGATAGCATTGGCAGGATTTCTTCTACTTTCTTCCTGGTGTAATTCCAATGAGCACATGGATTTCTATAGCGCAGAGATGATCCAACAGAGAAACACTTCATAATGAAGTATAGGTGATGGTAATTTCCAGATGCATGGTTATGTCAAAATAAATTCTGCTTCTATAATTTCCTATTTTTAAAAATATATTTTTGAGCCTGGTTCCAACCGAATCAACTGAATCCACACTAGACCAGCTAAAACTGTCCTGAGTTATGTCCAAAACCCCTTCCAAGCTTGAGACCGCATTTGACCTGACCTAACTTTCTGCCAGGCACTGTGGCAATATCCCTGGGCTAGAGGAAGTTTGGATTTCACATAAATTGGCTCCTCACTTATTCCACCTCTTATCTGCCCCCCACCCCCTGCCCTGGCTCTCCTAGTAGTAGATTTTAGCCACCAGAGCTGTTCTGCTGGCAGTTTAGTCTGCTACCAGATTTCTGAGATCAAGTGGCAGATTTCTGAGATCTGATGATGTTGATATCAGAAAGGCGTTTCTTTCAGTGGAAGACCTTTTGCCTATCCCTAACCTCTTATAGACGGTACATTTTTAAGTTGCAGTGTTAAAATACACACACACACACACACACACACACACACACACACACACACACCCTGCTATCTTATCCTTTGGGGGCTTGATAATCACTGTTCTTGGAGGTTGAACAAAGTAATAACTGTTTTAATTTCAGCTAGACCAGCTACTGGAAACGAAATTGAATTTAAAACAAGGAAGAATAGCAATAAGCACCATGATAGAGAGAAGAAGAGCACAAAACCTGGTTAAATGAACAGCCAAAACAGGTATTTTGGAAAAGAAGGCATGTCAGAAGAAAAACGAGGCTGTGCTAAAACCTCTGGCACTAATTAATGGTAGTGCTGTACTGTCTTCTGCTGAAGCTTTCCCACCCTGCAGTCTTGTCTTTCTTTTTTTTAGACCCACAACGCTGCATACACTCAAGAAGAAATTTAGTTATTTCTGTTGCAGTAACTGACAGGAATGGGGCCTAAATACCCCCAAAGCACCAGATCCTGTTTGATCTTGGAAAGATATCAAGTGGGGCAACCTGGCTAGTACTTGAATGGGAGAACTACAATGAATACCAGGCTATACAGTGGACTCTTGTTATATGCTGGGGTTTGGTTCCAAGATCCCCCATGTATAACAAAATCTGTGTATGCTGAAGTCCCATTAAATATAATGACATAGCAAAATGGTGTCCCCTATAAAAAAATGGAAAATCAAGGTTTGATATTTGAAATTTATAGTTTTTTTGAACATTTTCAAACCGTGGATGCTTGAATCCATGTATAAAAAACTGTGTATAAGAATGGCCAACTGTATATCAGTGGCAAGGAACTGAGAAAACCACCTCTGAGTATTTCTTGCCTAAGAAAACCCTATGAAAAATTCATCGGGCTGCCATAAGTCAACAGGTGACTTGGAGACGCACACCCACAGAAGTGACAGGAAGGCAGGCAGACAATACAATGCTGCCACCTGGAAGCTTTGACAGGCAGCATAAGTAACAGCCATAGGCTGTGCTCCCCTGAGTCTAAGCCCTGCATTTCCTATTGTCCCCTAGCAGATATCCCTTTCCATTGGGAAAATTAACATGGCCCATAGCAGTGGTTTCCAACTATTTGTCCTGCAAACTTTATTCCCCAGAATGCTTTACCTCTGGGCATGCTGGCTGAGGCTTCTGGAACTCCAAAAAACCTGGAGGACCAAATGTTGAGAACCACTGGTTCGAAGCTGGGAAAGTTGCTTAATTTTTTTGGTACACTCCTCCTGCTTAACCTGTTGCCATTAACACAGCAATTTTTAACAACAGTTTACTTATTTACCGTACTATAATCCTGGATCACATAGCAGATTGTAAAGTTCCACACAGTGTCTCATCCTTCCTCCCTGCCCGCTTAACCTGCTTGTTTTCTGCAGCCCTCCTAACCACTGGGAGAGGGCTGGGAGAAGATGCAGAGACAGCCAAACATGCAGGCTGTACCATTCCCACAGCTGATTGCAGGAAGATGCTGCTGCTGCTGCTGCTACTATTACTACTACTACTACTTATTCTTATTCTCTTATTCATTTTTATCCAGTCTTTCCCCCGATAATGGGACTCAAGTCGGCTAACACCATATTTAAAGCAATACAAGTATAAGATTTTTTTTAAAAAAACAACTAAACCATTTATGAAGTTAAAACACTAAACATTAAAAATATTAAAATGAATTAAAAGACTATATACCAACTTTAAAACAGAACTTCACAGCATTAAAAGCATTAAAAGCTCAACTGTAGTTAATTTGTAAAAGCTTGACAACACAGAAATGTTTTGGCCTGCCATTAGAAGGAGAGCTATGACAGGCCATCCTGGCCTGGGTTCCACAGTCTGGGAGCAGCCACCAAGAAGACTCTTTCCCTTGTTCCCACCAAAGGAGCCTGAGGAGATGGTGGGACAAAGAGAAGGCCCTTTCCAGGCAATCCTAAAGCTCTCATGGGGTCATGAAGGGAGATATGGGCCTTCAAATAACCTAGACCCGAGCTGTATAAGGCTTTATAGTTATACATGTAAGGATTTTATATTAAATTCTTCTATTAAACATTTTTAAGTTACAGAATATGTGGGGGCTGGGATACTATCATGCAGAAAATAACATATGGTTGAATGTTATTATTCCTTGATAATATAGTAAGACTGAAAAAGCAAGCAATGTGCAGTGTTTCACAAATGTATCTAATTGGCCTCCTTCCCTAACCCTTTTAAGTTTTATCAGTTTTGTCTGTTCCGCTATTTGCCAGACCTTTTCCAAATAGCCTTTAAGCTTATAAAGCAGCCTCTTTCCAATTTTCTGCCAAATTAATCTAGAAGGACACGTAAATGATTTATAATTAATTCAAGGACACATAGCTTAACCTTTCCCTTCTCAAAGACATAAGACTAAAAATGCTAATGGTAATTCAGGACAAGCCATATCTAAAGTCGAATTAATGCTTTCTGGTATACTTATCAAAACATCACCACCAAATATGGGACATATTTGCCAGAGTTATGAAATCTGTGGCAGCTAACTGAGTTGCTATCCATAGACATAATATGTATATGTACGTTTACATACACCCACACACTGCAATTTAAAGGACTGATAAAATACAATTGATAAAATGTTGTACCAGTTTTATTTCTAATTGATGCATTAATCTTGAAAGAACATTAACCTCCATGTTTTTACCTTTGTGAAGCTAACATCTCCAGATATCTTGTGGTTTTCCTTTCATATGTCTCTAGCAATATCCACCTCATATGAATGTCATTCCAATTCCAATCTCAAGTTCAACTGGGGGTTTGTGAAGTCAATGAAGCATCCACAGTGTGCCTGACAATACTGTACTATGCAATGATCAAGAAAAATGAATATGAATAAAAAATTTTAGCCTGACGTTGCTCAGGCAGAAGTGTCCTGGTTTTTATTGGTGAAATGTTGGAAGGGTATGGCACGTGGATCTTTAGAGCCTGATCCTCACAATATTGTTGCATATTGTCCATATTACTCCCACCCAATCTCCACAACCCGCATAACTATCTAGGCTGCAAAAACTGTCTGACTCTGTTGTAGTGTTTCTTAAGACAATGCTACTACAGCTGAACAGAATTGGTTCAATACTTCTAAAGCAGAGTCTACCAGGCCATGCTTTGACCAATCAAAACAGGGCTTAGTCAGGTGTTTAGTTTGTAACTTATCGCCATGAGTTTCTGGGGGCATTTTTTCCATTCATAGTAGCAGCACTGGAAGGAACACTTCAACAGGGCCAACTCCTATGGAAGACATGGTGTTTGACCTTGAAGGGAGATCAATACAGTAGTGTATGTTGTTGCAAATTTTCTTGATCTTTGTATATTTTTATGAAATGTGACATCAGAGGATCCTCCCCCTACCCCTCACATCTAATATGTCCTTTACACATACTGAGTCTCTACCATGGTGGTCAAAATATTGGTCATGATCTTATTAGTGAATTATAATCAGAGTTACGCTTTCACAACTCACTTTTATGATCATTTTGCTTAGCTTGGAATTCTGTTCAGAACAAGGAACAAACTAATGTCCCCCAAACTCATCTTGTAAGCAGAGCAGCTCTGCATGAGCATGAGTGGGGACATGTCCACCTATTTTCTGTTAGCTGAATGTGTTGCAGGGACATCATCTGTGAAAAGCTCATAAGGATCCCTGGAGGTCCCTGTGGATGTCTGGCTATTTTCCTATAGCACAGCCAGCTATAGGAAAATAGCCAGACATGTCCCAGATAATCCCCACACTGTCTGATAACACTGAAATGGTGGTGCTGTGGGAGGACTGCGCTGCTCAGAAGGTGAACATTTGGGGGGTTAGCACTGGGAGATGTAGCTACAGAGATGTCACTATGTGTTAGATGTACACCTCCTGATGCAAGTTCTTGGCCACTGTTGCACACGGTCCAATTTCTATTCAACTCCATAATGAACAGTGATCAAAATTTTATTTTTGAAATTACGATTTGACCACATGAAGATGAATTCCTGAGAGAAGTTTACTACAGAAAGACAGAGGGAAAATGGCAAGTTCAACTGGGTGCCTCTCTCCTCTTTTACACATGATTGTGTGAAGGCGTGCCAGGAATGCAGTGTGGCATGGGCATTCCCACTTTAAATTATCAGAACATTTGTAGTAAAATGCCATGACAAAAGTTCTGAAGATGTTGAAAGAGATTTTTTTAAAACAGAAAGATGATAGAGATCACTTTAGTGTGATAAAGCTTCCAGTCTTTTAAAAGTACATCCCTGTGGAACAGTCTCATCTTATGCTTGGTTTTCAAGCAGTCACAGGGCATGATTTTAAAAGCGTGAGCACAGCCATATAATCAATTTTTATATTAATTAGGAAGTCTCTGTGAAACACTGCCATACTTCCAAATATTTGGATGATGCATAAATACCGAAAGAGATGAGATTATTTTTGGAAAGTACAATCTTTATATATGAAAGCATGATTATGTATTCAGGAAATGTTTTGTTCTTTTTGAATTATGAAAAACTTAATAAAAATTATATAAACCGGAAAAAAAAGAACAAAAAATTCAATGAAATAGTAAGAAAAAGGTTTATTAGGAACATCAGGGAAACCACTAGCACATATTTACTACACCACTGCATTGAGAAATAAGGGTTTCTAGGCAATAGTAATGAAATGAGAATTAAATTGGTTAGATTATTGACTAGTATTCTCAGGTTCTTCCATTGTACATATGGAGGGAAATGGGTTATTGGCCACTGGGACTGAAACACCCACACACATAGAAAGGAAAAGTAAGCTAACGTGTTGAATATTCTGTAAGGCTAATAAGAACTGGAAATGATAAAATGCAGCTTGAGGCTTGATAATATTTTAACATTACACTTATAAGCTTAATTCATGTTCTCAGCTTTCACTAGAGGTGGATTTTTATTTCAGAGCAAAACAGATAAAACAATTTAGTCTTGCATTCTTTAATCTCATTAAATGACAGAAACTTGGTATGTGTTTTTTTGTGTGTGGAGGAGAAGAGGAAGAGAATTTGAGAACTAAATTTTTGTAAATCATTTAGTTAATAAAACTGTGCCAGCCATTCCCCTTTGTTTCCATGCTGTTCTTAGAAAGCTTTTATTTTTAATAATGATAAGACAATGAAGATATGTATTAAATATTATTTTACATTAACTCGCTGTCTGCAGAAGAACTCTAGTCTCCCACCTAACTTGTTCTCTTTGGGTTACTCTAACATCCATGATTATGTGAAGGAAAACTCTGTTTGGTAAATTTCTTTTCCTCCTGATATGTTAAAAGATATTAAGAAGTGTGAGCATACAAGGCCAGGGACTGGAATGTTACTTTTTAAAAGGAACTAGTTACTTTATTCATTACTCTTATCATCCAGAAGGTGACCACATGTTACTATCACTGTAATCAAGAAAGGTAACACACTGAATTATTTGCTACTAACCAGAGTATGTTAAGAAAATTCTGAGAAAAATGTGAAATAAATTCCAAAGCAACCCTTTCCAGCTATTGCACAAGGCAGCCACTCATGTAATCCTTCCTCCTCTCCTTCCCATTTCTCAGACTTGAACCAGCACACACACATACCCAGTAATGAATATCAAGACGACAACCTACTCCTGTTCCACAGGAATGTAGTGAATTACAGCCATGGCCATTACAGGTCATAACTCAATTTCTCCTCATTACTACAAAAATAACTAATTGTCAATGTAACTCATTAGGAACATAAGGGGAATGTACAGTTAGTTCTTTCAGTTCAGCAAAGAATATATATATTAAGCTAGTGGGTTTTTGTTTTAGGATGACTCCAACTATGTTTTTCTTTTTTGTATTATTGTACAGTATTAAGGGGAGAGAGGGAGAAGGGGGTTATAATAATTAGGAAAATGGGGTAATATGTGATATTGATAAATATCACTTTATTATAAATATCACATTTATAAATATCACATTACTATAGAATTTGATGAAATATATCATAATTGTTTATTTTGCTTAGTTTTGAGTATGAAATTAAAAAAATTCTAACCTCAAAAACAAATGTAAGTTACTTGCTGGCTCTGGACAGTATCATCATTTGAAAAGCCTGTAAAGAAAGATATTAGAACATGATGGTCATTTGTTGGGGGTGCCTTGTGAGTTTCTGCATGGCAGCGAGTTGGACTGGATGGCCCTTGGAGCCTCTTCCAACTCATTCTATGATTCTATGTAAAATGAAAACAAAACCAATGTTATCTTCACTAGAAGAGGCATCTGAGAGGAAGGTACCTACAAGTATTCAGAATCTATGGCTGGATTTTGAAATGGGCCCATATATTCAGCAGTTTTGTTGCAATGTGCTATTGTGGTCAGATTCTCTTCTCTTCAAGCTCCCAGTTTCTGCTGTGGAGCAGAGCCAACTAGTCTGACAGGCAACACATACATATCACACATACAGAGTACCCTTTACTCTAATTCAGATAATGAGCCTTTGACCTAACACCAGCGGTCTAGCATTCAATTCTGCACTAAAGGGGGGCGGGGGGGGAATCTACCTTCTCTTTTAAATAGTCTCTCTCTTTTTTAACTGAAATGTAAATGCATGTTGAAAATTCAGGAAAATCAACATTTCTATGTTTGGGAACATGAAAAGAAATGAACTGGTGAACAATGATTGAGTAGACAGTAAAATAAAACTAACTTCACTGGGGGAAAGACTCCATAGTTACACATCAATGCATTTTGATGTGTGAGCTAGCAAGCAGCCGTCGACCACCTCTTCCAGATCATGTGTGCACAATCCAACATAAATTTAGTTCATAAGTCCAATGAAGCCAATGGGCTCATGAATATCTGTCAGACTGTGGCCCACATCATTCTGTGTACCTGTCACACATTCAGGTAACATGCAAATGTGCCTGCATAGCAATTTTAAATTAACACAGAACTTTAGCCCCCAGATGCTTTCCCTTCTTGTTTCTTAAGCTTTGCTTTTTGAATTGCTTAAGAGTATGGTATAGCACCATCTTGAATTACGATGGACAAAATTCCAGCATGGTGATTTGAGAGGAAATCTCTTGAATATAATTTTCTTTCTGAGGAAAACTAAGATTGCTGAAAAGTTAAATTTAACTCAACTGGCTATACCGGGTGTTTCAAAAAGAATGGTGCACACGTAAAATTATTATTTGGTGGTATATGGATTAGTTGTGTTTAAAGTAATTTAAGAACATCAAAATTTCTCAATCGTAACTTAAAAAGTCATTTTTAAAACACTATCATGATGCATTTGTAAAAAAGCTAACAAAAGGAGAGGGGAAGGATGGGAGAGATCTGCTTTCTTATAGAATTTGAACCACACCATGTTTTGACAGCTGGGCTTCATACGTTTGGCTGGGCTAATTGCCAGCCTGAGAAATATTCATCAGTTGATTGCCAGCATTTTATCTTTATGTTCTAATATTGGAAAATAAAGTGATAGAAAAGATGCTAAACATGAGATTTTGCTTCCACATATTATCACAGGACCAAAAGAGAAATCAGATATGACACCATATAGCCCAGCCCGCAGCTCAATACAGAATTCAAGTAGTAAACACTTGTACTGAAGCTATAAAAGTCAACCTCTTTGGACAGTAGATTGGGAAAGAAGATATTGGGTTACAGTGACAGACAAGGCTTTTACTTTACTGCTCTTTCCCCAATGGCAGCTTCCCAAAGTGGCTGACACAACTGAGTTCCTTCTCTCTCTCTAAGGAACAATGTCTTCAAACCATTTCATATGTTAACTGATTCAGTGTATTCTATTATTGATAGGTTGGCCTGGAGCTTTATATAAAAAATAGCTAAAGAAATATGTAGGAATGAATTATAGTTTGGATAACGTAGATGTAGGACACATACTTTGTAATAGTAATACTGTAGTATGTTTTATATATTGTCACAGCTTTAGGCTTGGATATGCAGTGTTCTCCCTGTCACATTTATCCCAAAGTCCCACTGAGTTTAATGGGATTTAAGGCCCAGCACAGACCGGCGCTTTGCACTAGCCTGGAGCTGAAATTAGGGTTCTGTTCTGTAGGGCTGGGCGTCCGCACGCCCCCAGCCCTACTATCGGTATGCGGACGCCATGATTGCACGCACCAGTCCATACGGGGCACGCAACGATGACGTCCGTGGGGCGCAGCACCCAAACATTGTCGCACGGACGTCATTGTTGTATGCGAGCACGCCCATGGTGGAACGGGTTCTTTTTAGGCATCACGAAGGCCGCAGTGTTTGTCTGCTGTGGCCTCCACCTCTGGCCGCCCCTTTCTCCCAA
This sequence comes from Sceloporus undulatus, assembly GCF_019175285.1. Classification (NCBI taxonomy): domain Eukaryota; kingdom Metazoa; phylum Chordata; class Lepidosauria; order Squamata; family Phrynosomatidae; genus Sceloporus; species Sceloporus undulatus. The sequence continues at coordinate 105,976,775 of NC_056524.1, read as the reverse complement.
TCTGTACAGCCCCTAATTCACCAGAAAGTTAAACTAGAATTGCATCCTTAAGTTCTGAACAATCTTCTTTTTAATTCTACCAAACCTCACGTGTTTTTAAATTGTTCCCAGATGTTTTAGATCACTGGTTATGCTGACTGGGGCTGATGGAAATAAAGATCAAAAACATCTTGAGAGAATCAGAGGGGGAAGGCTGATGTGTAGTGTAATGTTATGCCAATATAGCTATATGGGTGCTATGCAGCCCATATATTGGATTGCACAATTTTACAACTGATATCATTACAGTGTGTACTCCAGTTGTGCAGTGGTTGGTAGGCCTCACTCAAAGTACACTATGGGATGCATTTATGGAATGACTTGAAGAATGCAACTGGTTATCTCAACTGGTATGGTGGCAGAAGTCTACTTGCACAACCTTAATCAGGAGAAAAAATGTTCTAAAAAAGTACAACCGCCAGTGTAAGAGCCCTTATGTTGGTGTAACATCATCAACAGGAGTCTAGCCCTTGACTGCTAGGGCTTTATCCACATTTCCCTCTTCTACTTATTCTTGAAGATGTGCTTTCAGGAATCCTCTGTCACCTTTTCAGAAACTTATCCAGGAAAAGAACATCATACAAATGTTCTGTGTTTTCTATTCCATGGGAACCAAAAATCCACTATGTGGGTGGGAAAGAGAGGAAATCTTTCATACATACCCGAATTCTAAGAAATCACAAAATTATTTCAAAGCCAAGATCCCTTTTGAAGCTGGGAAACCTGTGGGCCATGTGCACTGGATACAGCCCCATATGTACACTGAAAGGAAATTGAATTTTAGCAGCACATAAGTTATACTAGAGCTTTTATCATTACAATGGAAAACTTGGCAGTGCTACACCTCTATAGTTTAAACAAATTAGAAATGAGGAGAACCAGTATATACAGCTGTATCTTATTTTGTTAGGCGTATTTTACCTTATTTTGGACTTAACATTTGTAGTACGACTTCTTAAATATACTAGTACCAACAAATCACATATTTTAATCACTGTTCTAAGCTGAAACAAAATTTCAACTTGAAATAATTTAAGGTTAAACATACTAAGCCCTCAATTATATCTTAACTAACATAAGAATTTATTGGCATCCCCAGTATTAAGTTCATCTTGGTAGAATGCTTGAAAACAAACTATATATGCTCAAAGTATGTTCAAGTTTCACAATTAATACATTTCCCTGCTTAATTCAAATATGAACTTAGGGGCAGTACAGACAGGTAGCCAAACGCCGCCCCTGCATGCCCCAGGTCGGTACCGCAGCAGTCGCATGCTGCGGCACCGACCCGCTCCTTAAAAGAATTGCTCTGAACAGCTTCTTTGAAGGGGCGGCACAGGCGTGCTCATGTGCCATGATAATGCCCCTTCCGGACAGCGCCGTTTGGGCACTGCACCGTACGTGGACAGGTGCGTGCCAAGATGGTGCCTGGATGCAGGAAGAAGGATTTTGGGCGTGTGCATGCTCAGCCCTATTTGAACCCTAGTTCAGGCCCAGGCCGGCATAAAGTGCCATCTGTATTTGCCCTTACTCATCATATTATATCAAACTGTTGGCCCGTTTCAAAACATTTCAAGAACAGAAGCCTGCCTTCTTCCTAGCAGCTATATGGCATTAAAATCACCTTTTCTGTTTGAACATGATATAGTAGAAATACAGATGTTAACACTTAGTCAACACTGTCTTCAGGATGAGTTTTTTTAAAATAATGTACAGTCTATGATTATACAACAATCCTGTCAGTATTTTGATTAAGTTAATCTGAGTGAGCACTTTGGATGATTGTTTTAAATAAAAGAAATACTTCTATGATGAAATAAGAGGACAATAATTCAAGTCTTTTTCTTGAATAAAGATGTTCAAGGCAAATCTCTCTGCTCATTACATATTTTTATAGATAGTTATAATGGACGCCAACAAGGACTACTGAAGAATAGCCTTACATATTACAACATTACTTTTTAGACATCTGGGCTTGCACTGCACATTCAGTAAAGAAAAGTCCTGATATTTGCCAACTTTTCATTTCATATTGGAACAGAAAAGCTAAGAGTAAATATACATCAATCAGTACCTTCCATGGTTTTAAGACTCTCAAAGTTGTGGTTCTTTTCTGTATGAATTTCGTATATAGTACTCCTGCTTTTTATGATTATGTTGTCCTTCAGTTAAATCTTTCTACTTATTACATATTTTTATAGATAATATATGTGCCAGTGGGATGATGCAGTGGGGGCGTAGATGCATGAATCACTCTAGATCACTCTGTCCTCATGTCCAACACACCTGGGTTTACTCCAGAGTTTCCTGGAAACTCAGGAGTAAACAGTATTTTCTGTTAAGCTGGATTCATGGGTTAAAAAAGTAGATTCAATGTGTGCTCCATGAGGGCTCTTTGCACTAGATATGAGCGTAATCTGGGGATTTTGGCCAGTGTACACAAACCTTAGGAGAGCAACGGGAAAGTGGGCTTTGGAATGGGTTCAGTAATAATATGAAGGAAAATGTATATTTGCTGAGCTCATTCCAGATTGAAAACTGTCTCTCCACATCACATTATGTCAATACCTGGAAACAATTAATACGGTATCCCTGGATGTTTAGTAATGAATGTAGATTAACAAATCTGCTCACAACTTGTTTTATAGGCTTATTCTGAATTACAAAATAGTTAACTTGACTGTTTAAAAAAGCCACAGATAGAAGGAGAAACCAGGGGATCCATGCAGGTGTCCAGCTGTGGGGAACATGTTGTCCTCCAGATGATGCTGGTCTATGACGACCATCTGGTTCAACCAGCATAACCAAGCAGAGGTGATAGTTGGTGCTGTAATACAGCAACACCCAGAGAGAGACATGTTTCATATTCCTGGTATAAAAGTTTGCAGTTCCTAATTGTGAAGCTGATGTCTGTCCAAGAGGTCTCTTTCATTCAGCAGATCATCAGCTCTATCCTGAATATTAAATTAACAAATTAAAAGAAAAAAGGCCGATCAGGCATCAATAAGCTGAGGGTAATCAGTAGGTGCCACACTTACTTTCCAGGGGTCTGACCACATTGCTGATGTATGGAGATTGTTAGCCATGTGTAAAGCAAAATGCCACAATTGTTGATGGCCTAACAGGCTGAGCATGTTTAAAGGAGATTGACACCAGCTTTCATTAACAATACGTTTAACTACATTGACACTGAAAAACTGCTCCCAAGGCTGAATCTTAGAATTCTGCCCCTTCAATGTGTCAAACACATATTGCATGGAATAATATTTAATCCTGTCCTCTCTCTGTTTTACTGAAGCATGGCAATGCAATTTTCTAAAAGAAATGGAGATGTTAACAGCACTGTTAAAATAGCCTTGGCCATTTACAAGTCAGTGTTTTATTGCGCCTCTGACTTCATGCCCCCCTAAGGCCCAAACATCATATAACATCTTCTGTGTAACTAGGCAGACAGGTTTCAACAAACTTGGCCATATGGTGGCTGGACCTGTGATGCTTTTCTGATGCTTTTCTGTTTTGAATCAAATTTGTACAATTTAGACAAAGAGTAGGTTAACTGGCCAGATGAGAGAAACAACAGATGGGGACCTGGACTGATTTCTTCATGTGCAGGTGGGCACTCAACCAGTGAGCAAGTCCAAAACTAAATCAATAAAAGAAGTGTGTAAATTGCTCTAGGGTATAGATGCTCAGCATTACAAACTCTTTTTACTAATGCATGCGTGATTTGGTAAGCTAAAAGGGTCTCTGCTTTCCCTTCTCAACCATTAAAAATGTAGGGATGTGAATGCTTCTACAGAGGCACCTCATTCTCCACACACAGCTGGCAAGGGGTAATGCATGGCCAGGAAGCAAATGAGACTTGTGATGATCCTGAAAATTAATAGGAAAAATAATGCCTGCAAGCCTGCATGGCTCAGCATAGCACAGCAGTTCTGCACATGGAACTGCACTTTTCTGGGCCACTTATCATCCTATCACAGAGCCACTGAAACCCCACACCACAACCATTCATGTCTAGGGGGGAATGGAGGAGAGAGTCACCAAAGTGCCTGACTATGTCCCTATAGCCAGATGCCAGGTGATTACATCATCTGGTGAGGTCCTCAAGGATTCTTGGCATCTTAGTGGCTGAACTAACAGCTGCTTCTGTGGCTATTGAAAAGCCAAATGCTTTTTCAGCTTTTGCATAGCCACATACTCTAATTCCTTCTCTTTCAGACACAAATGGTTGTGTGGAGGGTGGGAGGGGGCTTCAGATACTCTATGGTAGGGTGTGGCTTTTGTTGCTATGGAGAAGCAAGGGAATACAAACCCTTGTAGCTAGCAAAAATAAATATATGCTGCTGCAAGGAGTGTGTATACCAGTAACGGAATGCCTGCCAATATGTGTTTTCAAAAAATTAGATGTGCCAATTTGATAAGTGCCATTTTGATGTGTATGACCAGGATAAGAGAATGAATGTATTGATTTATTTACTGAATGTATATTCTGCTCTTAAATTGCATTCCTGTGGTCTTCTATGAGTTCTGTATCTACTTTGTTTCATAAAAGCTGCAGCATCAGCTGTTCCCCGACCATTCGTTTGATCCTTTATCAGCACAAACTCTATCAAGGCTGGCCCACAAGACAGAAGCAAAGATCACCCTACAATTTTGTTCAAGGTAGCCTTCCTGGAATGCCTGACTCTGAGGACTCCCCATCTAGAGATTCCCCATGGGAGAAAGAAAAAAAAGCTGCTTTATGGCCACTGCATGACTGGATAAATGCCAGACATTTGCAGATGGCTTGTGATGCCAGCAGAATGCACCAGCTAGATTCCAGCACAAGGGCAAGTCAAAGCCAGTCAAGTTATTTTGGCACCTCATTCTGACTAACGGGAGGGCCAGTCTTTAATTTTGGTCGTTGTGACTGTAAGGCCTAAATGAAACACAGCCACGTTAAACAAAACAGCTTTTGTAGACATGGAAAATGTTCCAACTTCCTAGTGATTTCAACTTAAATGTGTACAAAACATTTTAAGCCATATTCCCCTTGAAATGTTCTGCTGATAAAAAAAGTGCCAAGAACACTGGAATAAAATGCAAAGAACAAGTGTGACATACTTAATAGTGCTTGTTCCTTATTAGTCAGTTGATAAGGCTGCCACCAGTCTTTGTTGCTCAACTGCTGCCACTACATATTTTTGTAAGAATTCTATAAAAATACAATTTAATTGCTTTTCTAGGGTAGAAATGCCACCTGGCATTGTGTTGTTCAATAAACCACTGAATCCAATCTACTACTAGGCTCCATTCATGATCAACGGTTTTTAAAAATACCCCACACCCTTCATTTCCTATACCAGAGGATTCAATTACCTTTTCATTTTTCCTCTCTTCTGCTTTGCAGGCTGAATTGGTTGGGCTGCAAGTGACCAAGCTATTGATGGGTCCATTCCCTGCTTCTCCATTCAGGTTGACTGCAGTGACATTGGGAGGAGTAATCGCTGCTGCTGCTGAGGTGAGCGGAATGATGGGCCTGGCACATTGTGCTCCAGGGATGACATGCACAGGGGAATGGTGGATATGCTGAGGAGATACTACAGAGTGTGGCCTGACTACAGTTGTTGGGAGGCGGGATGGAGAATTCTGGGTTCTCAGTGGTGAGACTGTAGCTGTAGGCCGGTCTTGTGCTTGAACAGAAGGATGTACCACTGAAAACAAAACACATATACAGAAAGACTAACTGAGAAGTGGAAGAGTAAGAAAAAACACCAACCATTAACACAGTCAAAATAGCAAAAAGTATACCAGCATGGCATAGCAGTTTGAATGCTGGACTATGGGGAACATGGTTTGAATCTCTGCTTGGTCATATAAATACATTCGGTTACCTTGGACAAGTTACACACTCTCAGCCTCAGAAAACCCTATAATAGGTTGGCTTTAGTATTACCATAAGTTGGAAAAAAACTGAAGCACAACAATAACAACAAAAATAACAGCAACAACATATCAGTTTAAAGGTGTTAAACTTGCCCATCTCACTTTGAAACTCTTAAGCCCAGATGAAAGGTAGACCATTCAGAGCTGTGAACGTTATGGATGGCATCTTGCTCAGTATTTACAATAGCATAAACTGGACAGAGAATTTCAAAATTTTTGGAATATAGTTTTTTGTCTGTTGCCCTATTGCGATGACCAAAAATGCCACCCAAACCTACCTTTGATACCTCCACCCCAACAAAATCACCCAGCTCTCCAAAAGGTGATTTTGATCTGGGTGCTGAACAATGGCACATCCAGCCCTCTATCAACAATCCACACTATTGGACCTCTGACAGATGTTATGTCTTTTTTGTTTATAATGCTTGGAACAAATTAGATCACAGGATCAGAAAGCACAGTTGAAATGATCCCGATTAGCCATAGATATATGTAATTAACTTTTACTATGCACTGCAGCCAATGGTGAGCCAGTGTGGTGTAGTGGTTTGAGCGTAGGACTAGTACTCTGGAGATCAGGATTTCATTCCCCACTTGGCCATGGAAACCCACTGGATGACCTTGAGGGAGTCACACACTCTCAGCCCCAGAAAACCCCATCATGGGTTTGCCTTAGAGTCACCATAAGTCAGATACAACTTGAAGGCACACAACAACAATAGCCAATGGTATAAAAACAAAATAATTTTTCTTTAGAAAATACCTTCTTTGAATTAAGAATACCATCTAGAAAAAAGCGTTTGTTTTATACACCATCCTTTTCACAACGTAAGACACAATGCAGCTTACAATGATTTATATCAAATTTCTACTAACATCTTATTTTACAAAAATGAAAAAGCATTTAAAACAAACAATTCTGTTAAGAAGGCACATGGTTAAAAGCAGTTTAAAAACACAGCACACCATTTTCAGAACACCCTATTGCCACATGACTTAAGAATCAAAGGCCTGTCTAATTAAAAAGGTCTTTCCCTGCTGGAGGAAAGAAAGCAGAGAGGGAGCTGACCAAACTTCCTGTGGAAGGGAGTTTCATAGATAGGGGGCAGCCACTGAGGTACATAACAGAATGCATGCATTCTATTTACATTATAAAAGGGAACTGTACTACAGATTTATTGCTTCTGTTTGCTCTGCACAGTAAACACCCTTCATCCTTCAAAGCCTAATACAGTGCTTTAAAATGTTAAGCCATGCACTGTTTGTTAAGTGGACTTAGAAGCGTTACCCTTCTTAGCATGCAGGATGTTTTATGCTCGCAAAAGAAATATGTGTAAATATTGGTAAGTGTGGTAATTGATTTCAGCTGTGCCAACAGGACAACCTGATAAACAGAACGTACTTTCCAGAAATCAATAAACACTACCTTAAATATTACAAGCAAATAAAAATCTGTCCTTATTCCATGCTGAGTTTCAAATAGAGCAAAAGGTTTTTCTGAGGAAGCCTGCCGAGACAAAAGGCTTCCAGGGACTTGTGTATCAAAGGTATAATATCAGATCTGGAGAACGGCAATACTGGCCACATGAAGGATTCTACATACCCATTTGCGCAGTACTGCGGGACTGGACCCCTGTTTGCTGAGGGGAGTACCGTGCACAGCTATTCATCTGTGGAGAGGCTGCTGACCCCTGGGGTTGCGTGAGAGGGGCAGTGATGGGAACAGCAGGCCTGACAACAGTTGCACAGTTTGTAAGAGCTGGGCTTCCTGGGTGCACAGCTCCCGAGGTGCCTTTTGCTGTTGGAGAGCCTCCTGCTAAATTCCTGGACTGACCAGCTCCTGCAGGAATCCTGGAGAATGACAGGGACAGGTGGAGAGGAGTTGATTTTTTAAACATTAATTTTTATTAGTTTACTTGCGATACTAATGCAAAATATCAATAGAAAGAGATAAACACAAACCAGAACATATATCTCTATATGAAGTTAAATGTTAATATGTATTACAATGGTACAGGCATACTACAAGAAGTTACATAGCACACTCTTCTTCTCATCAGTCTCCCCTCACCTTGCTAAGTTTCTCCCCAAGCTTGGAGGTTTCTCACCAAATTCCTTTTTTTTGGACCAGAATTCCTGAGACTTTTCCAAGCTCTGTTTTCTCCTTGTAGTGCTGTAATACCACAGCTGTTTCATAAATTTGCAAGAGTGGAGAGATAAATATTTGGCTTTCTACTTTGTCACATTTCCTGCTCCACTCAGCTGAAGTTGTATGGGCACACTAATTATCTTTGCCAAGCTACTAGCCAGAGCAACTTTGGGCAGGTACACTTCTTTGCTTGGAAGCAGATGACACCAAAGACTGCAAAAATGAACACAATTTTTGGCATCATGCCACAATAGTTTACTTGGCTGCAATGTATGAAAGACATACTTGGATAGGTAGCTCATTCCCAGAGCATGGAAACATTTCCTTTCTGGACAGCAAGGTTACCTTTTTTGTATGGCTTTCCACCTTCATCTGGTAGCTTGAAGTCAGAATTGTAGAATTGCTGATGCAGTGAGCAATAACCTTGACCATAGAAAGTGCAAATGGTCTTCTATTGTTAACACCACTAGATCCATGTACTACATTCTCCTTGGCTGAGGGAGAGGGGCTACTATGATCCCTGGTGTTAACTCTTCTCAAACTTTGTGGAATCCTCTTGGAAGTAGGACTGTCATTTAAAAGGCCAAGGGTGAACAACATACCAATGTTTTCTGGACCCTGGGCTGGCATCTCTGCATCTTGTTTGATTTGTGAGGTGAACAGATCCATTATGACTTACAATCACCTCCTCATAAGGGTGTCTAATGGTCTAGCCCACAAGCTAGAGACTGTATTGAAGGCCATGTAGCCTTAGAATGCTTTGGCTTTCTAAAATGAACTCTTGTAGATTTTACATCAAATCAGAAAAAAGAAGCTATGTAGAATTACACAGTGGCTGGCACTGATAGGGATATGCAAAAATGTAATTCATATTACAACTGCATATGCCTTTTGTTGTTGTTGTTGTTGTTGCAGAGGTTGGTATTCTCTTTCACCATTTGCAACAACCTCCCAGGACTCATGGATTTACTGCAGTAATTCCTCTGAATGGCCAGTATATGGCTGGTGGAGATAAACAAGCTTCATTTCATTTATATACCGCTTCATGGAGGGGATCGGAGAAGCATCTGCCTAAACTAATTACATCATTAACTAAGAAAAAGGTAACATCAGTCCATGTCTGGCTACAGGGAACAGCCAGGAGCTACTTTGAGTTCAGTCATTACAACATTTATCTGTGAATTGCACTTGGAACCCCACAAATATTTTAGTAGGAATGAAAAGCACTGTACTTCCAGGTCATTTGTGTACCTGTAAGGGAAATGCTCAGATGCCATGATTAGGTAAAAAAAATGGTTAATGAGTATTCTCCTGATGACACTAATAAGTCAATAGGCAGCCTAAGAAACACCGTGTATAAATAGATCCCAGATATACCTCTGAATTATCTGAGGAGCTTCTGGGTGCAAGACAACAGACTGTGCCCTTCTATGAGATCTGCCGAGGCCTGAAAATTGTTATGCTGGAGAATCCAACAATCCTTTCTCGCTGGCTCTTGCCAGTGGCATCTTTCCTCTGCAAACCTCTTGCAAACAGACCAGTGTAAATGCCATTTATCAACTCTCTTTTGAATAGTACAGTAACACCCCAAATCCACAAGACAGTGATATCTTTATTCATATACATTTTGCATGCTTTTGAGACTTTACTGGCTTCTTCATATCAAATCCTATTGTAAGACCTTTTGCTTGATGAAGAATGGATGTTATCGTCCTTTGCTATATGGCCAATATGGATATCCCTTGTTATGTCTCTTGAATATTAGCCTAAATCTAATTTCTACTTCCAACTAGAGTAGACGTACTGAATACATAAAACCTACAGAGGTATTGACTTCCAATTTCCCATTGATTCAAGGAATCTGTTCTAGGTGAGACAAGCAATTGGATTTAGATGATTGTTTAACACTAAAAGCAATCAGTAAATACCTGAGGATAACCTGAATGCAAGGTTGAAATAGAACTCTAAAATGTTTTGCCATGAAATTATATTTTGGAAGATAAGTTACACATGCTTCCTAACAATGTTTTTTTTTTAAACTGTCCTAAAATCAACTATCTAAGGAGAAAGCATCTTCAGGTAGCTGAAATATGTGAGTATCCTTGGGCAATTTGGGAATGAAAATGGAAGCAGGTTGCTTTTCCACTAAAAGTACACTACAAATGCAATTTGTATATTCTTACCTTTCAGATCAGGTGATGGATGGCCTCCTTGTCTGTAGGAAAAGATTAACATTGGAAAATACTACATGATGAGATGACTCTCATCAGGTCTCTAAATCTACCTCACCAGGTCTCAAGATCTTCTTCAAAGGCTCCATTTTGCATGTCCTAACTAAGTAAAGCAGGAAATAACCTTCCCAGGGTTGGCACCCTAGTTATCAAATCATCTCCCTGGTACCTTATTTACTATCTTCTTGGTATCTACTAATGGATTTTTTAAAACCACAAGCCTTCCCAAACCAGTTTAAAAGAATTAAGGTCAGAGCTACTAATTAGTTTTACTTTTCTAGCAAATAAAGATGTTTCAGGGTACAGTTTACTGCTTTTGTTTTATTTTATCACTGAATGTTTTATTCACTATTTTAATCACTATTTCATTTCATTTTATTTGACAATAATGGCTGTTATTCTATATGAGCTACTCAGCATGTAACTACCTTAGTTGCATAGCGAAGTAGCATCTCCTAGCCTGATTCCTCAATCCTGAGTTACTGGGCAATAACCTCTATGAATAATGGGGGTCTGTTATTCTGTTGACTGGAATGCAGCAGACTGATGTTTCCATCTTGCTCCATCCCTCCAGTGATCTCTGGTGCAATGGTCAGAACATCAGTCTTCTCCATCCCAATTGACACCAAAACAGACTTTCATTGCTTGCAGCAGCTGCTGCTCAATAATTCAGGGCTGGAGGACTTTTATGATCCCTACTGAGAATCAGCATGGTGTAGTGGTTTGGGTGCTGGACTACAACTCTGGAGACTAGGGTTCAAATCCTCGCTCAGCCATGAAACCCCTTGGGTGACCTTGGGTGAGTTACACACACTCAACCCTAGGGAAAGCAAATCTTGCCAAGAAAACCCCAAGATAGGGTTGTCTTAGGGTTGTCATCAGTCAGTAATGACTTGAAGGCACACAGCAACAACAACTGCAGCAGCAGCAACAACAACAACAATGTATACCTTACTATACTGAATAAGTAGTGATCATGAACCAGCAATGAATGCGTAACTTTAGGTTACATATTCATAAGAGTGACTGTGAATTCTAGCCATTATTAGTCTGAAAGCTAGCCAAAGATGAGAGGCTCACATACACATTGCAAATAAATCTACAAATATATTCTGAAATGCGTATGTGTGTGTATGCTATGGGAACAAAGCCACAGGCATGTAATGTATGAAAAATACAGATGTGAAATATCAGCAGCATCTAACATCAAAATCCTCGTCTATAGTACTGGGCTGAAAGCTTGATCTTCAGAGTCCTTATGTGTCCATAATTCTGCCCCTAAGCAGTTATAAATTCTGCAGTGTCAAATGGGTGAGTACAAAAACTCTATTATTGCAAATAGATATCTTTTAATTGTTATAGCAGTGAGCTAATATGCATGCTCGTTCAATAAATATATCACTTTACAACCTGGAAATGTAAAATAGTGATTTCAATAAATTCTTTTTATTGGTGATTTAAATTGCCTTGAATTTAAATTTATCTATTCTGTTAAAAACAACAACACCCAACTCGCTAAAGAAAAGATAAAAGGAAAAAAAACAGGGGATTTTCCTTTAGAGGATTTATGAGCCCAAGTACAGGGATATTAGAAGCTGCCATATACTGGCCTGGTTTAGATATCAAGTGGCTTCTAGTTATTGTTTGTAGGCAGCACGTAAAGCACAGTTCCAAATCTGAATGTCTCTGGAAAATCATTTAACAAATTAGGATATTTCCTTTAAAGCAAGACATGAAATACGGTGAAGTGGGAGGACGGAGCATTTGAGGACACTGTTTATTCCTGCTCCAAAAAACCATGATCTGTTTCACCAGGAATGTGATGTTTCAGATGGATTGCTGTATCAGAGCAGTGATCCACATAGCTCAGTTGATCAGTGTCAGCAACTTGTCAGGGAGATAATACCCACTCTGGCTATCTTGAGATGACTCTGAGATTGTGGCCTGAATCCTACTGCTTAATCCCAACTAGAGTAGATCCTTTTAATCAAGAGAAAATGGCTGTGTGCACTCTTGACTTATTGGGTAGCAGCAGCTGCAAGCAATGAGGGTCTGTTCTTGTACAAGACCTAATTGATTTGTTGCTACAGTTTGCAAAAACTCTCTTTTGTGGGGTGGTCTATGTATTTTTTTAGATCACTTCCTTCTTCTGTTATGGCACCAGGGCTCTCTGCTCTGAATCCGTCTGTCTGTCTGTAAGTAAAATAGATTAAATCTTCCTCACTCCTTCTCCATAAGTGAAAATGAATAATGTCTTCATTTCATCTTTAAATCTTCATGTTTAGCTAAGACATCTGTCTTAATTTCCAAGAAAATATCAATATATGTGTGTGTTCATCTGAGTGTATGTATTTGCATTTCAGTGACAAGCTACGGATGGGGTTTAATACATAACACTTAATGACATCACTTGGTTGTTGACTCTAGGTTTCAGATTTTGACCTGGAGATCTCAGGAAGGAACCTAAACTGACAACTCTACTAGTGGGCTCTTCCAGGAGCACAAGAGGGGGATCCAGGATCCATATGAGGCCTGTCCTTTCCCCTCTAATGCAGGTTAATCACGGTGATTCAATGGCTCTAACAATAAGATTAATAGTAGAATTTAGGACCAGTTATAGGGGAAAAATATGTGCTCTGGTGTTGAGCGATATAGCCAGTTGACCAAATACATTTTGAGGACAAATATTACAAATACATTAAATATACATCATGAAATGGAAAGTGACTTCTGTATTGAAGACAAAGAAATAAAAATATCTAAATTGTGACTGACCGCAGACACTTCGGAATTTTTCCCCAGTAGATACCATTTTATATCATTTTAAAGCAGGCATAACCATTTTCATGCCCTCTATTCAGGTGTTCTCTGATCTCTCAATGCGGAACTTCCCAGTATCTCTCACCTGGAAACAGGAGTAACGTAATTGCCTGGAAAGACACCAGACATGCCATTTCTCATAGATGTTCCTTTGAACCAGCCATCCTGACACTTCTCAATAACACGATACATTTCACCCTTACGCAGTTCCAACTCATCAGTCTTCTGGGGCTTGTATGCATACAATGCCAAGTAGCTGGAAGAAAAAAAAAATCACATAGAGTGAACAGATGTAGCTGAAACACACATGAGGCCATTAAGTTGCACTTTGGTTTAACTAAAGGAGCTCTCTTGATCAGAAACAAATTCCAAGGTCCTGCACTGCCAGATGGCGCTCTCTTATCATAGCTACTTCTGTTGATGGCACTCCTCCAAAAAAAACCCAACCCTACTTCTTAACCCAGGCAGCATCCCAACTACAGGATTTCTAAGGTGCTGCAAGTTGGAGTGCGGAGAAATGACTACAGCACCACCCTCCTGATTGCCATGTGCATTCAGGTAGGCAGCAGGAGTGACCCTATGGGGTCCTACTGCAATCACTACATTCAGTGTGCCTTGCAACCAAGACAGCACTGCAGTCATTACCCAGCACCCCTATCTTCAGCACCAGAAACCCTTTGGTTAGAGTGCTGATGTCTTGTGAACCCATAAATATTGAACAGAATGCCAGACAATGTTTCTATACACAGGTAAGAGAAAAGATAGTAAAGAGAGACAATTCACCTTCTTATTTGGCCAGAAAAAGGGCAGTCAGGGAAGCCAGGGTGGGTTTGAAGGCCGCAAAGGCAGCCTTGGAGGACCATTTGAGGCCTCAGGGTTGCACTTGGCCCACTTTTGCTTTTGTTTGTTATAACTATCTAGTACTGTTTCTTTGAACAGGAGAGACTGAACTAACCACCACTCAATATGGACAATTGCTTTTGATTTCAACAATAAATCATTGGATTAACCTATGGTTAGTCTCTATTACAGTAGACTGATTGCAACAATGGGATTTCTTAAACCAACATTTATATAGGTCCCATTGATATTATGAATATACAGTACTCCTTTGGGGGCTGGTGATTGGATTTGACCCATTAAAACTAACATTATGCAATAACCAAGAAAGACTGCAGGATTTTTTTAAAGTACTGTATGCAATAAGCTACCAAGAAACTTTTAATGTTTCTGAAGTACCTAGAAATATTGTATAAAGATGATGCTTCAAAATTCTTGCTCTTAGTGGATGTGTAAGTGCTTTTTAAAAAGTGCTAAAGAAGGATGGTTTGTATTATAAAAAGAACTGCATTTATTCTGCTAAATTCCATGTAAATTCTGTGTCATATGAAGAGAAATACATCAATCAAACAGGAACATTTTTTATTTAAAAAAACACTGTGCATTATAACCATGGTGACTGTAGACTGCAGCCCATAAATATAATACATAACATTTTATTTTCTAGTAAACATAATTTAAAGACTAAATGCTGTTTGTTTTTAGCTTTTATAGGGACAGACTGCTTTTGTTTATAAAAAATAAGTAGCAATAATTATTAAGTTTATTATTTATTAAACTATTTTTATAACTCCCTTTATCTGAATATCTCAAGGCAGAAATTATTAGAACTCATTGTTTTGTAACAATTCATCAAAGGTGTATATTGAATTATTTTGCTATACGCTTTAATAAAAAACAGCCTGGCCAAATAATGTATTTTCTAGTATACAATAAATCTGGGGGGGAGGGGGAACTACTGGAAAATTATTTAATGGATATTTTCTTCGACAGTGCTGAGAATAAGCATAGCGAGGATAGAATCTGACTCTCTCTTCAGTTGTTTGGTGCTCCTAAAACTTAGGGCTGGAGTCAAGAGCTGCCAGCACTAAGGGAAATGGTTACTCAACTGCCATTCTGTGTTGCTGGGGAGTTAGCTTAAACTGGAGCAACAGTATTTGCAGCAATGAAATGGTAGGGAGGGAGATGTTTATGGCACAGGAAGATCATGTAAAGAACTTCATTAGGAAGGAAGAAGGGTTGAAAAGGCTGATGAAGTATTGCCAAGCCATCAGGGGCTATACTTTTATAGCACTATACCTATTATGCTGCGGCCTATGCCTAGGGTTTGTAGTTTGGTGAAGAATTAGAGAGCTCTGGCTAAGAATTCTAAATGCGTCTCCCTAAACTGCAAATCCCAGGATTCCATAGGATGGAACCATGACAGTTAAAATGGAATCACAGAGCCATAATTGTGAATTGGGAAAGGGCCCCAGATGTGCCTTGTATCCAAGTCAGCGTTGCACTTTCCATTGTGCTAACATTAACATTGTGTTGGAGTTGTCAGGAAGTGAAACAACATTACAATTGGCCCTCCATATCCACAGATTTTTTAATGCATGGATTCAACCATCCACGGCTTGAAAATAAACCAAAAATGTATATATAAATTCTAAAAGGCAAACTGTGGTTTTGCCATTTTATATATGGGACACCATTTTACTATGCCACTCTATATAATGGGACTTGAGCATCCACTGATTTTGGTATCCATGAGGGGTCTTAGAACCAAACCACAGTGGATACCAAGGGCCCACAATATTTCCAGTTGTATTTAGAAGGAAGTGGCTTTTGAATTCTCAAGGTCACTTTTAACTGTTTTGGGCCAAGTTTGCAATACAGTATCTAATGTTAAGATGAGGGTAACCATTTTTCAATTTTGTTTATTTTCTACTTTCAAACCCTTATATTTTAATCATTCAACCAAAATTCCATATGGGATGATATTTACACTTAGTCCTGTCTCTCAGTTGATCATCAGTGTAATTAACATGTCAAGCAAAGAACTATTAATTTCTAACATGCTGTCATTTCTAAAATAATGTGCTTGCAAATTGTTTCTCAGAACTTTGTGCAGACATGTTTGCTTGGTGAAGAAAGAAGACAGCTATGCATGACACCTGCTGTTAAAAACATAAACATTTCTGTTGTGCAAAAATGACCTAGATAAATTTTTAGACTTCCTTTGAGATTAACAACATTAGCCAGCTATGAAGTCTCTGGACCTAACTGCTTTCATCACCCACTCATGCCAAGCTAGGATGATAAACTAGTACTGTAAAAAAGAACATCATTCCCACAATTTCAAAGCTGCAAGATGACATTTCACAGTATTATGGGCGGGAACTAGTTAACTGACACAGTTTTAATCTATGATATTCAGCACTAAAAGTTGCCTGCCAGAATTTCCAGCTTTAACTTGGGCCTGAGGGACTCAACTGTGACTGAATTTATAATGTTGAATTCACGGTGCTGTGGTTAATGTCATCTCTGTAGGTCTATTATAAGTCTGAGATACAATTGCTTTGAAGTGAAGCTTGGCTTCTAGGCACCAAGAGCACGAAGGTGCTTATTTCTTTTTCTACATACATAAAAAGTATTCTATAACTTGGTCAAGTGAAACATTGCAGGGAACTGACAGCTAAAAGGAGGGGAGCACCTGCCTTAAATTTTTAATGAAACACATAATCAAGTGTCTGCTCACTATCAAGTAAGCATATTGTAAACTGAAGTATCTATTACTAATACATATCTTATCTGGTGCTTCTTTCACTACAGGTTCAGTTTCACTTTCCACTGTACATAACTCCTGTCATTTTGGATGGCAGCTCTGATACAGAACATGTGAGCAACCAATGCTTCCTCTCACCCTGTTTCTGTAATTAAAATTTTATCCCAGATGTCACTTTAGAGGCACAGAAGGATTCTAGTGATGTTCATCAACTGCAATATTTCTTAGAGATCCCATAGGTCTCAATTTCAGCCCAAGTGGAACCCAAGGCAGCTTCCAGAAATAGTAAACTAAAAATGCCCCTTTTGTTAAATTAATTTGTGGACAACACATGATTTATGAAAACGATCTTTCATTTTGAAAGGCCATACATTAAATATTTACAGTTCCCTGAATTCTTCTTTTGGGCAAAGCTGCTCATTAAATCCAGGTTTATTTTGGCAAATATTTTGGACTGGATCCAGATTCTGCCATCTAAGAACAGAAAAGCTCCTTCTGTCTCTGGTAGGTTTTTGATGCATTAAGCATTTATATTAGTGGACAAAGAAAAAAGTGATATTTGCCAATTCTCTTTGCAATTCCCCTTCTCTGCAAACAAGTGTTGGAAGACACCACAGAATAGTACAGGAGATTGGGATGGAGGCTGCAAGGGGAGATTGGAATTAGCAAAGATAGTCTCCTTCCCCTACCAATGACCGGATAATCCTGAATGGCAGGGATCTAAACCATTATATATTGGGCTCCACACTTCAAGTTTGTGGATCGTTTTGTTTCAGCAGTGGATCTTATTTAGAATAAAAGCAAATGTAAAATATATTATAAGGGTTTGGATTATTTTCCAGATCTTATTTGTGATTTCCTCAAACAGAGAAGAATGTCATCTTATATTCTCTTTTATTTAAGCTAAAGTTCTAAACACATAGTTTATATCCTCATTTATTTATACTATGATACAGACCTGTCCCCCCCATTATGTTACAGACTGCTCTTCATAACAAAGATAGTCTCAGGTGTTCAATTGTACAGAACATTATTTCACAAATGGTTTAATTTACAGAAATGGATTTTCTCTCGCTGATAGGCACCCAGCCTGCCATACTATAATTCATACAACTGTAATAAATATCCCAGAAGCTAAAAATGGACAAGGTAAAGAAGGTGACCTGTGCTTTCACTGTCATTTATCAGTTCTGGCAGAAGGCTAGGCCATGTCCAAGGTGCTGGTAATGACATGTAAAGTGTTCCTTGTAGAGAATGCCTGTTCTTTAACATTCCAAAGAATAAAGCCCAGACGATTCATGGACTGTTAAAACTGTATCCCAGGCAAATAGATGCTTACATGTTCAGAGGTAGCTGGACCTTCGAAGGTGTTCCTTGATCTCCCATGATTGTGCTTGTCCTGGGTCCAGCCATGGTTGCAGATCCAGCAGAAGCAGAATCCTAAATACAAAAATGGAGCAAAATGAAACATATTGCTTAATGAAAAGCTAGACCTGGTTCAGGCTAAGGCTGTCCCTTCCAGCATTTTGCTTCTCAGAGTTTTGCCAGCTGTCCCATGGCAACTCATAAACAGGACATAGTTGAGATAGGTTTTCCTTGTGACTGGCTCCTGGCATATGGAAATGTTCCAGGATGCAGAAAACCTTGACTTCACATTCCAGGAGCCCTAACTATTAAGGCAAATGATTATGGGAGTTCTAGTCAAAAAGCCTGGAGGACCAATGGCTTGCTGTACACCTTCTCCCTTTAATTCCAATATCTAGACTGGCATAATTACCTAAACCCTAATGCATCCTTCCTAGTTGCAAGATTGGTATAATGTTCCAGCCCAGGTTCCATAACTGGGCTTTTAGGGTGCTTCTAGACAAACAGGTCTTTCAACTAATTGGTCCTCTGAACTCACATACTACATAGTTTGCATGGGATATAGTGCTACAATCCTCTCTCTCTTTTAAGGAGAGCAATTTTAATCCTATTCACTGAACTATTTCCTATTGTACTTCCTGGTTACTCTCTGCCATAACAATTCCTTGTGATATCTAGAAGCTGCTTTAGGTACATATAGGTAAACAAATCAAGCATTCCCTATTTTGTTTTTTGGGAGATTCACATCTGGGTGCTGTTGGAAGCTTGTTGGACACCTTAGCAGACTGTATTTAGTAGTGGAGGTTTACAAGCCCCACATTACTCAGAAAATCCTTTTTCTTAGTCTGATGGAGTCTAGCTATTAACTGGTTAGAATACATAGTACAGTTGACCCTTCTTATACATGGATTTTTTATACACGGATTCAAGCATACACGGTTTGAAAATGTTCAAAAAAAGTATAAATTTCAATTATCAAACCTTGATTTTCCAGTTTTTATGAGGGACACCATTTTGCTATGTCATTATATTCAATGGGACTTGAGCATACATGGATTTTGTTATACACGGGAGATCTTGGAACCAAACCCCAGCGTATAACAAGGGTCCACTGTAGTCAATGTTGTTGGTTTCCAATTTATGGCAACCCCATGGCAATCCTATCACAGGATTTTCTTGACAACACTGTAACCATACACCACACTGGCTTTCAATAGCCAATATGCTTCTTAAGTATTTATGTGCTGGTAAAATAAATTGTAGAAGAGCCAGCATGATGTAGTAATCTGAGCTCTGGATTATGACTCTGGAGAGTTCAAGACCCCTCTCAGCCATGGAAACCCACTGGGTCACCTTAGGTAAGGCACACTCTCTCAGCCTCAGAGGAAGGAAAAGACAAACCCCGCTCTGAACAAATCATGCCAGAATAACCTTGGGAGGCTCACCTTATAGTTGCCATAAATTGGAAACAACAACAACATCCTGTACAATTAAACTATCAGACATTCAAATAATGTACCTTTATTTCTTATTGTTTAGCAGAATTTTTTATTATCTTGAGGTATGTTCTTTCATCTTTATCCATTCTAAGAGAAATTTTCTGTCATGGGGGAAAATTTGATTATTATGGTTTAAATTTTTTGAGGAAGGATGTTAATTCTGTTGTAATAACATCTTCAGGAAAGAAAGTAGAAAGGTTGTGCAATAGAATCATGTCAATTATAAGGATATATATGCATTTCAAATGAACAAAGTTGGAAATATTTGCAGCTATTTAATAAATCCCATGTTCCATCCATCCATCCATCCATCTTTAATCCACTATCAATCAGTAGCTAACATATGGCTCTATAGTTTTTAAAGTTTACAAGTTTATGAGATCCTGTATCCACTTCAAAGTAGTGAATTCACTGATTCAGCTATTAAGGGACCTGGTATTAAATGTATTTATAAATCCTTCCTCTGCTTTATGAAGTCTTGTGGGATTTCTCAAATCCATGAGTTGAGGCACATTTCATAAGCTGTGAAGTGTGACAAAGTTTTAATGCTTCTTTCCAGCTCACCGACTTGTAATCTTAAAACTTCTATCAGTCATTTATTTAGCTGATGCCAGCACCAAGAATTGGCACAAGGGCAATGGGGCAGAAGCAGCTTTTGATGCTGGGCTTTGGATATCTAGTTTGCATGCACTGTCTTTCTGAACACAATAAGCAAAGAAGCACAGAACTCCTCGGAGAAGATTTAGGAGGGAGAGATATACTGGGAGATTACTACACATGGCTTTTAAACTGTGATTAGACCTGCAAAATAGAAGCTTTGGTGATACTTATCACATAATGCTGCATCTGACCTGTAGCTGCCACATCCCCCAAGCATGGTTAGGGTGTCCCTTTACAATGACAAGGGAAACCCATCAATGAGCCCACAATTGCACAAGTACCCAGGTGTGAAACATCACTGCTGGGGCAGTTGCGTTCTTGACAGTCACGTGGTGTAAGTGTTTCCTAATCTTCCCCATCCCCCCTCCTCCTCTCTGTTCCCAAGCAGTCTGATTACTTTTATTATTTTTTTCTTATTTCTTTTAATTATTCTTTTTTAAAAAGCTCTTAAATCACAGCAACAGAGCCCTAGAATTGCACAAAAAAAATTAAAATAAATATAAAGGAAAATGAAAGGCATGCTGGATAGGACATAGAGGAAGAAAATGGGTTAGAGGGGAGTGTGACGGTGGCAGCAGTGCCAGTCGTATGATTGCCAAAAAAAAAAAAAAATGGCAAGAGAGAGAGTTAGTTTAGACAGGAGGACAAGTGGAGTCTGATGCCACTGCTCAGACTTCAATGCCTATGTTACCAGGTTAGCTCCCCATCTCTTCAGATCTGAGGGGCAATTCACTGAGAGCTTTCCCCCCACATCCTGTTAAAACAAGAAGGCTCATGAAACAGGAAGACTTATGAGTCATGACACTGGCACTCTACTTACTACCATGGTGCAAATGGGCTGAAGCGCATATACCTACCAACTCTCTTCTGGCTTCCAGACAGGTTCAACATAGTGCAAGTTGGACATACATATATAAACACCTTAATGCTGATCCAGTGAGATCTGGCACAAGTGGGGAGGAGGCAGGTGCCCATGCTTTAAAGCCACCTTGCACAATAAAACAAATTTTTCACTTCCTGCAGCACCACTTGCCTTGAGATTTCTCTCCTCACTTGAAGACCCACAGAAGTACAGCAACTGTTTGAAATTTCAGATGGCAGCTACATGCTGCAATGCTGCCTTCTTCCACACTGCTATGCTCAATAACTCCTTTGTGTTAGATGAACCAAAAGTGAACTGTGCTTCCCTTTAGCTCAACCAATATAACCCCCCCTGCTCTTTTCAAGCCCTGGGATGACTCCTATACACCTTCCCCCCATTCCTCACCACATATGTTAATGGTTTCTCTAAGCATGAGAGACTAGAATGTCTACAAAGTAGGACAGGTTTTTTAAGAGTTATGGTGAAGAGGTGGGATGTATGTGGGTGGTTTTTGTTTGTTTTTTGGCACTTCTATGTTATTTTTCACCAGGATTACAGTGTCACTTTCACTAATAGAGGCTCATCTGCTATACTATTCTCATTTAGGTGCATCCAGTATCTACACAGAAATGGTCCACTTTGCAAATATAGCGACTTGGTGGTTCTGAGCCACTGTGAATTTAATGCCAGCAAATATGTATCTATAAATAAGTAAGCAGTGGAAGTTAAGAAGTAACACACGCTCCCATTTCCTGACTAAATCTTATTTTTCACATTGTTCGGAAGAAAGCTAAAAAGCAATCCCAAATGTTTTTTAGTTTCCGTGATGGTCTTTTTATTGGAAGCACTGGAGCCAGAAGGGCAGTGATAAAAGTATCAATATAAGCCAACATTATTTCATATTGGAGTTTGGGGATGTTATTGTTGTTGCTATTAGACAGGCATTATCTTTAGTGAATTCCCTACCACATCCCTTATTCCACCTTTAAAACAAATTTAGCAGCATCTCACCACAAGTTTTTCCTCACCATATTTATTAACAAAAGGGATGTGGCTTTTAATGCGCTGATTGCATATTTATAACTTATTTTTAAGAAGGGAGAGACATAGTCAGATATTCCACACATGCAGGTTAATAATATGTCATCCTCTGGGAATGCTGGAACTAGAAAACAGGCTAATGGTCCTTGAGATTCATGATACTCATTTCTGTCAAATCCACTGGCTCTATAAAACAATGGGTCATGCAATCATTCCAGCCCTTAATGTTCTCAGGAATAATGTGAAAGCACTTAATTCATAGTTGTACTACTACATATTGGCAAGAAAGAGTTACAGCCAAGATCAAGCATTCTCATCAAATGTTAATTACCAAAGTGGGAGGTAAAACATCCAGTAGCTACAGAACGCAGCTTTTCTTTCAGTGGTGCAATATATTTAAAACACCCCTCCATATGCAGCTAAATGTAATTACAGCTGCAGATGGGCCAACTTCAGCTACATATCTGTAGCAGAAGGCGATGAGTCTCAAACTCTCCTATAGATTTATCTGTCCAGTAAATCACTGAGCCAGCTGTGCCACTTCTACTCCTCCCCCACAAAGGCAACAGGAAAGGTTGGAGAAAACGCTCCTGTCAGGTTGTTTCTACTGTAGTTGGTCAAGATCACCATGGCTCAGCAATACCCAGGTTTTGGTCCTGAAAAGTTTGTTCTTGTGAGCGTGGCAGCCACAGTGCTCCCTTTGTTCCCTAGAACAGAATGGCAGGGAGCACTGTGGCTGACACTCTCAGAAGAACAAACTTTTCATTCTCCTTCTGCGTGAAAAGTGGGTTACCTGAGATAGGAAAAGAGCATATACACTTTCTCCCATAGAGATATCTGCCTCCCATTAACTTATATGTGAGATAGGCAGGAGATTGACAGCTTGCCTCCATGAATAGTTAGTTACAGGACTGCTATAAGATACCAATAAAAGCAGTGATACTCCTTATGATCTTGTGAGCTGTGCTACCATCTGTCTAGGGCAGAGCTTGTTAGGCTATCTGATATGGGAGACTGGCTGTTATTTTTTTCCTTTGTGCCAGGGACCAGCAGTAAATTTTAGCTTATTAGGTACCCTAAAGGGTACCTGCCTGATCTTGGAAGCTAAGCAGAGTCAGCCCTGGTTAGTACTTGGATGGAAGACTGCCAACGGATACCAGGTGCTATGGGCTACATTTCAGAGGAAGGAACTGGCAAAACCAACTCTGAGTATTCCTTGCCTAGGGAAAGCCTATAAAATGCATGGGATTGCCATAAGTCAACAGGTGACTTGGGCAACGTACAGGAAGTACAGTTGTTCCTTTCTTTCCTAGAAACTTTCCAGGGACTGCCAACCAAAGAGACTGGCCCTGGCCCAGGGGGCACTACTTTGAGTATCAATGATCTAAAGTACACCACTGTTCTAATTTAACTAGGTTAATTGGATATGTGTGATTAATTTGTTTCTACTTACAGTATTCACATTGGCTATCAGAAAGAGCCTTAGGCTGATTCAGGTATCAACCGACTTCTCCATGTGGCTCATGGAACTTTTCCAAGGAATAAATGCACAAGAACATTTTTGTTGTCAGGCCAGTCCATGAATACAGAAATTGCTTTCTGCTGAAAGCACTGGAAGTTATTCTTAGGGAAATGGAAGGTGGAAAATATGTTCATGCAATAGTGGAAGCTGCAGCTGTATCCCTGGGTTGTCTGGACAATAGCTTGCATTCTCCATTCTGCCTTGCTAACTTGGCAGAAGAGCCTGGATACACTGTGGAGAAGCCTTATAAATGTTTCAAAGGAAGTCGACAAATATTATAATCCAGATGTTGTTAAACTGCAGTTTTCATCATCCCTCATCATCAGTTATGTTGGCTAGGGCTGATGGAAGTTTTAGTCCCATCACAAGTGGCCCACCCTAGATGTATGTACTACTTTCTCATGTCTCCAGAATGGCATAGCTATATGAAGCTCAAATTACTTTAATATAAACACGAGCCAAAGGTTTTCCTATAAAGTAATAGAATCATAGAATCATAGAGTTGCAAGAGAGTACAAATCCATCCTGTCCAACTTCCTGACATGCAGAATTACACAGTCAAAATTAAATAAATAAATAAATAAAATGTTTGCCAATGAATCAAAATCTTATATTTAACATGAGAGTTTTGCATTTGTCCGACAGATTTTAATAGGTGATGTCATAATATAACAAGTCAGTCGTCTAAATATTGGACAGCTGTTTCCAAATTCAGCTATGCATTTTGGGTATATCACATCCTAATGCACAAAGACAACTCTGGTCTGAGGCTTGGACATTCAGTGTATAATAAATTCAGGTTAAATGTCTAATCCATAGTTGGGATAAAACCAAACAGCTGAATTTAAGATGAGTGGCATTGATGAAAAACAGTTACTTGAGTAAAAAATGTGTAAATCTCATTTTTAATAGAACTAATCCCTGATTTAGCTGACATCCTATAGATATCAAGCATATCCAGGGGTAGAGCTATGTGGGAAGGGGGATGAGGGCACCATCCTCAAATACAGATTTTGCTCTAAAATGAAATGTTCCTTCAGTCTCTAAATGTCTGTCACCAAGTCACCAAGAGAAAGTGAACACAGCAAATATAATACTTCTGAGTGTGAACCATTTTCAATGTCTCACTCTCTACAATGTTAGAAATGTTGGAACTAAAGAACAGGATTCTTATATAGAGGGACAATGCCATTATTTTGTCCCTCACAGCTAAACCATCCTTACCTGTGGAATACCTGTCCCCAAGGCTGGAAAGATTTTCAGATTCCCACCCCCAAAATCCCAAGCAGCAGAATTACTGCAGTCCAAAACAGCATTTTTCTGAGCATTTTTAAAATTGCACCTACCAACAGACATGGAAATATATGCTCCCCTTCCCCAGCACCAGTTTTTGTTAAATAGTAGAAATCCAATCAATATACCTAGTGATCAGGGATCTCAAGAGGTGCCACCCAATAACATCTGGAAGGCCACATCTTTTCTAGACCTGCTCTACATCCTCATCCCAATTCCCCCCCCCCCCAGTGATATAGTATATCTATGTATGCTAACAAGAATGACTAGAAATTACTTACCTTTATTTTCACACATTGCATGAATTGGTATAACGTGCCCGGGGAGGGAAATCAGTAAGAGTCCCCGGAGTATTACAAGTATGTGTAAACCCATCATTATTTTTCAATAACAAATTTGTAATGCTTTATCTCAAGGGGGCTAAATCAGTTCAAACCAACATGCTGGGCTAGGGGTCAGGCAATATTTGATCCAAAACATATCTTAAACTCATGAGCTCATATGATATGTTTTGAGTACAACTATTTACTATGCATAAAAACAGTATTTCTTGGGAGTCAAAGACAGAATGGACTAAAGCTATCTGTCCAAATTTTGTCTTCTATGCACAGGCAGAAAGCAAAATCTTTGACTTTGGCTCATGTTTATATTAAGTATGAATCCACACTACAGTTTGAATATTTTTAGAGATCTATTCTCATTTCCTCTTGAACAGATAGTCAGACTTCCATGACTCACTTCTTATTTTGGAAAACTGTTTAGATGAGCTTGGTTTGCTTTGTGTCACTGTATAAATTTGGAGCAGGTGACCATGCACAGCAATCCCTTTAGTGACGTAGCTGGGGGGGGGGGGTCCATGGGGTCCAGACCCCCCTTCCGTTAATTAATGTTAAAAATAATATCAACCAAACCTAATCTAATCACAAAATGTATGTTTTTCCCAGTGGATCTAGTTAAAATTGTGTTTATTACTTTAATATCTTGATGTATTTGCAACGTGTTTAACCCCTAGCCCCCCAAAATTGTGGCACTTAGTCTGGACCCCCCCCCTTTCCCAAAATCCTGGCCACGTCCCTGATCCCTTGTTGCTTTTTTCAAAATGTGTGCCTCCAGTTGGGAATCATGTATTGGTTCTTATTGTAAACTAACTATTGTGACGACTCCCTATTTAAGACCATAATTTGTTAGGATCACATACAGGCAATGCACTTTCATTTTTTTCTAGCTCAGGCTGTAATAGTTGGGTACAAGCAGCCACACTCTATTATTTATGAGATGCAGCTTTGGTCAGAAAATCCTGGGGATTTGGAGCAGCTGACCTGTGACCTTTTCAAATAGCAAGGAAGAATAATTCATAAGGGGTGCAAATGGAAAGAAGATGAGCCATCTGAGGCCTAGGCAAGATTAGTGAGCCAACTGGGACATCCTCAGCTGTCCAGCACAGCTCACTTGTGGACAGCTCTGCTGTGAACTTCACTTAGGCTCCATTTTATCTTTGGCCTGCAGCTGTACTACATTCTCAATACAGATCAATTTCACTAGCCAGTAAGAACACTCTGCATGATAGACAGACATAATTTAGAAGACCATTTTTTATGTTTTATGGGTTGCACTCGGTGTGCAGGCATCAAATGGGCTAGATACAAATTCTCTTGAAATAATGATCACGAAAATGCTTCCTTCCAGTGCTTCCTCCCTCATGAAAACATGCCTCATGAAAACAAATATACATCCACCCTGAAAGCCTCTCCTTCCCAGCTGCTGCATTATTCTATGAGAGGTTTTGCTTGTTGCCATTGTGGCTGGAACAAGATGATGATGTTGATTATGATGATGATTTTAAGTTTTCCAGACAATGAAAAGGTTGAAGACTATAATTCATTTTCAAATTTATTCTTGGCCACACAAGCTATCTATATGCCTACTGTCAATTAACAGAAAGTAGCTAAGATCAATCAACTGATATGAAAAATGAAGCAGGCAAACCTAGCTGTCTTGTGTAATCAGAACAGCAGTATATCAAAATGCTGATTCTTCATCAGATTTTACACCATACTGTGGTAATGTGTTCTTAGCACATTCATTTTTTATAACCTGAGTATTTTATAAAAAGATACAGTGGCCCCTTGTTATACGCTGGGGTTTGGTTCTAAGATCCCCCCGGGATAACAAAATCCATGGATGCTCAAGTCCCATTAAATATAATGACATAGCAAAATGGTGCCCCTTATTTAAAAAATGGAAAATCAAGGTTTGATATTTGAAATTTATACTTTTTTTGAACATTTTCAAACTGTGGATGCTTGACTCTGTGTATAAGAAGGGCCGACTGTATTTTAAAAGGGGAAGAAAGATATGGGGGTAAAGAAGTCTACATATGTTGTCCTGAACCTACTTGGTCTCACTGAAATCAATGTATATTTCTGGGTAACACAAAAGGTTTAGATTAAATTTAATGAATTTTCAATAGTTTTTCCAACTGATGAAATGGAAAAAAAGTACAAAAATATTTAAATAGCTATACAAGAAGAGAAATCAAACAGCGTTACCTCTTAATCAATAAAGAGATGTTTTATAGAGTTAGGGAGACAAACATGCTGATGTGGCATCAGTTTTATCACAGGTGGAATGCTATATATTGACAGCTATGCATATTGTTGTTGCTGTGTGCCTTCAAGTTGTTTCCAATATATGGTGACTCTAAGGTTAAGCTATAACAGGGCTATCTTGGCAAAAATTTGTTCAGAACAGGTTTTACCTTTGCTTCCCTGTGAGGCTGAGAGTGTGACTGGCCCAAGATCAGCCAATAAGTTTCCATGGCCAAGCAAGAATTCAAACCCTGGATTCCAGTGTCCTAGTCTGACAGTCAAACCACTGCACCATGCTAGCTCTCATTATGTATATTAGCTGCTCTGCTTTCTTTTCTTTACAGATTCAGAAAATATTTGATTTTTTATGAAGAGGATAGCTTTGATATTACAAATAATAGCTTTAAGAGATGCATAACTAATACAGCATTATCTGTTGGAGGAAGGGGAAAATATCTCACAGTAATT
>NC_056524.1:105916883-105948690 GCF_019175285.1 Sceloporus undulatus | reverse complement strand
TTCTATACTATTTACAGAATGAATACTGAGCACTGTAATCAAGTGAAGATAAATCAAATTGATTTTCCAGTGGATTGATCACGTCACAGGTACTTGTCTCATATTAGCAAACTGCTGTTCTGCAGATAGTCACCCACCCCAGAATTCATTCAGTTTCTTCTGCCTTCCACAGTTGTAAAATTATGTGCCATTCTGCACACCTAACCTTGTAGCAAACAAGACCCCACTCATATACAATTCTAGGATATCTGGAGCTTCCTTCCCACAATGAGACTATGGCCTGGTACAACCCTAGCATGTCTTCCGTACGTCAAAATGGCGGTGCCCTGTACAGATGGGCACTGCCATTTTGATGCGACAGCCGCCTAGCGTCCGCACGTCGCGGCACCATAATGATGATGCATGTGCGCCATTGGCGCACTGCGGCATCATTATGGCGCCACAAAAAGAACCTGCTTTTCACAGGTTCTTTTTGCTCTTTGAGGAAACCGCGTGGTTTGTCCACTGCAGCTTCCTCGTGGAGCAAACCAGGGCGCCGGCAGACCTGCCTTTTTGGGTGATCTGTACCGGGCCTATGTTTCTGTATGTGAATACACGAAGATACACCTGCTGGCCCACACAATCCCATTATTCACACGTGACTACAGTAGTGCATGATCTTGTCAGAGGAAAACCACTCTTAGAAGAAATTATTTGAGAACAGAGCTATTATTCTAATTCAGCAAGAGGGTCAGGAGGAGAATTATGGATCTTTGCCTCTCAAGAATGCAAAGAACCTCTGAGACTAAACAGTGGCTTGACCAACAAGCAGTAGTTATTTTAATATATGTGATTGTGTACTCTGAAACATAACCTTTTCATGGAACAACATGAGCATGAATCAACACTGTACTATCACCATTACAACATTATGGCTGTTAGCCCCTTGTATGTTCATATAAATGTTTCTCCACACAATAACATTCTTGAACATGTACAATTATACTGAGAAAATATGCACCATTTATTTGTGTAAACTTAATTTTTCTCTTTTGGGAAGGATTTATCTCCCTTATACTTCCTCAGCTTCCAGCAACATTACTGTCCATATCACAACATGAATGCTACAATCAGAGGACCTGTATGGTGTTTTAGAAAATATTTAAGAATACAATTTATCATAGAAACTATAAATACATATCACATCCAAAGAACGCAATTGCAAATACCTGTAGAAATAATATAGTAATATATAAACAACAAAATACAAAGCAAATTTTATTCCTAGAATAAACTAAATTGTTAAAACATTTTAAAATAGAAAGTGCATACTAAGGAGACCAAAAATATGTTTTACTTTTAGAACAGAAACAGGTGTTTACTAATAGAAAAGAGAGAGGGAAAATTCTGAGCCTATCATGATCCCCTCTCTACAGAAACAGTAACTGACTCTTCATACTGGTGGTGGCCTGAAATGTGCTCAATGAAAATGTCTCAGGACCATCTGTTAGCTTGCAGATGAATTTTGTGTAGTGCTTTCTCTCCCCATAGGCTCTCAAAGCTCATGTGCTGGGTCCCAATACTACAGTGCGCATTTGCTGGGTACCAGCGCTCCAACAAGTAACATGTGGACAGATACCTCGTATTTCCTTTGTCTCAGGACATCAGTCAGAGGACCATATTTCTGGTGTTTATGTTTTCTAGCCTTCCTCATAAAGTAAAAGGGCTTGTGCTGTCCACAATGGTTATCTTCTTAATGGTCTTGATCTGTGATGACTATGTCCGGTCTCAACTGGTTACCTGTCCCAGACACAGTTTGGTTAAAAGAAATGGTGTCCCCTGAGGCTGGGATGGCTTTGGCCAGTTGATTCATCACTGCGTCATGCTGATGTCTCCAGGCTATTATGTGTGGGAGACAGTTACAGAGCACGTGTGGAAATATCTTATTTTGATGGCCATGACTGCAATATTTTTTCATAGTTGCTAGATTTAACAGTACTGTTCAGAGGCATGACATTCAAACAAGCTTGATGGACAAATTGCCAATTGGCGAAGCGAGTAAAGTCTCCACATGATATGAAGTGGTTGCTCGCATTTCATCTACCACCAGTGAGGTGATAAGATTTCTCCCTTAGCAGTTCTTTCAAGAAACTTTCTAGTATGTGCCTTGTTTTATGGGAGAAGATTTGTATCATTGGAGGCTTTCTTTTGGTGGTGGTGAGCTGTGGACCTTCTTCAGGAACAAAAAACCATTGGCAGCATATTAGTTTGTCGAGATGGCGGGTTGCCATTTATATACTTTATTAGAGATACTAAGGCCCATTACAGATGGGCGGAAAGTACGTGCGCGGCACGTACTAGGGTTAGAAAGGGGAGTCCTTTCTGGACGTCCCTAACCCTAGTAAGCGCTGAGCGCGTACAAAATGGCAGCGCCCATTCTATATGGGTGCTGCCATTTTGACGTAGTGGATGCACGTCGCGGCACAGTAATGATGCCTAGCGGTGTCATTACCGTGGCGCAAAAAGAAGCCCCTTTTTGTGGCTTCTTTTTCGGCCGCCGGGAAGCCTCGCTGTCTGGAGGCTGAGGCTTCCCCACCGGAGGAAACGGAGGCACCGGCAGACCGCCCTTTTTGGGCGGTCTGTAAAGCGCCTTTCAGACAGCCTGACCAAGGCATAACTGAAGATACTGAGATACTGACCCTCAAGTATGATGGCACTGGGGACTCAACAAATACAATTAAAACATTTGCATGGTGGTGGAATTCAAAGATAAACCAGGAAATGCCTGATGTTTATCACACAACATTTCTTGGTTTTCTCTAGTTTAATTCTCGTTTAAATCCTGTTTTCCCCCTAGTGTGATAAAGCAGTAACTGAAAAAAAAGAAGTTGGCAGTATGAGCTTTCATAGACTTTAGCCTACTTTATGCATCTGAAGTAGTAGGCTGAAGTCTACGAAAGCTCATGCTACCAACTTATTTCTTTCAGTTAGTCTCAAAGGTGCTTCCAGATCTTTTTGCATGCAATTAAAACAGTACAGCATCTCTTACAAGCCGTTTCTTTAAAAACTTTCCATTTTCAAAAGTCTGTCAGAATTTAAAAAATATATACGGTATTTTTTTGCCTGCTGATGGAAGCAAAGCAAGGAGGGTTCCTTCCATTCTAGCTTCCCATATAGGGCTTCATAGGTCATAACTAGCAGTTTGAATTGCACCTGAAAAACGACTGGTAGTTAGGGAGTGTGCAGATCACCCTTAAGGGGCGGCATGCAGCTACCTCTATTTTCGCTGGATTGGGGCCTTAATAACCACACACTGTGGCCCCAATCCAGCCTTTGCAAGGTACAAAAAGTAAACCCTTTGACAAGGTCCCCCATGACATTCTAGTAAAATGTGGGCTAGACAAGGTAACTGTTACATAGATTTGTAATTGGTTGACCAGCCGAACACAAAGGGTGCTCAACAATGGCTCCTTTGTTGGAAAGCTGGGCCAAAGCTAACAAAACGAAATTTAACATGGAGAAATGTAAGGTACTGCACTTAGGGTGGAAAAATGAAATACACAGATATAGGATTGGGGACATCTGGCTGAACGAAACTATGTGTGAAAGAGATCTAGGAGTCCAAGTAGACTACAAGTTGAACATGAGTCAGCAGTGTGATGAGGCAGCTAAAAAGGCCAATGCAATTCTAGGGTGCATCAATAGAAGTATACTGTCCAGATCAAGGGAAATAGTAGTGCCACACTGTTCTGCTTTGGTCAGGCCTCACCTAGAATACTGTGTCCAGTTCTGGGCACCACAATTCAAAAAGGATGTTGAGAAATTGGAGTGTGTCCAAAGGAGGGCAACTAAAATAGTGAAGGGTCTGGAAACCATGCCCTATGAGGAACGACTTAGGGAGCTGGGGATGTTTAGCCTGTTTAAATATTTGAAGGGGTGTCATATTGAGGAGGGAGCAAGCTTGTTTTCTGCTGCTCCAGAGAACAGGACCCAAAACAATAGAAGCAAGCTACAGGAAAAGAGATTCCACCTCAATATTAGGAGGAACACCCTAACAGCAAGGGCTGTTCAACAGTGGAACAAACTCCTTTGGAGTGTGGTGGAGTCTCTCTCCTTGGAAGTCTTTAAACAGAAGCTGGATGGCCATCTGTCGGGTATGCTTTGATGGCAGGGGGCTGGACTGGATGACCCTTGTGGTCTCTTCCAACTCTATGATTCTATGGATGACGACAACAACAACAACAGACTGACTACAACTAGCCTCCAAGACAGTGCATTCCTCTGTTATACAGCTCTTACAGTAAAGAATTTCTTCTTAATATTTAGGTAGACTGTATTTTCTTATAATCTGAATCCATTCGTTTATGCCTTTTTCTTTTGTTTGTGGCCTACTTTGGTATTAAACTAGGAATTATGTACATCAGTAGGCACAACACTAGGATATCCTCTGTGCTCGCTTTTATCCACATTCACAGTATGCATCCACAATTATATATGCATATACATATATCTCATTTTAGGGCACAATCCTCATAAAGTGGCTTACAATAATGCATTTCTAAAATTTATACATTAATAAATGTATAATATATTTGAAGCAAAACATGAAAGGGAAACCTGTAATTGACCTAAAATAGTGACACAAAACTAGACTCAGAAGCTGGGCAGGGGAAATGAAAACATTATCCTAAGACCTATCTAAAAGTCACCAATAAGAGGCAGTGGGTTCCAAAGCAAGGGGGACATCACTGAAAAGGCCCTGTTCCAGCTATCCAGCAATTTCATAGTTATTAGTGGCAGAAACTAGCACCTCTCCAAAGCCAATCTTGGGAGCATATTTATATGGGTTCAGGCAGTCTTTCAAGTATCCAAAAGTAGATGCATTCTGTGTAATTACAGCAGATTTATGCCACCTTAACTGCCATAGCTTCATCTTATGGAATCCTGGGATTTGTAGTTTAGTGAGGTAGATAGATTTCTCTAGTGCACTCCCTTGAATTACAGTGCTAGAGCTATATGATAACCCAGGATTCTGCAGGATGCAGCCATAGCAGTTAAAGCAGTGTCATATGCTATAATTGTATAGTGTGGGTATACAACTGGTCTCAGACCATTTGAGGTTTAAAATTCAAAACCAGTACTTTGAACTGAACCTGGAAATGAATACACAACCCATGCAACTCATTAAGGGATGCCTGTGGTCTAACCTGCACTGCAGAAACAATGCAGATTGACAATGGTTTAACTGCCATGGATCAATGCTTTGTAATTCTGGGATGTAGTCTGTTGTGGCATCAGAGCTCTCTGACAGAGAAGGCTAAATATCTCACAAAACTAAAAATCCTAGAATTCCATAACATTGAGCCATGACAGTTAAAGCAGTTTGAAACTACATTATTTCTGCAGTGCAGAATAGACCTGCGGTGCAGAATAGGCCTAGGCCTTCACTGGCACCTTAGCAGTTGCATTCTGTACTTGGTAAATTTTTAAATTTTTCTTTAAAAACAGAACAATGCAGTAAGAAAGTTTGTAGAGCGATCTTGTAGCATCTTTCAGACCAACTGAAAGAAAGAAACTGGCAGCATGGGCTTTCATAGACTTCAGTCGACTTCCTCAGATGTAAGAATCTCAGATGTAGACTGAAGTCTACAAAAGCTCATGCTGCCAATTTCTTTCTTTCAGTTAGTGTCAAAGGTGCTGTAAGATCTCTCTACAAACTGATTCTATAGACTAACATGGCTATATCTTTGAATGTAGTGAGTTAGTCAATTACATTATGAACAGTTCAATCTTCCAGCACGATTTACAAACTATGTAGGAAGAACTTGTTGGGATTTATTCTATTGCTATAAAGCAGGCTTCTCAGTGGAGTGTCCTGGTTGTTGTATAGCAACCATACAGCAGGACACAAAGTCTTACAAATTAGGGTTTGTGAAAAGAAACCTTCAGCAAAGCTGAAAATAAATCAAACAATCTCTAAGGTAGTTCAAAGAATAATAAGAACACAATGACATGTTGCCTCCACAATATATCATAGTGCAGAACAAAAATCACCATAACCTTTTCTCTAAGGGCCAAAAGAGTCTTACCACATTGCAAAAGTAAGCCAACACACAGTGAGAAAGAAATGGCTTTCCCCTTACCTCTCCGCATGATGTTGTAGCACTTCTGTTCTCCTTCAAGTGGGAGACGGTAGGAAAAGCATGCCTTTTGCCAAATGGATTCTTGCAGTGTGACAGAAGACATGCTTTTACAACCATCTTTCTCAGGAAGAGAACAGAAGTGCTTCAATGGCATGCGGACAGGTAAAGAGAAAGCTGCTTTTCTCTTCGTGTGTGTCGGTTTACTTTTGCCATGCTATAAGACTCAGAGTCAACTGGCAAATGAGCTTTCACCTCATGATATCCACCAGAAGAATTTTGCCTTTATTTGGCTGCACTTGATGGATGATGGAATTTGTGTCACACAACATACAGTGGCTTTGCTGACTGTAATCTCATAGCCAAAACACACGAACAGGGCTGGGCCAAGATATTTCGCTGTCTGAAGTGGAACAGAAAATGTTGCCTTCCATTAACCCAATTCAAGGCTCTCAAAGCCAACCAACTTATTTTGATGGCTGACGCAGAAAACCCCATAAATGTCTCTCTCCTCTTCCCTGGGAGCAAAATTAATGAGCCATGTATTGCACTTTCCATGACAGTTCAAACTGCTGCTTGAGAAGCTGCCTCACATTGTCTAATGGTAGGGCTGACCCAGAAAGGGCTACTTTTATCTGTATTGTCCCTTCCATGGTTGAGCACTGTGGTAAATTAATCCATAGTTTTACCTGGACTGGAGCGCTGGATGAGAGATGAGTCACATCTCCAATTCTGGCAGCAGCACGGGGGTCACTTGAGCTGATCAGGACAGGGGCACTAATCTCCATGGAATGCCTGTTATTCATGGCCTGAGAGGACTTGTGTGTCATACTCAGAGCAGTGAAGGAATGGCGCTTCTTGGCATTCTTCTTGCCGTCAACTTGCCGCTGAATGGCACTAACAGCTCCAGCACTGTTCAGGGTACAGCACTGGGCTTTGTTTATTGCCAGGTTAGTATCTGTTGGCAAGGGGACATCACTGCCAGATGCAGCAGCTAGATTGGTCTTGTCCATCTCAATAAGCTGTTTAGCTGATTCGTTGAGCTAAATGAAGAAATAAAAAAAGAAGAAGGGAAGAGGTGGGCATTACAGAGCTGTTAAGTGTGTGTAGTCCTAAAGTTCAGATTCCCTGATTAGATGACAACTATCACATCTTCAATTTTATAGGCTGTAAAAATGAATAACAGAGGCCTACCTTTCAGATTATGAATATGTAACCATTATTATACACTTAGGAGACTATTCTTTATAATGGAACAAAGAGCCTTATTGCATGACAAAAGAAAGCCGAGATGGAGTGACAGAAAAGCTGCTTTCTTCATGCCTCTTTGCTTGTCATTGAAGCATTTCCATTCTCTTCCTAAGGGAGATGATTGTAAAAACATTTCTTGTCATGTGAAGTCGAAGGCTTTCATGGCCAGCATCCATAGTTTTTTGTGGGTTTTTCAGGCTATAAGGCCATGTTCTAGAAGAGTTTATTCCTGATGTTTCGCCAGCAGCTGTGGCTGGCATCTTCAGAGAATGCTGGCAAGGAAGAGAGTGGGGTACATATATTGTTGGTTGAGAGGAAGTAATGTACATG
The DNA here is from genome assembly GCF_019175285.1 of Sceloporus undulatus. Taxonomy (NCBI): domain Eukaryota; kingdom Metazoa; phylum Chordata; class Lepidosauria; order Squamata; family Phrynosomatidae; genus Sceloporus; species Sceloporus undulatus. The sequence continues at coordinate 105,940,990 of NC_056524.1, read as the reverse complement.
TTAATATGTGTATTGTTCTGTTGTTGTAGACACACTGAGGCCTTACCATTCAACAACAGAACAATACACAGATTAACATGTAAATCACTTCCTCTCAACCAAAAGTATATGTACCCTACTCTCTTCCATGCTAGCATTCTCTGAAGATGCCAGCCACAGTTGTTGTCAAAACATCAGGAATAAACTCCTCTAGAACATGGCCTCATAGCCCCAAAAAAACATGTCTTGTCATGTTGGGAAAATCTGTTTGGCAAAAAGGCATGCTTTTACAACCATTTCTCTCAAGAAGACGAATGGAAGTGCTACGACAGCATTTAGAAAAACAAGGAGAAAGCCACTTTTCTACTGCTCCGTCTTGGCTATCTTTAGTCAGGCGGTAAGGGTCCAAGTTATACAGTTGTGCCAGAATCCTGTGGCCCATTCACACTACACAGTGATTCCACTTTAACTGGCATGGAAATTTCCTATGTAATCCTGGGGTTTGTAGTTTGGTGAGGTACTAGAGTGCTCTAGCTGAGAATCAATGATGTGCTGTATATTCTTGTGTACAAGTCAACCTCATAGATAAGTTGAGGGCAGGTTTTGGGGCCAAAATAATAGATTTTTATATACCCCGTGGATATGTCGAGGCTAGAATGTAGGGCCATGTAACAATGCATCTAAAGGAGAAAACATCACTTCTCTCCCTCCTTCTCTTTCTCTGGACCTCTCCTGACCACCTAACACCACCTCCCTGGTGCTGGAGGAGAAGGTTTTAACATCAGAAATTGAGAAGGGAGGGAACTGGAGAGAAGTGGGATTTGTTGGTGAGAGAGGGAGGAAGAGGATGGAGAGAGAAGGTTTTAACATTGGATTGAGAAGGGAAGGAAATGGAGGGAAATGGGGTTTGTTGGTCATAGAGATCCAGAGGGGGAGAGGGAAGATGGGGAGAGAAAGTTAAGAAGGTTAATTACCTCCTTCACTTAACTCACACACACTCCCTGCCTCAACAGCTCTTTCAGAGATCACTGGGTGGTGCTACTTTCAGGTCCTTTCTAAGCAGTATTACTGTATTGATCTGTATATAAGTCAACCTAGGAGTTTAAGGTCAATTTTTGGGCATAGTTTTTTTGACTTATAGTCAAGTATATATAGTATTCAAACTCTTATTCGAAGTCTCAAGTCAAATCCCACCCTTCAAGTCTCAAGTTGAGTCTCAAATCCTTGCAAGATACCTTCAAGTCATGTCAACTCTCAATTCCTGGAGTCAATTTTAATAGAAAAAAAGCAGGTGGGGTATGTTTGTCAGAAGGGAGCAGCAAACAAATTAAGCAATAGGTTTGAGGTCTGCATGACAGCCTGTCCCTGCTGCACATCAGAGGAGCCTTCTAAAGCTTTTGAAAAGTTTTACAAGGATCCGTCCACCTCAGGCTCACTGCCTAAGGCATTTGCTTTTCCATTTCAAGAAACATAGGCCAAACTCTGAGGGCAGGTCTTGCCTGCTGCCTAAAGTGAAGGATAGCAGCAAGTATATCACTAAAAATATACAAGTAATGAGTCAGGTTAGTGTGTCAATTCTTCCTGAGTTCAGTCCAAATTGAGTCACTGAAGTGACCTGAGTTTGATTCGAGTATGAATCAATCACTACTAAGAATTCTAAATACCTCTCCCTATACTAGGATTCTGTAGGATGTTGATATGGCAGTTAAAGCAGAATTAGAGAGCTGCAGTTGAGTAATGTGAAGGTGCTCCCATTGGTGTACTATCCTGGCATAACTATGTGGGTGCAGCAACCATGAAAGAAAAAAAGCATATGAGAAAGAAGATATCATAGCTAACAGATTATGCCTGCCTTCCCTTACTGCTGTTCAACCCTAAAAAATGTGCAACCACTAGCATAGTGCACCAAGATTTTGGACTTGGTATTACCTTTGCAGCCATAGAATGACTCCAGCAAGTGCATGGAAGTAATATACTCTCTCATGAACAAGTACAGCACATGGAAGTAATGCATGCAACTGTCTTATGGAAGGCTCTCCAAGTGCAAGAATATGTCATTCCACTGAGGAGAGCTTGGTAAAGTTAAGTCTTTCAGATTATGCCAAGAGTAGAGCAAATAACTGCTATAAAGGTGAGGGTCATGTTTAGCGCAGAACTTTCCCCCAAATTATCCCATTATGCCTGCAGATACGCTGCTGGGGACTATGGGAGTAACTTTTCCAAGCTCTGCCACTGACAGTTCAGTATTCTGTGGAGAATTAATACCGCATCTATTAATTCTCCATTCAAAATGGAACTGTAGCAATAAGCACAAGCAATAAGCCTCCCAGACAACTATTCTGATTTTGGGGGGGAAAAAGTGACAAAACAAAACAAAGCAAGCCTTCACCAAAGGTTTACTGTGTTCCTCATGTGCCCCGTACCTGGTTGAGGACATGTGTTTGGCATGGTGTGTTGGTGCCATGGATTTTCTTGCTACAGAAATTGTGACTGTCATAATTTCAAACAAAAGTGAACACTCATTTGACCAGAAGTCTCTATTTTCTTACAAGATGGGTTATGATTATTTCTACCCTGATGATTTCTGAGGCAGGGGATAAAGAAAATGTATGAGCATAATTTAACATTTCCTTTGCAAGTGAAATCTTCCAAAAAGTAGACAGTCAAATACCTAATATCTAAAAATACAGAAATTCACATTCTTCAGCTTTGCTTTAGCAGAAGGGAGAATATATATGCACACACACACCAAAATCTCTGGCATCCATATAAACATAAATATTAAAAAAATGAACAAAAGGAAGAAAACACAGCATTCCTTCAAAATCCAGCTCAATTAAGAAATGAAAATTTTGAGGACTGCCACATCCAAAAATGGATTCAGTGATGTCATGTTCAGAAATTGTTTTCCTAAAAAGTGGATTATACGTAGAGACTATAAAACTATTCAAAAATTGCCCAAGATTGAAATTCTCAACACAATTATAGGGGAATAAGTTCCATTAAATTAAATGGACCTTAGTTTTGATTGATATAGGACAAAATAAGACTGCAGTATGCAAGAATTATTTATAAAAAATAAAAATAATTAGAATTGCACCTGATTATGTGGTTACCCAGTGGGCAGCAAAGATAATCTAGGAAGTAGCAAACCGCCCTGACTTCCATACTCCCAAGGTCTCTACATCTTCGTTGCCAACCTTTTCAAGAGGTTCACAACGGGAACCCTCTTGCTACTTTCCTCTGCAGTAGGCTCCTGGTATCCGTTAGGGTTTGATTCCAGGACCTTCTATGGATTCCAAAATGTGTGCATGCTCAAGTCCCATTACATACCACAGCATAGTAAAATGGTAAAAGGGATAGTAAAAGGGATCTTGCAGCACCTTTGAGATTAACTGTCACAAATGATTTTGCTGTTTCTATGATTTAGAATAACTGAAGCTGGCTATAAACATAGTTGTAAAGGGAAAATGGCTATGCTCATTTATTTTAACAATGTACAGTATGTTCCATGTTTTTGAAAATGTTTGTGAGATCAAACATTGATCAGAATGAAGACTGCAGTCAAGAAATCAGAAGAAGATTAAGAATAGGAAGGGCGGCTATGAAAGAACTAGACAAGATCCTAAAATGTAAAGATATGAATCTGAACACTAAAGTTAGAATTGTCCAAGCCATTATACTCCCCATTACCATGTACGGATGTGAAAGCTGGACAGTGAAAAAAGCTGATATAAAGAAAATCAACTCATTTGAGATGTGGTGCTGGAGAAGATTCCTTAGGACAGCAATTTGTTCTATCTTCCTCTTATCAATGTTGACTTGCATTTTCTGATTCTCTCCCTCTTCTTTTGAACAAAGGAATATTTTATTTGTAGTTATTTAAGGATCATTACTGGTTTTTCAGTCCAAAAGTTTCCAAGGCAGTCAATGACAAAATAAAAGGAAATTATACTAGGTAGGTATATTTAAATGAAACATGCATAAAAGGGAACACTAACTGCACTCCTTGTCTGATTAGATCCAAAATAGACTTTTAGTACTAGATGAAAGCAGTTCTGCTTGCACAAGGTGGGTTCAGCAATTACTGCCAACTTCCTCATACATCAACAGCATGCCACAATGTTCATGAAAATCCTGTAACTGAAAGGAATGGCTTTTCAGAGAGGTGGGTGGATGAAACAGGATGGAAGGAACAAGAAAACCCATCCCAGCAGTGGATTTTTAGAATCTGCTTTCTGGCGTTTGCAGAATTTTACAGCATATACAGTAATTTCCATTTTATCAGACTTTTAACACAGGCTTCCAAATTCATTTTAGCCTGTACACTGTTAAAGAAAGGAAGGAAGGAAGGAGGAGGGAGAGAAAGAAAGATAGAAAAAATATATGGATTTTCTAATATATTGTGTGCATTAATACTACCTTAAATATATTTGGAAATGCTACTGATATATACTGTATCCTGTTTCAAGCTATGCTGCAAGCTGCCTTTGATCCACACATGGAGAAAAGCAGGATATAAATTAATTAAATAGTCTTTTTCAAAAATTATAAACTACAGGACCACATAGGATAAAGATGAGGTGAGAATCCCAACACAATGTATAGAACAGTATGGAGGAATGTGTATACAGAGGTACTGTATCTGTAAGGTTTCTTGGAGTATTTGCAGAAATATGCTAATAACAACAAAAGAAGCAAGATGAACATAATCATTATTGGGGGTGAGTGGGGGTGGAGACAGTTCAGAAACTAGTAATGCAATTGTATTTCACATCAACAATAAAAAAGCAATGCTAGAATTTTGCAAGATTTAAAGCGTTCTTCAATTATTAAGACAAATACTATTTTTTTCATTCTATTGTTTCTTCAAATGAAACAATAGTTGGATCCAAAGCTTCTCTTCTGCTCACAGTAGAAGATGCTAGTCACTAGAAAAAAACCTTTGTGTGAGTGGATCAGAGCCAATGCTGTGCCTTAAATGGATGTGAATTGCCCCCTTCATTAGTAAAAGCAGCTGTATGGCATTCTTTCATTTTGGGCACTATAGAGATTAGTTTTATTTATTTTTTTAAAGAACAGAAATATTACACAACAAGGAAGTTGCTGAAATCGTCTCCACATCATACCTATTCAGTGCTATATGGCTCCTGAGGTTATTGCCAATGGAGGAATGAGTCTGAGCAACTCAACACAAGCAGGGAGAATGACTTCTGCATTTTCAAATGGCAAGGAAGATATTTATTCAGATCTGTATAGCTCTAAACATGTGATTAGATATTCAAGATGCTTTATTATTCCAGACTTCCCCAATCAATGCCCTGTAGGTGTTTTGGATTTCAACACCCATGGTTGTATTTTATACTAATGGGGCCAATGGGAATGCAGTCCAAAACATGTGTTGGACACCAGATTGGGGAAGGTTGCTTTATGGCACGGTAATCTTCAGAGCAGATTTGGGGAATACTTGCCTCTCCAGATGCTTTGACTTTTAAATTCTGCAGTCCATTATAATTAGTTATGCTGTGTAATGCCTATGGGAGTTTTGGATTAAACAATCAGGAGAACCAAAATCCCCCTCCTGGGACATCACAACCTTTTGCAGACAGTCTTACAAGCACCACCACCTCACTTTTTAAAAACATTGAGAGAAGTTCACATTAGCTGTCCACTGAAATTAAATACAGCTCCTTTGAAGTAAGAACAAAAAGATGACCCATGTCGGATGAGACCAGAGGCCCCTCCAGTCCAGCATTTTGTTCATTGAGTAGCCAGCTAGATGCCTATGAGCATCCCACATCCATATATCCCACAGGGGTTGGGCTCCATCTGCTCTGCAGAAATAATCCAGACTGACACTGCTTTAACTGCCATGGCCCAATGCTATGGAATTTTGGAAATTGTAGTTTTGTGACACATTTAGCCTTCTCTATCAGAGAACTCTGGTACCACAACAAACTACACATCCCAGAGTTCCATAGAATTGAGCCATGACAGTTAAAGTGGTGTTGAACTGGATTATTTCTGCAGTGTGCATAGAGCCTGGGTTACCTTATTCACTGAAGCATATCTGACCTTGCTCCACAGGAGAAATATTAACACTAATAAATGAAGGAGGGCGTTTGTGGCAACATCTCCTGCTATATATACAGTATGCTGTTAAAAGTAAAGATGTGATTTCTGAAATTCTTTTATATTTTTATCCTACGGTTGGATTCCTTTTCCATTTGGAATTTTCAGTTCAGTAAAGAGATGAGCAAGCGGAGTGATTTGAATGTTGGACTAGGACTCTGGGAGACTAGCGCTGAGATCTCCATTCAGCCCTGGAAAGCGATTAGGTGACCTTGGGCAATTCAGAGTTTTCAGCCTAAGAAGAAACCATTGGCAAATCTCCTCTGAAAGAATCTTGCCAAGAAAACCTTGTGACAGTCAGCATAAGTCAAGTCCAGCTGAAGGAACCTAACAACAACAGCAACAAATAATCTGTTTGTTCTGAGATTCTCTGGGTCTGAACATCTGGACTTCTGAACTTGACTTATATTACACTATATTTCCTGAATCCAGACTATTATTAAGTTATACAATATATTCATGAAAATGCTCTTCTGTGTTATTTGTTGCTGTCTTTGCAGCAACAGTAGCATATGATGAAAATCTGAGATGTCATTAACTGAAAAGAATGATAGGCATAAATGTTTAGAAGAAATATCACATTCTTCTAAGCCCTCAAAGGATGAGAAAAATAATAATCAGTGAAATTGACATTTCAGTGGGAGAAACAACGCTGTTTTTTAAATCCTTATGTATCCCTTTTCCCAAGAGTACAAAGCAATATTTAAATTACTAATTCTAAAAGTTTTTGTAATGTCATAAGAAAAAATAATCACCATGCCCAAAATTGCAAATTTGGAAACTGTTGGTAAACGTAAACGCAACTTTGTGCCTTTTCAGGCCTTTAGCAAACTCTACACTCATAGATGAGATTGTATATACTTAATAAATTTGCAATGAGTTTTCCTTGCAATTATTAAAATAAAACATCCAGACAATAGATGCAGTAAATAAAAATGTTTATTATAAAGATTTATTATATAACAAAAATAAATAAACCTTTAGTCTTATACCTGCTCCACCCACACACTACACAGTAACTGTTCTCTTTTTAACCAAGTAAGACTTCTCCCTTGGACTCTTTCTGCATTCACAGCTCCCAAAGCCCTATTCAGATCTCCATCTTCACCCTCCTAACCAGCCCTTATCCTCTATTTCCGACTTCCTACCTCTCTTCCATACTGCCCCCCATTTCTCTCTTTAACAAAGAAGCCTCTTATATCCTTTCCCTCATAGCCCCCTTCACAGCTGGCACTAACCAGGTTTTGTTGTTGTTTTTGTGTGCCTTCAAGTTATTGCCAACATATGGCAACCCTAAGGCAAAATTATTATGGGGTTTGCCACTGGCATCCTCTGAGCCTGAGAGAGGGTGACTCCCCCAAAGTTACCCAGTGGGTTTCATGACTCAGTGGGGATTTGAACTCTGGTCTCCAGAGTCTAATACTCAAACCACTAAACCATGAGATCCAGGCCTGCCCGGCTTCTAACTACACAGCACCCATAGAAAAATCCATGTTAAATTGCTGCATCTTCTGTAGAAACAATTTTTTTTTTAAAAAAAAGTGCACTTGTCCACATGAGAAAAATAAAACAGAGAAGTCCACAAAAGTGACTTGGGGGGAGCATTAATGGCTGTTGAACAAATTCCCAGTGCTAGCTTACACATTTGATCCATGCATCTTACTTACAGTTTCATAGAAACATAGAGTTGGAAGAGACCCTGAGGGCCATCCAGTCCTACCCCCTGCCATGCAGGAGTGCACAATCAAAGCACCACTGACTGATAGTCATCCAACCTCTGTTTAAAAACCTCCAAAGAAAGAAACTCCACTACACTATGTAGCTATGTATTTCACGGTCAAACTGCTTTTACTGTCAAGATTTTCTTCGTAATATTGAGGTGGAATCTCTTTTCTAAAGAGACTCTCACTGGAGGTGAGAACCATTTACCTACTATCTAATCCAGACTCAGGGTATTGTTCCTACTAAAGGCTGGGATTAGAATGGGCCCCTTTGCTCTGTGAAACCCTTTTAGAGTCCTCATTCTAGGGTTTCTCCTAACTAGCAAGGCTGGAGTTTGTTTCACTAGTTTGTCCTAGCAACAGCATCCCTCTTCTTTTTTTAAAAAAATGTTTAAAACAAAAGTAAAAAGAAAAATGATATACAAATAAAGTGACTGATTTTCATAGTTAAAAAATTATTTGAACCAATTTTGATTGCCCAAGACCAACATTCTGGGTCAGTGCACTATGCAACACTTTTAAATATTTGGCATTTCTGAATTTTATTGTTGTTGTGTGCTTTCAAGTTGTAATCAATATATGAAGACCTAAGATCTTCCGGCTTGATCTGCTCTAGGACCCATCTGTTTGTCCTTTTGGTCGTCCATGGACTTCTCAGCAGTCTTCTCCAGCACCACATCTCAAATGAATGGATTTTCTTCCAGTCTTTTTTCTTAACTGTCTAGCTCTCACATCCACACATGGTAATAGGGAATACAATGGCTTGTATGATTCTACCTTTTGTGCTCAGTTGTATATCTTTGCTTTTTAGAATCTTTTCTATTTCTTTGATAGCTGCCCTCCCCATTCTTAATCTTCTGATTTCCTGACTGCAGTCCCCATTTCTATCAATGTTTGATGCCAGGTATGGGAATTCATTTACTTTTTCCTATTTCTTCATTGTTTAGGTTGAATTTGTGAAGGCCCCCTGCGGCCATTATTTTTGTTTTCTTTATGTTCAACATTAAGCCTGCCTTCTTCTTTGATATTCCTTAGTAGGTGTTCCGGGTCTGTGAAGTTTTCTGCTAGTACTATGGTGTCATCTGCATATCTTAGATTGTTGATATTCCTTCCTCCTATTTTCATTCTTCCTTTTCCTTTTTCTTCGTCCAAGCCTGCTTTTCTTATAATATATTCTGCATAGAAGTTGAACAGATAGGGTGAAAGGATACAGCCTTGTCTAACCCCTTTGCCAATTGGGAACCCTTCTGTTTCTCCATGTTCTGCTCTGATAGTAGCCCCTTGCCTGAATTCCTCATCAAGACTATCAGATGTGTTGGCACTCTCATGTCTTTAAGGGCATTCCATAGCCTTTCATGATCTATGCAATCAAAGGCTCTGCTATAGTCTATAAAAGCACATGCTGATTTTCTTTTGGAATTCCCTGGTGTGCTCCATTAGTTATCTGATGTTTGCAAGGTGGTCCGTAATGCTTCTTCCTTTCCTGAATCCTGCTTGAACCTCTGGGATTTCTCTCTCCATGTATGGTTGGAGTCTATGTTGCAGAATTTTGAGCATGATTTTGCTTGCGTGGACGATTAGTGCTTATAGTTGCTGCAATCTCTTGTGTCTCCCTTTTTGTGGATGGGGGTGTATATTGATTGCTTCCAATCTGTTGGTCATTGTTTTGTTTTACCTATCTGTTGACATATGTTTGTTGGCACTAGAGTTGACTCTGTCAATGTGGATTGCAGCAGTTCAATTGGAATGTCATCTGTTCCCGGTGATTTGTTTTTCACTATTTCTCTTATTGCAGTTTCCATCTCACCTTTTAGAATTTGGGGTTCATCTTCATATGGCTCTTCATTCCATGTGTCTTTCATTTTGTCATTTCTTTTGTATAATTCTTCTGTGTATTGCATCCAACGTCTTTTTGTTTCTTATTGTTATTTTTATTGTCACAGAGTGTCCCAGTCCTTGGTTTGAATTTTCCTTTGATTTCCCAGATCTTGTGAAATAGATCTCTTGTTCTTTGCTTTTTGTTGTTGTCTTCTATTTTTCTGCAATGTTCATTGTAGTAATTTTATCTTTCCTCACAAGCTCTTGTACTGCTGCATTCATAATTCTTAGTTTTTTCCCCTATCCTATCTTCTGAACTACTACATCCTTAAAAAAATCCTCTCAGATATTACAGATTTTACTCACTGAAGGATCATCCAAATATAATGAAATGGTTCATTATTACCAAGAACCATTTCAACAATACAGTATGGCTCTGAATCAGCATAACATTGTCCATTGTCTGTTACTATATTGTGAACGCTAGAAGGATACCCTTAGTTAAGCTGAAAGCTTACTAACACCCACTAAGTGATGGACACTTTATCATTGGGGTGAATGACAAGAAGAAATATTCTTGTGAGAGCTAGGAGCCTCCTTCTTGTGTTGGAAATGAGAAGGTGGAAACCTCTAGCTAATAGAGAGAAAGAGAAAAACAGGTTGTAATTTGAATTTGGGTAGACAGAGACAGAACAAGAGTTGTGAGTTGAATGAAGGGAATTATCATTCAGGAGCAATGATTCACTCTGGGTATCTGAGGCAGAGCGGGTAGATTTATTGGCTTTTACAGCAGTGTTTGTTTACTCCAATATGCTCTGCAAAGCAAATATTGCAAAGACATTTAAGTCTACAGTGCTCACTCATTCAAAAGAATTTCTCCTGCTTGAGGAAGTGAGGACTATGTAACCATATAGACACTGCTTGTTTATGTGCATACTCATTTGCATGTCTATTACTGAAGAGTTATTTCACACTCTTTTCATACCCCTGTGATCAGGTGTGTTGCTAGTAAACCGTAACAGGAAACATTACCCAAAGTGTTTCTTATTTATGTTCCTTTCCCTTCTAAATATGCCAAGATGCACTATGGTAAGAGGTAGAAATCCTATATTTAAAAAAAAAAAAAATCCTGAAAGAATTACATATCAAAAGAAATTATGTTTGTTCCCATATGTAAACACTTAAATGCTTCTGAGCATTGCTTTGTGTAGTTAGATAAAAATTAGAGTTAAACTAGGAATTTCACATGGCAGTAATTAAAAGTGTTCTCCTGCAATGCTGTACTCTAGAGACAAGACATTCTTAAGTGCCTTCTTTACAGTGTCTGTTTGTATAGCCTGTGTGTCTATATGTGCCTTCAAGTTGCCTGTCGACTTATGGTAACCCCATGAATATCATAGTGTTTTCTTAGGCAAGGAATACTCAGAAGTGGTTTTGTTTGTTCCTGCCTCTGAAATATAGCCTACAGCATCTAGTAACACCCTTACATTAGTCCCAGCTAAAGTGGACCCAGTGAATAAATGGGAACTTTCAAAATAAACACAGTGAAGTAAGTTCCATTGTTTCGATGGTTCTACTGTAATTGGGACAAACAACTGGATTTAGACTAAGTTTAAAGTGTCAATGTTATTGTTTAATTCCTGGGGAATAAGTGATAATTTACATATTAATTAATTTCTTTTCCCTGTGAGGGTGGAATAAAGCTTCAATTACTGATTTACTTGTGTGACTTTTTACACTCTTTCCTTCATAGTAAAATAACAGTTTTTGTTGTTAACTGCCCTTGAGTTGATCTCAACTCATGGGAACACTGTGGATGAGACATCTCAAAGACTCCCTGTCCTCCACTGTTCTGCTTAATTCCTGCAAACCCATACCCGTGACCACCTTAGTCCATCCATCTAGCATGTGGCCTTACTCTCTTTCTACTTCCCTCCACCATTCCCAGCATTGTTTTTTCCAAACAGTTGTGCCAGTACAACAGTATAATAAAATATACAATAACAATATAGATAGTAAAATATCAGATAGGTGATAGAGATGTTAACTAAACAGCATAGTTATTCATAGAAGTCTCAATAGGGTTTCCCTGCTAATGGGGGGAAATAATAATTAATAAGGTCTGAAAAAAAGGACGGGAGAGCATCACACAAAACACACTGGAATGCAATACTATGGCACTTGAGTTATTTGAATTCACTATAAATTTCAAGTGGGAAAAAAGATGAGGAGTAGTCCTAGAGAAAAAAGACAATTCTTAAGCAACTCAATCCAGTAACCACAACGACCATTAGGCTCCTTGTCTTTTACAAAAAGCAGGCTTCTATGCTACATAATAAACTACTTTCAAAACTAAGGATGCATCTATACTATAGAAATAATGCAAATTGATACTACTTTTAAGTGCTGTAGCTCTTATGGAATCCTGGAATTTGAGGTTTTACAAGATCTTTAACCTTCTCTGCCAAAGGGTACTGATGCCTCACAACTACAAATCTTAGGATTCTGTAGGATGTAGCCATCACCACATGGAGGTTTCTGCACCAGGACGGAAGCAAAGTTGCATTCCACACCAGACCAATTCAGAGTAAAATCGAAGTGAGCTTGAATGCGAATTCTATGAATTCACTTTTTACTGAATTCACCCAAATGAGGAGTCACTTTGGATCCACTGCGTAAGCACCACAGAAGGAGCTCCCTAGAAAGGAATCATGTGTGATAATACATCACGTTATCACATCAATGCTTATCGTTGGACACACAGTCACGTTGATTCAGAGCTGCAAAAACCTCTGTGTGATAAGGGCCAGTCAAACTGATGTCAAACTGCATTATTTCTACAATGTAGATGCACCTGAGTCATGGGGTGGGGTTCAATAGCATGGTGATCACCTATTCACATAACATTCCATCTAGCGAGCAGAAGCTCCTTCCAGGGGCCCTAAGAAATTATTTGATCCCTACATTTGTTTTGCTCAGGCTCCAACCATACATCTACAGAAAATCAAATTAAGCAAGAACAACAACAGTGGTGGTGATGGGAAACACTATACTATGCAGTAGCAAAATGTATTCGCAGAGACTGTAGAAAAGATCCAAGAGAAACCAGCTATTACAAATAACATTGCATATTGCTTGTGTGATTTAACAGCTGACCTTGTAAAGCATCTGTAGTGTATAAAACTAATTCAATTTCACTTGAGCAATTTTGAAGATGTGCAACTCATGCATGTGCAAGGTTTGGGGGGAAATGACTTAGTAAATTTATATAGGACATAAGATTTATGCTTGTTTTTCTTTTGGAAACTGTTTTGTAGGCCAAGAATATTTTTGTGTATAAGAAACTCCACAACTCATGTCCTAACAGCTTAAATGCATCTCAAAAATTAAATCTATATATTATGCTAGACTCATCCAGTCATGTTTTTCAAAGAAAGTCCACTGGAGCATGGATGTATGCACAGATGTTTCCCACTGCCAGCAGCCTCTGTAATCATTTCAATAAAGGAAACAAATCCATATGCACATTCCATCATGAATATGGTTCTGTTCCCTAAATGAAAGCAGGGATGGGAACAAAGAGTGGGAGGACAGAAAGCAGCAGGTCTCTGCATTGGCAGGAATATATATATATATATATATATATATACACACATACACATACACATATATCCCCCCTCCACTGCCAGAAGACAGATTAACCAAATCTCTTGATATGTATCTGTCATATGGCTCCAGTTCATGGTATATATCCTATGAGGATACTGCATCTGTTATATTCTTACATATCATTCTGAACTTTTAAAAATTGGCTCTTTCCCCTTGGCTTCCAAGCTGTTTGGACAAACAAGGCTCCAGTGGATGTTCTACTAATGATGAAGATTGTTATGAAAAATGAAGTATTACACAATGGTGCTCAACACTGATCTCTGCATTGTTAGGCAGTTGCTAATTTAAGGCTGAGTAGGGACCAACAGACGCACAGCACATTTTTCTAGAAATGGTTCATCCACCTTGGAAGATAGCCTCCCGCATTCCTTGCTACAATTCAGAAAGGATTTACTTCATGTAGACTTCAAGCACCAGGTGGCTGTTTCACAGGCTTGCAGAATACATTTTAGCAAAGAGTTTAAGTATAACCAATGTCCTCAAGTGTGCTTAATATCCTGTCAGATTGTGGCAATGCATCGACATGAAATAATTCCTCACTAGCAAGTACATTATGATGTTTGGACTCAGCCCTTCTGCAACTCAGGTGTGATCCTCCTCCTCTGCTTTAAAGAGTGAATAAATTGTACCTATGCCTCCAAAAATGGCAATATATTTGTACATATAGAATTATTCAGGTGCTACTGGTGCAGTTCCCCAACTTTCTTCTTTCTCTATCCCGACAGTGCTCAAATCACTCATTTTTTTTTCTTTTTTGGGTAGAGATCCTGACTGAAACACTATTTTTCCTCTTCAGGTTTTTTTGAGAGGCAGAATTTAAGGAACACACATTTACTAGCAGTGTGAACTTGAACTAAACCCTTTTTATTTACTAGCAATGCAATTTCTAAGGCAAGTGAAAGCCAAAAGGAATGACATGTGCTAGGATAATATGTGCTTTGGGTACCATGTCATCATGAGTTTGCAAAATGAAAAATAAATGATGCACGCAGCGCAGGTAAGCTTTTAATCTCTGGGTAGTGAACTGGGAATTCTTTTTTCCTTAGCAACTACAATATTTATGTAGGAAACGGTACTGTTATACTGTATCTGAGCCAAGAACCCTTGGGGTGGGGAATTCCTCCATCTTTATCAGAAATCGTATGTGCTCTGAATACAAAATATTTGAAAGACACCTTTAATTCCAAATTTGACAGCTTGAAGACATTTGGCAGGTGGTGGGTGGGGTGGAATCTTTGAGCAGATTGTTCAATCTCTTCATCTCAGAACTCAACATCAAAACACATCCTGGCTCTTCCTCAGCTGTGATTTGCTGACAGGCAGCACAATCTAGCAGTGTTAAAGGCTGCATGATAGAGCCTGGTGATATATGTCTTGCTTTTTGATTTATTAAGGTATTCTGCCAGAATGTCTATTTTGAATGGCAAGTTCTAGCAGCAGTCAGAATATACAATTTGGCAGTTTTTAGCTCTGAGCTGTTTGATGGTCGGGACCATAGTGGAGAGAAGGCTCCATTTCCCCCACATAATTTACGTAAACGTATGGTTCCAAATTTTATTAGTTGTTTTGTTAACCTTTGTGTGCCTAAAGAAAAAATGAACAGAAGCTCTTCTTGTCTGTGATATGAAGAGTCTCTATCCCTTATGCTGGTTGTGACAGAAGCCACAATGTCATCAAGAACCCTCTGAGTAAAGATAGTCTGGTCCCCATGATACAGGCACTGCTTACTTCAAGACTCATTTTTTGGAATATGTCCAAAGACTGACCAATAAGCTGCAGCCAGTGAACAATGTAACATCTCACTCCCACTCTGCTGACGTCTGGTATTGCTCTGTTTTGTCTGTCTGCTTAAGACTTTAAAAAACAAAACAAAAAACATTTAATAAATTTCTTCAAGGAACATTAGTAACTGCTCTTCTGCTATTTCAGCAACCTTAAGATTTTGTTGTTAGCATATAAAACAACAACTTGGGACCAGGTTTCTGCCAGGTCTCTGTGGCTATCAGAAAAAGGCTCCTTCAGCTCTCCCACAGTGTCGCCAATTTCCGGGTAATTTCCCAGAAACAGAGAATTTAAAAACCTTTCCATGTCATTTCCGTGTTTGCCAAATTTCCGGGAAGATTCAGGGAAATTCAGCCTTCAGGGAAATTCAATCTTCCCGCCCAAAAAAACTGGCCAAAAATACCTTCCCGCCCCCAAACCTCCCAACATACCTCCCATCCCAGAAGTCCTGCCCCCTTTAGGCTTCCCATAGTGCCTTGTGCCCCCTGACCCGGAAGTCTGGTCCCCCGAACTGGAAGTCCCGATTCAGAAGTCCTGCTCTCATTCCGGGAAATTTAGGGGCATTCCGGGAAGCCAATCAAGGGATTTCCTTTGAGCATGATTGGCAACACTGCTTCTATACTGCCGAAATAAAGCAGTACAACACAATTTTAAATGTCATGGCTTCATCTTGTGTAATCCTGGGATTTGTAGTTTGGTGGGATGTTCAGCCTGGTCTTTCAGAGAGCCCTGGTACCTCTTTTGTCCTTAACTACCTTCAGAAGAGTTATATAAAAGGAATGACAACATGAAGGGCACATGGAATAAAGAGCCATATGAAGATAAACCCCAAATTCTAAAAAGATGGAAGTTTATGAGATAGAAGTTGCAATAAGAGAAATGGGGAAAAATAAATCACCAGGAACAAATGGCATTCCAATTGAACTGCTCCAATACACACTGACAGAAGCAACTCCAGTGCTAACCAATATATGTCAACAGATGTGGAAAACAAAACAATGGCCAACAGATTGGAAATGCTCAATATACATCCCTATCCACAAAAAAGGTGACACGGAAGACTGCCGCAAGTATAGGACCATAGCTCTAATCTCTCATGCAAGCAAAGCTATGCTCAAAATTCTGCAACACAGACTCCGACCATACCTAGAGTCCTGGTGGTGCAGTGGTTAAATGCCTGTACTGCAGTCACTCACTCACAAACCATAAGGTTGCAAATTCAATATCAGCCCAGTGGCTCAAGCTTAACTCAGGCTTGCATCCTTCTGGGGTTGCTAAAATGAGTTCCCAGATTGTTGGGGGCAATTAGCTTATACTTTGTAAACCGCTTAGGGCAGTGATAATTGGTATAGAAATGTACTTGCTATTGCTACATGGAAAGAGAAATCCTTGAGGTGCAAGCAGGATTCAGGAAAGGAAGAGGCATTAGGGACCACATTGCAAACATATGATGCTAATGGAGCACACCAAGGAATTACAAAAGAAAATTAGGATGTGCTTTATAGATTACAGAAAAGTTTTTCACTGCATAGACCATGAAAGGCTATGAAACATCCTTAAAGACATGGGCGTGCCAACACATCTAATAGTCCTGATGAGAAATCTGTTCTCGGGACAAGAGGCTACTGTTAGAGCAAAACATGGAGAAATAGAATAGTTCCCAATGGGAAAAGGGGTCAGGCAAGGCTGCATTGTTTCACTTTATCTGTTAAACATGTATGTAGAACATACTATATGAATGGCAGACTTGGACACAGAAGAAAGAGGGTGAAAACAGGAAGAAGGAATATCAACGATCTAAGGTATGCGAACGACACCATACTACTAGCAGAACACATCACAGACCTAGAGCAACTACTAAGGAAGATCAAGGAAGAAAATGCAAAGGCAGCCTTATTACTGAGCATAAAGAAAACAAAAATAATGACCACAGATAATCTACACAAATTCAGCCTAGACAATAAGGAAATAGAAATAGTAAAAGAGTTTTCATACCTCAAATCAAACATTGAACAGGGCAGGGATTGAACTCAAAAGATCGTAAGAAGACTAAGAATGGGGAGGGCAGCTATGAAAGAACTAGAAAATATCCTAAAATATAAAGATATACAACTGAGAACAAAAGTTAGAATCATACAAGCCATTATATTCCCTATCACCATGTATGGATGTGAGAGCTGGACAGTGAAGAAAGAAGACAGAAAGAAAATCAATTCATTTGAGATCTGGTGCTGGAGAAGAGTGTTAAAGATTCCATGGACAGCCAAAAAGACAAACAGATCAAGCCAGCAACAGGGACGTAGCCGGGGTGGGTGGGTTCTGGGGGTCCGGACCCCCCCTTCCATTAGAAAAATGAATGGTGTGTGCTGCTGCGCCGCCGCACTCAAGCCCCATTATAATGGTGGCACTTAGTCTGGATCCCCCCCCCTTTCCTAAAATCCTAGCTACGTCCCTGCTAGCAATCTCCTGGGAAGCCAAGATAACAAAACCGAGGCTGTCGTACTTCAGACACATCATGAGAAGGCACAATTCAGTGAAGAAAACAATAATGCTAGGAAAGATGGAGGGAAGTAGAAAGAGAGGATGGCCACATGCTAGATTGATGGTTCTTGTTAAAGAGGTAATGGGTATGAATTTGCAGGAACTGAACAGAGCAGTAGATGAGAGGGAGTCTTACTCACAGGGTTGCTATGGGTCGACACTGACCCGAGGGCAGTTAACAACAACAAACCTTCATGTCAGCTCTGACTCATGGTGACCTTGTTGATGAGTCATCTCTAAGTCCTCCACTGCTCTGCTTAGGTCTTATAGATTCAAGCCCATAACCTCCCTGATTGAGTCCAGCCATCTGGCAGTTTCCTGTTTTTCTACTGCCCCTTCCCTTCCTAGCATTATTGTCTTTTTAACTAGTCAAGCCATCTCATGTGGGCAAAAGTTTCATCATCTTTGCTTCCAGGGAGAGTTCAGGCTTGATCTGTTTAATGATCCATTTGTTTGCCCTTTTGGCCATCCATTGTATTCTCAGCACTCTTCTACACCACCACATCTCAAATGAGTTGATTTTCTTTCTGTTGGTTTTCTTCAGTGTCCAGCTCTCAAATCCATAAGTGGTGATGGAGAATATAACGGCTTGTATGATTTTAACTTTAGTGCTCATTTGTATAAATCTTAACACTTTAGGATCTTGTCTAGTTCTGTCATAGCTGCTCTTCCCATTCCTAGTCATCCCTTGATTTCTTGACTGCAGTCTCCATTCTGATTCAAGGTACAGGAAATATTTAACAATTTCAATTTTCTCATTATCTAGGTATGTAGCTCCTCCTCCACCAAATTACAAATCTCAGAATTATGTATGACAGAGTCATGGCAGTTAAAGTGGTGTCAAAACTGCATTATTTTTGTAGTGTGAATACACCTCTTGCAATTCTGTATGGGCCTGAAGTCCATTTGGAGGACACCTGGAGTTACACTTGTACCCACAAGGTGGATGTCAAGTGTTGCTCTGCTTCTTGTGTTTGCTTAAGATGTTTTAATTCAAGATAGCCTTTCCCCACTAAGGGGCTGTACAGGCCAACTCGAACAGGGCGGGTCTGTGTTGACCCTGGAAGTGCTGGATTTGGGCCACAGTAACCAGATGGTCAACCTGTGCCCCCAGTCTGGTGTTTTTCCGGGCAAAATGCTGCTCCTCTTTGGTCGAGAAAAGGGGTGTCAGTGCAGCTTCATGCCCCTGGAAACCCCAACAGTCATGAGAAAGGGGCAGGCTCTTTCTTCTCTGGGTCATTCCTGCGGCCGTATGGTTACCGCGGGAATGATACGCTCCAAGAAGGAGCTGCAAAATACAGCTCCTTCCTGAGATGCCATAAAGGCTGTGTCACGGCCCTTATTACGTCTCTTCCTGGTGCAGAAGTGCGGACACTGCACGTCGTCGTCATCATGGCAGCACCCATATGGGCGTGATGCTGCCATGCTGCTGCCGCCTGTACAGACTAAGGTTCTGGAGTGTGCGGTTGCTGAGTGCTCCGGAACCCCAATATTGGCTATGGCACGCCGTTTCCTGCCCGTGTGCACCGGGCCTAAATTAGCAAACATGTTTTTATTCATTTCCAGGAAGTGCTGATGTAATTATTTTGACATTTTAAATAGTATTATTCTCTTCTTATTTGATATTTTGATGTTTGCTTGTATTGTTCAATGATAGTCAAGGATTTTTAAACATATAATGCTTACAAACATTTTAAATAAATGATATAAATACATAAATATATACACAGTTCTCAAAATCAGGGAGGTCAGCAAATACCTACAGAAAAATGGATAATGTAATTGAGTGAAGGAAGATAACTGAGTGAAGAAAGGAAGGAGGAAAGGAGGGTTAGTGAGAAGAAGGAGAACTAGAAGCTGATAGATGCAAAATTACCAGTTTTGTATATTTTGTTGTCTGAAATCTCACTCAAGAGCGGCCCTACTGAATACCAGGTATAACCAAAGTTGTTTCATGGCCGCAGGTAATTGATACGTTCCTTTTATTATTCACATATTCTTACTTTGAACTATGCCTGTCCACTTGAGCCAGTTTACTGGAAAACACATGCCTTCCTGGGAGAAGAGGCAGGCAGTACAGGAGAGGGTGAGTAGGACACTTCTGTTTCTTTACCTTTTCTCATGTAAGCAAATATGAGATATTAACATCAAGGTCAGCCTAAGATTTTTCTGCCCCAGATAAAAACATTTTTTATACTAACATTACTCTTAAATCATAATTCCTCTACATCACTGAATGTAATGGTAATAGTTGTGAAATAAACTAGCAACATTACACCTATACTTTTAAATTATAATATCATACACTCAGCCTAAATGGATTGACCGATACATATTTTCATGTGGGTAAAGTGAAAATTTAATAAGCTGTGATGTTTTTTAAGAGAATTTAAAAAGAATTAAAAATATTTTTCCCCAAATTAAAAACTTTAAGTAAAATTTATATATTTTTAAAAAACCTTGGGCCTCTCCTTTCTCCTTCCACTGAACCTCACCCCAATAACTCCATCTCTACAGTGTTTTAAAGAAACATAGGAGACGCTGCATCTGTTTCTGCAAAAAGAGAGCAGTGGTGTTACCCTATCCTTAGGGTGTCACCTGGTGCAGCCTGCATCCCCCCTACAGATGCACCTACGTAGGACTATGAAGTCATTTAGTAGGTAGTGCCAAAATGAGTTAGGATGGATAGTAGCCTGTTTGCCATCAGTTCACAGGATGCATCTGACTACCCGTTTCTCTCAAGATTCTTTTTACAGTAATTAGTTTAATCCTAGTGCACTGACTGAATATGAACATAACAGCTAAGAGAATTCCCACTGTGCATCATTTAATCAGATAAAATGCCTGCATCTAACATTATGAGAAGAGAACATCACCAGCCATTAAGCTTCCATAAGCAGTCAATGTTTCAACAACAGTTGCTAAATCTTAATTTTAAAATTACAGCTCTTGTCAGTAGAAAAATTTATATTCAGAGTGCTTTATTTAATATTGGGGGAATGCTATGGTTAAGGATCAGAAAAAAAGGATGCTATTTTGTTGTTAACTCCTTTGAGCTTCTTAATGAGGGTTTTGACACTGAGAAGAAGTTCCTTTGAGGGACATCACATGACTATGATCCACTGTGGATATTATTCTCATTTTGCTATAACAACGGGAGCAATCATAACACACTTACTGAGACCCTGCAAGCGTTGAGGTCTGAAACAGGACTGCAGTTAAGAGGTCATAGAATCGCCCTGTACTAGTTGTACTTTATAAATCAGCAGAACAAACCAGGTGAAATAAGGGTTTAAATGGGAAACTTAAAATAAGGATAAACTTGCATCACCACCACACACAGTTTGCACTGTTGCAACCCCCTGCAAGGAGTGAATAGTAAAGACTATAGTAAAGAGTTGCAAGGAAACTCAAATTAATGTAATCTAACTAATTTCCTTGATTAAAATTACCCACACCAGATGCTCATTTAGGCTTGATTCAAAATGCAGTACTAAACTCTCATGATGAAGCCTCTACCTTACATCAATAATAAATGCAAGCCAGAACAACATGGTCTTGATGGATGAAGGGTAGCCTCCATAGAACTTATCCAGTCATGTTATATGATAAACATTAGAGACTATGGCTCCAGTGAAGAATTTTTCTTGAAAAGCAAGAGTGCTTTCTTTTGCAACAATAAATCTTCATATCATTTGCAGTGAATATTACTCATATGCTAAAAGGGTGTGCTTCTGTTTTAGGTGGGAATTAACCATTCAGATTGGCCTGACCATATGTTCAGTGTTGGCACATGTTACCAATACAAGATGGAGGCCCAAGTGTTTAGCAGTGGGTTTAAACTGAGTACCTCCACTATCATGAAAACATGACAAGCAATATCTTCAACTTATGATTTGTATCTAGAAAATTATATCCCTATGATATATGTAAATCATAAAATCACAGGATTAGGTGGTTGCTGATTTGGTTATTGCCAGAATTGGGTTACAGATAGGATATACTATACACCACAGACTTATGGAAGACACAAAAGCACAGTTTTCTGGAAATATACAAACCTATTCTATAGTAAGTGCAAACTGAATTTCAGATCCAGGTTTTTATATGCTGCCTGTCTTCCATTTTCCATAGACATGAAATGAAATTAAGCTACTGTATATACTTTTAGCAGGACTCAGTACACTTTAGCAGTTTTCAAGAGCACATTGCAGGTTGTAATTTAATCTGGCATCATTTTTTTCTTTGGTCCATCCTCTAAATTCTTTGTTACATCTCCATAAGTTTTACCTTCGACTTACCAAAATCCATAATTTTGCCCCCAAAACCTTGGCTTATACATGAAGTTGACTTATAGTTGTGTATAATTATTATATAAACAATTTTTGGAGAAAGTCTTTTGAATTATTATGGGAAAATATCTGGTTATGTAATATCTATAAGGAAATATAACAGCAGTTTGTTTAAATCATAATTAGGATTTTTAACAGAACTATTGTTTAACTGTTGTTTTTTTTGCTTTTGTACATAACTTTAGTTATGCTTTAATCATAGAATCACAGAGTTGGAAGAGATTGCAAGGGCCATCCAGTCCAACCCCCTGCCATGCAGGAAATCCAAATCAAAGCATCCCCAACATATGGCCATCTAACCTCTGCTTAAAGACCTCCAAGGAAGGAGACTCCACTACACTCCGAGGGAGTGTGTTCCACTGTCGAACAGCCCTTACTGCCAGGAAGTTCTTCCTAATGTTGAGGTGGAATCTCTTTTCCTGTAGCTTGCATCCATTGTTCTGAGTCCTGTTCTCTGGAGCAGCAGAAAACAAGCTTGCTCCCTCCTCAATATGACATCCTTTCAAATATTTAAACAGGGCTATCACATCACCTCTTAACCATCTCTTCTCCAGGCTAAACATCCCCAGCTCCCTGAGTCGTTCCTCATAGGGCATGGTTTTCAGATCTTTCACCATTTTAGTCGCCCTCCTTTGGATACGCTCCAGTTTCTCAACATCCTTTTAAAATTGTGGTGCCCAGAACTGGACACAATAGTCCAGGTGGGGCTTGACCAAAGCAGAATACAATGGCACTATTGCTTCTCTTGATCTAGACACTATACTTTTATTGATGCAGCCTAAAATTGCATTGGTCTTTTTAGCTGCCGCATCGCACTGCTCACTCATGTTTAACTTGTGGTCTACTTGTACTCCCAGATCCCTTTCACATGTTGTTTCATTCAGCCAGGTGTCCTCCATCCTATATCTGTGCATTTTATTTTTCCACCCTAAGTGCAGTACTTTACGTTTCTCCCTGTTGAAGTTCATTTTGTTAGCTTTGGCCCAGCTTTCTAGTCTATTCAGGTCATTTTGAATATTGATCCTGTCCTCTGGAGTATTAGCTATTCCTCCTAATTTGTTGTCATCTGCAAATTTGATAAGTATGCTCCCAATTCCGTTGTCCAGGTCATTGATAAAGATGTTGAATAGCACTGGGCTCCAGGATGAAAAGGAGCCATTTTTAAGCACCCTTTGGGTTCAGCCGGTCAACCAGTTATAAATCCATGTAACAGTTATCTTGTCGAGTCCACATTTTACAAGCTTGTTTGCAAGAATGTCATGGGAAACTTTGTCAAAGGCCTTACTGAAATCAAGATATACTATATCCACATCATTCCCTTCATCTACCAAGCTGGTAATTTTATCAAAGAAAGAGATTAGATTTGTCTGGCATGACTTGTTTCTCTGAAACCCATGTTGACTTTTTTTGATTATGGCATTACCTTCTAGATGTTCACAAGCACTCTGTTTAATGATCTGCTCTAGAATCTTTCCTGGTATTGGTGTCAGACTAACTGGACGATAATTGTTGGGATCCTCTTTTTCCCCCTTTTTGAAGATGGGAACAACGTTTGCCCTCCTCCAGTCTGCTGGGATTTCTCCTGTTTTCCAAGAGTTTTCAAATATGATTGCCAATGGCTCTGATATTACATTTGCCAGTTCTTTCAGTACCGTTGGATGTAGTTCATCTGGTCCTGGAGACTTATATTCATTTAGATTAACAAGGTATTCCTCTACTATCTCTTTACTTATTCTGTACTGAAATTCCCATAATCTGTCCTCTGCTCCATTATCCTCAGGTTGAGCACCCTTTTCCTTTTCTGAGAAGACTGAGGCAAAGAAGGTGTTGAGTAACTGTGCCTTTTCTTTGCCTTTCTTTTTAGTGTGTTGTGAACATTTGGAGGGGAACAGCAACCATGTCAAGCAATGAGCTGAGGTCTGCTCTGCTTGACAGCATTTCACTACTGAACATCAGAGGAGCCTTTTACAGCTTTACAAAAGTGTTAGAAGGAACCTTCTTTCTCAAGCCCATTCCCTAATGCATTTGTGGTTTCCCTCCAAGAAATGTGCCCTGCGTTCTGAGAAGAAATCTTGCCTGCTACTCCAAGTGAATGATGCCAGCAAGTCAGTTG
>NC_056524.1:105855369-105906883 GCF_019175285.1 Sceloporus undulatus | reverse complement strand
AAAAATATTTTCAAGCCGTGAATGCTTGAATCCGTGGATAAAAATTCTGTGGATAAGGAGGGCTGACTGTGATTCTACTTAGGTCATTTGGGCTGCAGTCATCTTCTTGCTCTCTCCTGGTTCTAAATTTGGTCAGTGGCACTATATGAATTACCTGGCACTGTATGGCAGTAGCACTAATGACTAATTCTCTGGATATACACTCAGCTGTATCTCTCCACCCCTGACCTTTCGACGGGGCTTGAACAGCAAGTTTCTTCTTGTCTGACTGCCATCTCTCAGTGGATGCGGCTTCGGCGCTTGAAGCTCAACATGTCTAAGACTGAGCTTCTCGTCTTTCCACCTAAACCCACCCTTCATTATTCCTTTTCTGTTTCTGTTGACGACACTTCTATTCAACCGGTTCATCAAGCCCGCAGTCTTGGCTTCATTTTTGACTCTTCCCTGTCATTTATTCCCCAGATCCAGGCCACCGCAAAGACCTGTAGATTCTTTCTCCACAACATTGCCAAGATCCGTCCATTCCTCTCAATCTCTACTGCCAAGACTCTAGTCCATGCCCTAGTGGTTTCGCGACTAGATTATTGTAACCTCCTTCTAACAGGGCTTCCTCTTTCACACCTCCATCCTTTAATATCTGTCCAGTATTCAGCTGCCCGTATTGTCACATCCGCTCGCCGTTTTGACCATGTTTCTCCTCTTTTATCCTCCCTTCATTGGCTCCCCTTCCCCTTTCGCATCCGGTACAAGCTTTTGTTACTGACTTTCAAAGCCCTCCATGGGTTGGCCCCTCCTTACTTATCTGACCTTCTTTCTCCTTACATTCCTACTCGCACCCTCCGCTCTGGTAGTCAGGGTCTCCTGTCACAATGTAGGACTACCACTGCCCCCTCCCGAATTCGTCCCTTCTCGCTTGCTGCCCCTTACTCCTGGAACCTTCTTCCCCCACATGCACACCTCATCACTTCTCTACCCAGTTTCAAAACTGAGTTAAAGACTATATTGTTTAGAGAAGCATTCCCAGAGGTGAGCCCCTCTCTGACCCAGGAAGCCTCCTTCTAACCATCCATCAAGAAGCCAAGCCCTTCCTCCAGTCCATCTGCCTTGGTCCAGGCCTCGGAGGTGGAAAAGATCTGCTGGACCTGATCCTATTCCCCACCACCACTCCCTTCTCCTTTTGTGTCGTGTCTTCTTAGATTGTAAGCCTGAGGGCAGGGAACCGTCTGACTAAAAAATTGATGTACAGCGCTGTGTAAACTTACAGCGCTTTATAAATAAAGGTTAATAAATAATAATAATAATAATAAATATTAAATGATCTTCTGAAATGAGAATGAAAGTACCTGGAAGTTGCGAGTCCATGCTTGACCAGATACATGGCTAAAACAGATAAGTTGCTAATGACTCAGTTTAGTCTTGGAAATGTCTCTTCATGTAAGCCAGTGGCTATATGGAGGAGGTGGAGGAACATATCTTGGCTCAATAAACCAAGAAACAAGCCTTGTATGCCTACACCCCTGTATGTGTAAACAAATAAGCAAAGTAGAATGTCTTCAGTGAGGGGCTATACTGCCCCTAAGGACTGTTTCACACAGAGAAAATTGGAAGTGTATCCCAGGGTCAATCCAGAATCGATTATGGGGTTTCATGTTATCTCACACGAGATTATCAAATGTCGAATGCAATCCAGCCTTGATGCAAACACAATCACGAGGCATCCCAAAAATAGTTAAATTCGGTAAACTATCAAAGTTATAAACCCTGTTCCACTCCAAATTTGCAGTCAATCCACATTTGCCTGTTATGAAATGCATGTCTCAATTGGTCTTGGATTGCCTTAGTAAGAAATACACTACAATCCCCATGATCCTATTCTCTACCTGCCCTCAGCAGCCTCACCAGTGGAGAGCCTGACCAGAGCGCTCCTGGGCCCTTCTCTGCCTCCTCCTCCTCCTCTCTCTGGCTGAGAGAGTGTGATTTGCAGTGGTGGCAGCACTCCGTGTCCCTCTCCTCCTCCTTCCCCACCGGCTCTTTTGCAAGCCGGCCTGGGGCCTCCTTGCCCTGGCCCCACTTCAGCTCCAGAGGCCAGGAAAGGAAGGAGGAGGAGGAGAGGAGCCAGGAAGAGACCCCCTGAGGAGTGGGTAAGGCTGAGGCAGCGGCCCTTATTCAGGAATTTCCTGGCCTCTGGAGCTGAAGTGGGGCAGGGCAAGGAGGCCCCAGGCTGGCTTGCAAGAGAGCCGGTGCTATCCATGTGATAAACATTAGCAAATGGGCTTGCTTTTCTGGAATGCCAGCACTTTAACCATTTTTGGGATGGAAGCATATAAGTTCCCCTGTGAAAAACTCCTAAGGAGCGGCATGTAGCCACCCCTTTCCTGGTCAGATTGGGGCTGCGGCAATCTCACACCATGGCCCTGATCTGGCATCTGGAGAGCGCATAGGGACTGTATGGCGCCCCTTCAGTGCTGCATCATCTGGATGCAGCGCCGGAATTGCGCTATGATGAAGAATTAGGGCATCTAGCATTAGGACACTGTGCCCTGACTCCGCCCACAGGCTGGCACAAAGTGCTGGTCTGTACACAGTGGCATCTAAGACACTATCTAAGGTGCAGATAGACATCTAAGACACAGTGGCAGGCCCAAGAAATCTGATATGCTGCAATTGACATGGCTCTTTCCCTCTCTCAACAGTCACCGGACAGCAGCCATTCTATCAGGTAGAAGCTGAAAATGGAATGCAATCATGGGCACATCATCAGCATAGTGAAAACCCAATTCCTTTTACTGTTTCTTCCTCTAAAGTTTTTTCAACCTCCCAAAACATTTGAAACCCTTGATCCCTCCAAACTCCAGACTGAATTGCCCATTTAGGCTAAAGAGGGTGAAGTGACTCTCCTGGAAGTCTATCTAAAAATATTAATTAACTTTTTAAATAGGTCAGAGTCCTCATCCCTGCACTGTTGATGTAAACAAATACCAGTATTTCAAAATCAGAAATGGACTTCTGCCTACTGTTGGCTTTTCTTTCCATTTCCATTTTCTTTTTTTAGTAAGATGCACCATTTGGCAGTCTGTTCAGCCCTTGTAAGTTCTGGGTGCAGAATATTTGCCTGTGGAATAAAGTCTTTCAGATTTATACCAGAAATAGGAACTCACTTTTCTTTATTTCTGTTCATCTGTAAGTTGTTTGGGCTTTTTTCAAACTGAAGTGTGGAATAAACAAACAAAACTCTCTCCTTCAGTTCAGTTATTCTAGGTCACGTAAAAAACCCTAACCTCCCCCCCCCAAAAAAAAAATGCCAGGACAGCACATCCTGGCAATGTCATATCTTGGGAGAAAGGTAGGAAATAAATAAGTAAATAAATAAATAAATAAATAAATATTAGCCCTCCCCCCTCCTTCCAACTGTCATCCTCTGGCCTGGGAGAGAGTGAAAGGGCAGGCCCAGTGCCATCGGGCCTGAAGACGAGGAGCCCTCCCCTCCCTCCTTCCAACTGTCATCTTCTGGCCTGGGAGGGAGTGAAAGGACAGGCCCAAAGCCATCGAGCCTGAAGAGGAAGAGCCCTCCCCTCCCTCCTTCCAACTGTCATCTTCTGGCCTGGGAGGGAGTGAAAGGACAGGCCCAACACCATCGGGCCTGGCCTCAATTAAGAAAAAGAGCCCTCCCTCCAGTCCATCTGTCTCAGTCCAGGCCTCAGAGGGAGAGAAGAATGCTGGACTTAATCCCCTCCCCACCTCACCATTACCTTCTCCTTTTGTGTCGTGTCTTTTTAGATTGTAAGCCTGAGGACAGGGAACCATCCATTATCCCCTCTGTTGTAAGCAGCCTGGATTCCCAGTGATTGGGCGGCAAATAAATACAGTGGGCCCCCGCCCCTTCCGGGGGCCTTCTTTTCGGCCCCCCCCCCCCCCCGCGTAAGTCGAATTCTGCCTATGCTCAAGCCCCATTCATTTGAATGGGGCTCGTGTGCAGCGGTGTGGGACTCCATGGGTGCACACCCCATTCATTTGAATGGGACACGCTGCCACTTTTGCCCCGCGAACTCCCTGCAGGTTGAGCGCGTATGCTCAAGTCCACGTAAAGCATGCCCGTGTATAACGCAGGCGCACTGAAAATCCTATTACAGTAGAGTCTCGATTATCCACCATAAACGGGTGGGCTGATAGTTGGATAGCCGAAAACGTTGGATAATCCGGAGGGTCCAAGAAAAGCCTTGACATCACTATGAATTGCAAACATAGTGTTTTATTGCAGTAACAGTAAAAGTAACATTGCAGTAGCATTATAGGAATAACATTGTAATGTATAAACAGTCCTCTAAAAATGTAAATAAATCACTGATCAACATTGTGATGTACAATATGTACTGTATAAACAGTTCAGTCCTCTGAAAATGTAAAGAAATCACGGAGCAGCGACATTGGATAATCCAGAATGTTGGATAATCGAGACTCTACTGTATTATTATTATTATTATTATTATTATTATTATTATTATTATTATTTATACCCTGCATTTCAAAAAATATATCATAAATGAATAAATATATGGCCATGGTTGCACATATACCTTGATTACATCTCATTTGGATTATGGTAACATACTCCAAATTGGGTTGCCTTTGGAAATTGTTTGGGAGTTTCAATGGACAGCGCTGTGTAAATTTACAGCGCTTCATAAATAAAGGTTAATAATAATAAAATGCTGTTGCCAATTGCTAACTTGGGTTAGTTACAGAGGATATGTAATTTCTTTGTTACAACAGGTTTACTGATTACTACATAGTTTGTTTCTTGGCACAGTTTGAATTGGTTTTGACCTATAAAGCCCTTTACAGCTCGAATCTGTACCAGTGGTTCCCAAACATTTATCCTTCATATGTTTTGGACTTCAGCTCCCAGAAGCCCATGAAGCTTGGTCAACAGTCAGGAAATCTGGGAG
Source organism: Sceloporus undulatus (assembly GCF_019175285.1). Taxonomy (NCBI): domain Eukaryota; kingdom Metazoa; phylum Chordata; class Lepidosauria; order Squamata; family Phrynosomatidae; genus Sceloporus; species Sceloporus undulatus. Next base: position 105,901,937 of record NC_056524.1, on the reverse strand, counting down.
GTGACTTGGGAAACAAATGGAAGATGAAAGCTGTGGAAACCACTGGGCTAGACTGTCTGAAAAGAAGCTTATTCCCATATTAGTCTGTTTGTGTTTTAGGATCCTTGGGGAAAGGTTTTCTCTTGGTTCCACCACAGTTACAAGAACATCTGGTGAGGATATGTGAGAGGGCCTATACAGACACTACTGACAGACTGTGAAATTGTGTTCCATAGGAAGCTATGTTGGCTCTTTTCTGCTCTTCTTTTGCTGGCAAGTAAATATCCTAAAGGAACCAGATCCTGTCTGATTCTTGAAGCTAAGCAGGGTGAGTCTGGGTTAGTAATCACATGGGAATCCGCCAACAGATGCCAATGCTGTAGGCTATATTTCAGAGGAAGGAGCTGGTCAGCCACCTCTGAGTATTCCTTGACTACAAAATACCCTATGAAATTAATGCGGTCACCATAAGTCAAGAGGTGACTTTAAGGCGCGCGCGCGTGAGCGCACACACACACACACACACACACACGACAAGTGTGTGAGTGACCTAAAATTAAGCACTTTATTAAAGTCCCATTGATTTCAATACATGGTAGTCCAGCACATGCTTATGAAATTTATGGGATTGCTGTAAGCTGACAGGTGATTTGAAGGCACATACACAAATATCTTTTTATTTGAACAGGTATTTGATTATTAACTGTTCACTGCAGAAGAGTATTTTAATGGATGTATTTCTATGCCCTGTATCTTTATTTCTATAGTTATGTTAAAATGCTTTTAAACTTGTCTGAATTAGTGCAGTTTTTAATAGGATAGCTGGTTTAATTATTTTATAACTCTGTTTCAAAAATTATGATTATTATCAACATTTGTTTTGACATATATTGTGAGTGAGTTCTATGCTGGAAGAAAGATGGAAATAAATTAATAAATTTAAAACAAAAGTTGGTTGTGGGAGCTGAAAAGGAATTCTGAACTTGATTGCTATTGACATAATTGTTGGAAGAAATTTGTGAGGGCCACACAGAAATATGACAAATGAGAACATGAAAGAAAAACTATAAATGTGTTAGAAAAACTGGCTAGGAGGAAGCCTCTGATTAGAATTCCATCCCAGACGACAAATGATCTGAATTCTACCTTTCAACAAACAGTTGCATTATTTTGCAGTAAGCAGTATTACTAATACATTATATTTATTAATATAGACACTTTAGGTGAACCAGTTTTAACATAAGGCTCAGTGGTTCTCATTCTGTTCTTGCAGGATTTGACACTTGCAGCTCTACGGACTCCAGCAGAAACTCATTAATGGAAATGAGTCTGAAATGCAGCTCAGGGTCTCTGGCACACAAATAGGCTCACTCTCTTTCTCAATCAAGCAGAAATGAAAATTTTAAAGTATAAAATTTCCCTGACTGACAAATCATATCAATGGCAGTTGATAGTGGGGGCCATTCATGGAAAAGCTGAGCTGAGCTGACTGACTTTAGCAGTGTGTGGGATCTGAAATCTGTCTGAACAGGAAGAGCTTCATCAGTAAGGTGACAGCTACAATTAGCATAGGAAAGGCTGATGAAATAAAGACAGAGTGAACTCCCAGAATGAGAAATAGATTATCTACTGTCAGAGAAAACAACAGACAAGAGACAAAGACACAGTTACTAGGTGACAGGGTGTACAAGGAGAAAGGAACTAAAGAATCAAAATGCTGAGGAGACGCAGTCAAAGTCCCGGAGGCAAAACACAAGCACCACTGGTGAAGGAGGGGAGAAGCATGCACAGAGATGGGAGCATGATCAAAGATGGATGAGAAAACAGTTATAACACTAACTGGAGCAGGGAGGGCAGGACTTGTATTTGAAAAAGACACCACAAACAGACACGGGGGAAGGAAGTAGCATCTGCACCGAGTCACTTGCAATTTTCCTCCAAAAAGTTACTTTGGAGATGTAAAACACACAGGGCTAGCCCAAGATATTTTGCTGTCTGAGGAGGAGCACCAAATGAAGTCCCTTCTCCACCAAGGCAAGGTACTCAGTACCCAAGTCCAGAGTTCAGTCGAGTTATGCTGGCATCTGAAGCAAAAAAATTGGTAAGTGCTTTTTCCATTCAAAATTCATCTGAGGAAGTAGGCTCAAGTCTATGAAAGCTCATGCTAGCAACGTCTATCTTTCAGTTATTCTCAAAGGTGCTCCAAGATCCTTTTCCATACTGATTTTCCAGACCAATGTGGATATGTCTTTGAATTCTCCCATTCCCTGGCAATAGTAGCAGTAGTAGTAGTAACAACTGTCGCTGCTGCTATTAGGCCCAGAATCCTGTTGAGGAGTTATGAATGTGTAACCTCGACAGCCAGCATGGTGTAGTGGTTTCAGAGTTGGACTTTATCACACTGCACTCTTAGTGTTACTATTCCACTTTAACTGCTCTGGCTGCTTCCTGTTGCATTCTAGGATTTGCAATTTAGGAAGGGGCATTTAGAATATTCAGCCAAAGAGCCTCACTGAACTACAAACTCTAAAATGCAACAGGAGACATTCAGACCAGTTAAAGTGGTATAATAACACTTTAAGAGTGTAGTGCGATAATCTCCACCTGGAGGCCAGGGTTTGATTCCTGTGAACAAATCTTGCCAAGAAAACCCTATGATCTTGCCATGAGAACCTCAGCCTTAGAGTTGCAATAACTAAGAAACAACTTGAAGGCATCTAGTCACATTTTAAGGATAGTAAGCCTCCGTGTGATAATCTCCCTAAAGTTACACATCTGTAACTGTTTGGTATTCACGATCCCTATGTATTCCTATGAAAACAGCAAACAATTGTCATTCTTTTGTGAAACACCAGTTTAACTGCCAGACATAGCACCTCGCACCACTTAGTAGCTGTGCTTATGAAAATATTTTCTTGGTTGGTTATTATCTGGGCAGCCATAGTCCACAAATATTTGTTTAGTTATTTCCCTGACCGCAATAGTTATGACTCTGGAGAAATGGAAATGTTGAGGATTTAGGAATAGTCACCTATCAGAGGTTTGGAAGCCATCTCCTGCTCCCTGACTTCTGAGGGCATCACCCATCAGCTTCATCTAGGGGCCATCAATAGAGGCCAATTTCATCTAGTTCCCCATTCCAAAGAAGTTTATGACTAAAAGGGGCCTATTTTCAAAACTGGAATTGACTGAAAGTCAGATTTGTGGTTTTTTTTTAAGTCTACACTTTACCCCATCTCTACTTTAGTTGCATTTATAGAGATGTTCATTTATAAATTCATTGCTATATGATTAAATCAATATGTAACCAATTCTGGGAATATGGCAGTTTTTCATTCCTTTGCTTTCCAGGATGAATTCTTTTTCTCAGAATGAGAGGAAAATTGTACCTGCACTGAGACATCTTCCTAGCCAAACACAAATTCACTCTTAACAGTGGATAACAGTATGTATAATCACAATACTTCTAACAGCAGATTTGATAGTCATGCATCTGTTTAGAGCAGCGGTTCTCAACCTGTGGGCCACGACCCCTTTGGAGGTTGAATGACCCTATCAGAGAGGTCGCCTAAGACCATCAGAAAACACTTATTTCCAATAGTCTTAGAAACTGAGACACCACAATTTTATGGTTGGAGGTCACCACAACATGAGGAACTGTATTAAAGGGTCACGGCCTTAGGAAGGTTGAGAACCACTGGTTTAGAGGTTCTTGCTCTGTAATGTTTTTAAACAGAAAGCCCCACCACATCACCAAAAGAACTATAGCCTGATGAAGACTGAGCACTGCCTTCTAGCAGATGTGGACTGTTTGTTCACATAGGGGTAGTGATGGAAATAACAAAAAGCGAGAATATAATGGGAAATGTGATTATGGGATGTATATAATGTGGCATGCCCTCTCAGCCAAATTTCCCCATTATTGTGTTTACACACACAAGGGGAGTTAAAATATACTGTCCCAAGATTGTGCCACTTTGGTTTAAAGCTAGATAGATAGCCAACACTGTAAGAGAATTATACTTCAATGTTAGACTCCTGATATACAGACTTAGTTGAACATGAAGCTCCTCATCTTGTCTTTGAATTCCAAGCTTCATGCAATTACTCACATACAACAACAAAGAACACAGCAATGCTTTTTGGGCTTTGCTCTACTGGTAATAAAGGCCAAAGAAAACTTTGAATGCTTCTAAAATAGACTTTGAATGTTTTCAACATCAGCCAGCTTTCAGTCTGATGAAGCATTTGTCTGTCTATTTGTTTGACTTTTACTGCATCTTTCCTCATAAAAACTCAGGGTTTACTTAACAGTTTTACATAAGACCCACAGACACAGACACTCATGCACAACAATGTCGTTAAAAATCACAAATTAACTAAAATGTTTAAAATGACAAAAATCACAAAATTATAATTCTAAAATTGCAAATACGTAAAATCATAAATTACCAATACTTGCTAAATTGGCAAAAGGCACTACAATTGGAAAATGTCAAAGACCAACTAATGATTACATTACTCCCCAAAAGCTAGATATGCTCTTAACTGGTGTCTGAAAGAAAACAATGTGGGGAACAGCTGTATTTCTAACAGAAGTTGTTGCTGTTATTGTTGTGTGCCTTCACGTCATTTCTGATTTATGGTGATCCTAAGGCAACCCTGTAATGGGCTTTTCTTGGTAATATTTGTTCAGAGGAGGTCTTCCCTTGAGACTGAGGGCAAGTGACTTTCCCAAGGTCCACCAGTAGGTTTCATGGCCAAGTGGGGAATCAAACACTGGTCTCTGGAGTCCTAGTCCAACACTCAAACCACTATGTCATGCAGTTCCATAATTGGGATGCCACCACTAAGAAAGCTCTGCCAAATGCTTTCAGTAAAATGTCTGACAGTCAATCAGACTGAAATCTGAGCTAGAATTCATAATTTCATGCTTACTGTTACTGAACTTGTCTCTAGGCTCTGTGATTTGAACACATAAATTGATCTGAAAGGGGCTGTTCTGCAGGACTACTGCTATAGCAAGGAGTTCCATTTGATATCTTTGTGTTCTTATGCTGAGATTTTTTTTCAGTCTACTAGAATTTAAGCATCTTAACTGTCATATAAGATAATCTGGCAAGTCTAAAACCAGTCTTAGGCGCCTCAGACTTATCCTCCTTTTTCATCTTCAAAATGCATCTTCAGCTCTGTGATATGCCCCTGAATAAATAAAGTATGGCCATATCATGAACAACTCTCATAAACTTGAATGCTTTGGACCAAACAAATTTTGAAGCACATATAAATTAAAGCAAAGTTGCATTTCTACCTTTGTGAAGGTCAAACAGTCCTTGTCCTGATCCTTGTCTTTTATTTCAAAGTCATAAAGTGCTTTGCCTTGAGGTGGAGCTGGTGGAAGGGGCTTGATACACTGGATGTAGCTTGCTGGGAAAAAGCCATGATTTCCATTCAGTTCTCCATGATACCAGTTTTCATCAACTTTTCGACGTAGTATAATAATATCTCCTTTGTTAAACTTCAGGTCACCTGGCTCTTTCCCTTCATAAGCATAGAGAGCTTTTCCATAGGGAAGCTGAGAGGAGTTCTGCAACAAAAAAGGAAAGATATAATCTACTGTTATTATACCAATTACAACATTTTCTTTCAAAAACAATATTATTTTTATTTACACCTAGCGCTTTCTACCACATTACAGAATGCAGCTTTAAAAAATCTAAATATACAGCAAAATAAAATAAAATGCAACCTAACACTGCAATCATTTGCAGCAAAATCAACAGAAGCATTAAAACAGTATTATACATAATAAAACCATATACATAGTGTAACCTACAAAAATCTACTTAAATAAAACCAGCTTTGTTGACTGACCAGTACCTAGTGAGGCAACTTCACACTTAATTACCCAAGTGTGTTTTGCCAGGATATTATTCCAAATCGTGGATTTCACAGTCAAAAAATCTTTGTCCTCAAATCTTATCCCAACTAATAGCAGGAACCAAAGAAAGTTCACTTAAGTGGTGTAAGGTCCCAGAACAGCATAGGGAATGCGTGGATTTGTAAGAAAGGAAATTCCTGTTTTTGTTAAAGTGTGTGTGTGTGTGTGTGTGTGTGTGTGTGTGTGGTATAAATATAGGGATATGTGCAAATTATGATTCTATAGGAATTAACAATTCAGCAGGAATACGGAATACTCTCAGGGGCCTAGATCCTGTATGGCAATGTTTCTCAAATTCTGGTCCACTAGATGCTTGGGACTTCAAGTCCTACAATTCCTAACCACTGCCCATGCTGGCCGGGCCATCTAGGGACTGAAATCCCAAACATCTTAAGGATCTAGCTTTGAAAAACACTGCTGTACGGCACAGTACAGCGTAACAGTTCTTCAGGCAGAGCCATATCCCTCCTCTAAACAACCCCTGGATTCACACCATTTAGCCACTGCAGCTGTTCGGTGGCTGGTGCCAGTGGATTAGTATTTGCCTATGTTCCTATAATCAGATGCAGAATTATAACATCATTAGCTGAGATCTGCTGTGATGATTTGGTTATGGGGACATTTGTTGTATGCCTTCAAGTAATTTCTGACTTGGAGACCCCAAGGTAAACCTATTCTGGGGTTTTCTAGGGCTCAGTATGTGACTTACTTAAGGTCAGCCAGTGGATTTCCATGGCTGAGCAGGGAACTGAATACTGACCTCCAAAATCCTGGCCCTATGCTCAAACTGGTACAAAATGCTGGCTCTATGGGGACATAGCCAGATGATATTCTGATGTGCCCTGCTCTACGCTAACCACAGACTAAATAGTAAGTCTGACGAGGAAGTTTTGCTCATTGCAGAGGATGGAAGATCGAAGCAGTTTCTCCAACAACAACAACAACAACAAAAAGTCTACCGATGTAAAGTAGACTTACACCTACATATGATTTTAACAGAATGCCAATCAGAATGTGTTATTGGATGTAGAAGGCACCTTGTTAGCAATTTTCAACTTTTATGGTGAAATATAAGTTTCTCTCCATTATGACTGCATGATAAGGTATCTTTTATAAATTCATGAAGATTTGTTTGGAAGTGTATGCGTAATGCCTATCAAAACCCCAGAATCCAGGGAAAGTAGTTGAACATGGTTATATTTCAATATTCTCCAAAGTTTTTGGCTTCTTCCTGTGATCAGCAGAAGTAGAATAAATAATGCAAAATAGAAAAAAACAGCATATTTTATATGAGAATTCATAATTCAGATCATAATTTTAACAACCTGATTGCATAATCTTGCTATTATGCATAATCTGAATGATCTTGCTATTACAGAATAAACCCATCCTTGCTTAAGGGCAATCAGTTACTGTATGTAAAGGATATTTATAACACCTGGGGAACATTTTCTTTACTACAGATTAAGTAGGTACAATGTCACCCCATTGTAAAAATCATTAGCAAATGTTGTCACACCATTGCGGGGTGATACATGGTTCATCATTACAACTTCCACTGTTCAGTGCTACGAGGCCAACCACATATTAAGAAAAAAACCTCACAAAACACGGGGAGGGGGGGATCAAAGAAGAAAAATGACCCTCATGAAAATTATGCACTTTCTTTTGATGCTTGATGCTAATAAAATATTTAAAGATTTTTTTCTTAGACTCTATCCACTAGTTTTGTAAATTTTTAGCTGTCTACGTTTGATCATGCAAGTACCCACTCTCCCTTTTATTTCATACACTGCTCAATAAAACATCAAACACTCATGTAAACTGTGCATTAGATATCTGACCTGGTAAAAATTCAACTTCCAAAATATATTTACTACCCTGATTCATCTTTGTCTTGCATAGAACATTTAATATACGCTTACCATCTTTCAAAAAGCACATGTTAGCCTTCTTACAGATTTCTTCTGCTTTCTTTCTTTTTTAAAAAACATCCTTAAGGCACAAAGTGGATACCTGGACTTTGTTTGGACCAGCCTCCATTAGTCAAACAGAAAGTTAGAGTATTATATATTTTATTTTATTTGTCTGGATGAAAAGCTGAGTGATTGCACTCAATTTATGGTTGAATTAGCCTAATAAAAAGTATCACTTTGCCTACTTTAGTTTATTCATTTTCCAAGACTAAAGGGCAACAGAGCAGCTTACAATCTTGTATAAAGCATTTCAGTAACACCACTCACTATTCCCCATCTGGAAAATAACAGGGTGGATAGTTAATGGCAAGCAAAGAAGTGCTGGTATATGCTTAATTCCAGTTCTCTCTCTCTCCTCTTCTTATCTATAGGAATGGAAATAAAATTATTAACTATTCATCCCTGTCTCAAAAAATAGGTTTCCCAATAGTGGGTTAAAGTCCGTCAGGAAGAACACTAGACCAGCGAGCACTTTGCACATTTTTTTCTTGCTATACAGTTCCCAAAGTGTTGTGGAAGAATTGGTATGCAGAGAAAAATACATTTGTGTGTGTGTGTAAAACCCCTATGTTTCTGTCCAGAAATTAGGTTTTCTGTGCAGGAAGCTTTGGTTCCTGCACAGGAAACCTGAGTTGATTCAGTATTTATGGTGGTACAGTATATTTCAGACTTGTGACATTGTAAATTTTAGGATGCATACTTCTGGATGCCACACCATTGCAATATCCAAAAATTTCTCCAAACCCTACTTTACAATGCAACTAATGGGGTGGTGAATGAGTAAGCATCCAGCTCTATTCCCCATAAGCAGCAGTTTAGTGAAAGGCAGCCACAGGGACTTCCTTGGTACTGTATCTTTATGCAGCTGTCTACTCCAACTACTTGCTGCTAGTAGTGGGCATTACTTCACAGGGAATTATTTATTCTCACATGTTCAGGATTTACATGCTTACTCCTCTACTCCTGGGTCAGTTCATACAACAGAGGCTCAATTACTGAAGAAAATATGAGCTACCCTTGGATGCTCAAATACTGAAGATAATATGAGCTGTCCTTAGATGCTGGAATGGTAGATAGAATTCAACATTTGTCGTGTCAGTTCAACTTTTCATTAAATCCTATTTTCTCCTGTACTGTTAAACATTAAAAAACACAAAACAAAACCCTGTCATTCAAAGCCAGAAATGCCACTTCTGAAGTTTTTATTTTTGTTTTCATTTTGACAGTACATATAGCCCTGGAGTAGAAAATTGGTCCCTGCACATTCTCCTATGTGTGCCTTCAAGTCATCTTTTGATTTATGGAGACCCCATGATGTTCACAGGGTTTTCAGAGGTGGTTTTGCCAGTTCCTTCCTCTGACATATGTAGCCTAATATAGCTTAAGTAGTAATGAGGGCTGATTTCTCCAGCCTGGCCTAAAGCCAACTGCTATAAGTATGAAGGGAGCAAAGAAACTAACTATGTTTTATACAATATTTCCAGTGGAACTGAATAAGGGCTATTAACAAGTAGGGGTTAACCTTTCTGCAACTGTAATTATTTAACCTCATGAACACACCTCAAAAACTGTATAGCACTATGAGAGGTAAAAGGTATTTTCATTGTAGCCTATAGGCACCTACCCACCCTCTTCAAATGGCAGTGTCCAGTGGTGGGAACTTGATCAATGGGTGGCAGAACTGGGATCCATTACTACAGGATCCCATGAAACTATTGACCCAATTATAGCTAAAATAAAATTTTAGAAAACCAAAATAACAATAACACAGCATAAGGAAATGTTCATATAGATCCTTCCTGTTAGTTGGTATATTACAAATAAACATAAAATAATGTTTTTCCATCTGCTTTAGTTGGTAGTCTATTTCAGGAACCATCCTTGATGAAAAACTGCTAAGTGGATATGGCTGATAAGCTAGTTAGCAGAGTCTTCTTTTTTTAAAAAAAGCTTGAGAGCCACTTCCCATGTTACATTTTAGGTGTACATCTAAGTGATTTTAAATATATACTTAAAAGTTTAAATGTGCATGAAGTGAAGAAGTATTTCTAGTGAGGCAGAAATTCTTTTATGAATACTTGATGAGTATGCATTCAGTGGCAAAACCTCTTTTACACTCATGTTTTAAATAGTCCTAAACAAATGAAGCAATAGAATAGGCTAGGGAGTGCTGTATTTTTTTTAAACTGTACAGTTTTTAATAGTTTTTAATATTTTAATTGCATTTTTTCTTTCAACTGGATATTTGAAGTTTTTTAATATTGTGACAACTTTAATTCTATTTTAATGTTCACTTTTTGTATGTTTTTAAACTGCAAGATGCCTTGACTCAATTCTGGAAGGAAGCGGGATAAAAATAACAACAGCAACAACAACCATTACTATTGCTTTTCTCCCAGTTCTGGCTGTAACCAGTTTTCTTCTCCAACTGGTTGAGTAGAGTTGTTGGCTAACTCCTGTAGCCAATAACTTCCAGTAAAGGGACGTTTCACAATAAAGCAAATCCTTTACCAAAAAAATGCACTAAGAAATTGATTAGTCATATTGATTTGCTCATGCAAAGCAACAAAATAAGAAAGTCCATTTACTATCTCAAAAATGGAAAGCACTGGGAAGGGTGCCTTGGAAACCGCACCACTCTGTGTATATAAATGTTTTCTGTTCAGTGTTGAATTCTGCAGTAGGTGTCTTTTCTATTTGAATCAATCACTGCTGACAAGAGAGCCTGAAGCACTAACACTGGGAGAAAGGGTGTTTTAGAGAGGTTCTAATGATATACTGGCAACTCCATCATGTTTCAGCCAAATCAAATAACAGCACTTAGGAATTACCAGCTGGCAAGCTGACAAACAGCAATCATTAGGCAATTAAATGGTTGCTAGAAGCCAGCAACCAATGAATTGGCTAGTTAGTTGAAATCATTGTATAAAATTCAGCCTTGCACTCTTTGCGAAACAATTCTATGATCTTTTGGTCACTAGTTTCACAGCTGCCAGAGCTCCAAAGTCTCCTTGTTTTTCCATTTCCTATTGAGTACTGTGTCATTTTTCTTGCTCACAGTCCTGATGTGATGGTTTCTCTCAGCACTACTTTGTTATTTGCACCTATTTTTCTTTTCATGCTTCACCGCTCCAAGAACTAATGTTTATGCTTAAGCCTATCTTCTGCCTTATTCTGCTTTCTTTGTTGAAACTATGGAGCAATCATGTATCTTGCCTCAATTTGACATTCAACCATCTATTGCTGTCCTTAACAGCAGTGACATTTCTCTGCATGTAGCAAAATCTTGTAGCATCAGAGGAAGTAGACTTAAGTCTATGAAAGCTCATGCTGCCAATTTCTTTCTTTCAGTTAGTCTCAAAGGTGCTACAAGATCTCTCTACATACTGATTCTACAAACTAACGTGGCTATATCTTTGAATTTCTCTGCTTGTCTCAGTTCTTGGCCTCTTCTGTGCTTCCTATTTTTTTTCACCTACTGTTCCTGTTGCAGAGTCCAACACTTTGCTGTACACCTTTCTTCAGCCTTCTCTACATCAGACACCTTCTCAGTCTCAGCCTGCCCTGCTGCTGTTATTTGTTGATGTTCACTTAAAATGACACCATGAATGAGAGACCTCCAAGAGTCCTGGTCATCAACAGCCCAGTTCAGGCCTTGCAAACTCAAGGTTGTGGCTTCCTTGATTGAATCAATCCACTTGTGACCTTCCTAAATCTTCTCCGATGTGTCAGCCTCACAGCAGCCTTGTGAAAAAGCTTAGGCTGAGAGTTAGTACATTTGGCATCCAGCTGATAAGAGTTCTGAACATGAGCTTCCCAACTAACAGAGCAATCCTATCATGATGGGAGGGTTCTATGGTGCAGAAACTTGCTCTTTTCAAGCCTTTCTGGTGTATGCTGGCTAGGATGTGATAGGCTAGGCTGCAGATGATGGGCAAATACACTAATGGGAAAAAATAATCAAAGCAGCTCCAAGACTAGTGTACTTGTATACCTTCCTAGGAGCCATGTTGGAAGAGTGGGTGGTTTTTTTGGATTCTTTGGATTCTAACATGTTGGATTCTCCGATCTGCTCCTGACACACTTTTTTCACGTCTACCACAGTAGAATCACCACTGACAGTACATCTATGCTGGCACAGTTTTCTGCTGGTTTCTGCACAGCACTTTTCTGCCAACAAAAGACCACTTTCCCATAATCTTAATTACTGATGATAAACTACATTACTGAAGTGTCAGCATAACATTCTAACTGTCTAGAGCACTACCTTCCAATGGCTTCAATTTAAACCTAGAATTGCAAGGCTTGCTTGACGTTATTCACCAGGGAAGCAAATGAGGGTTGTTTTTGTGGGCGTGCATACTGAGAAGAGCATTTTATTATCTCACATAATCCAGTTTATTTCTTCTATTTATTTATAATGCTTTTATTCTGTGCTTCCTCAAGGAATCTCAAGACAGTGCACATGGTACATGATATCACTGCAAAACCTTATGGAGTAGATTAGCATTAGGATCCTTAGATTAGTATATGTGGGTGTAAACTAGCCCATGCTAATACTTCAGATTACAGTAAACTCTGAAAACTCCACTGGCCAACCTAATCAGGCAAAATATGGAAGGGAGACAAAATATGGGCGCTAAGCAATGAAACAACAAATGCCAGTACAAGGCATTAATAACAATTAAAACCCATAATGCTAATTTTGTGGCTCATTACTCAGAGAGCATCACACCAATTTCTCACTCTGTGCAAGACGTGTGGCAGAAATCAGAGAAGCTCCTCTGCGTTTTGATGGATGCTTCGCACAGGCAGCCAGGACAGGGCTCAGCATATGGTTTCTGTCATGCATAACAGCTTCTTGGAAATCACATCAGCTGCATCCAGAAGGGAGGGGAGCTTTCTCATTGAAATATATATTAAAATCATTTCAACAGGCGGGTCGGTGTGGGATGGAGGGGGAGCAGCAGGGTGGAGAAACTGGATGAATTGGAGCATTCACACCGTGATATGTAGGCTTTCATGCCCAGAGCAATAATTTGAAGCAGTTCAACTGTAACTAAAAGGCATAATCATGTGATAACTGTTCAGTTACCTCTGTAAAAGGGGGGGGGGGAACCTACTTGAAATTCAAAAAGATGGAAAAAACTGATAGAAGCTTCAGCAGATAAAGTAGCTCTCAGCTGACAGATTCAGTTACATGCCCATATGCAACAGAACAACTGGCAACTTTGTTTGACAGGTTGACAGGAAGGTCAAGAAATAATTCAACGTAGCATTCTAGTATAGATGGTTCTTGCCATGACGACACTTTAAAAATAAGCAATAAATAACATACTGACGGTCTGATATTTTACTGAATTGTAGTATGCTGGTGTAGAAATGTTCCTGCCTCTGAATAGCACAAGGTGTTTAACAAGATGCAGAGAACTGTGGTCTGATTTGATAGCTTTCAGAATCCTATGCTGGTAGGAATCGGACAAAAGTTAACAGTTCATTTAATGTAGGAATTTATTAAATTATATGGAATGGAAAAGGACCTAGAATCTTGCTGACTCCTTTCTTCTGGTATTGGGCAAGTGCCCCACAATTATTACTGGTTTATAACAACAGTTTCCCAGCACTGTGTTTTCAACAAACATTACTGTCCATGTGAACCTATCTTTTGAGAAATCTCTGCCATGAAATAGGTCCTTGAACAGAAATAGACAGATTTCAGAGTTCTGTGATCTTTTAAAAACTAGCTATCCTAGGACCATTAACAGCCACTGAATTCAAACTAGTAGCTAGAGAAGGAATGGAGTAAGGGATAGATGGGAAATATTGTTTAAGAAAGTGGGGTCTGTCCCCTATTTAAATACATAAACTGGAATAAACTACAAATACAAATCTATATGTGATTTGCTGGAAAGCAAGCATGGCATAGTGCAGTGATGGCAAACGTTTTAGAGACCAAGTGCCCAAACTGCATCCCAAAACCCACTTATTTATGGCAAAGTGCCATGTTCCTCTCACTTTCTAGTAATGAACTCTGGTCAACGCAATGGCACGCGTGCCCACAGAGAAGGCTCTGAGTGCTCTCTCTGGCACGCGTGCCATAGATTCACCACCACTGGCATAGTGGTATGAGTTTTGGACTATGGCTCTGGAGACCAAGGAAACCTACTGGTTTTGGACTATGACTCTGGAGACCAAGGAAACAGCCATGAAACCTACTGGGTGACCTTGCACAAGTCACAATCTTTCAGCCTCAGAGGAAGGCAATGGCAAACCTCCTCTGAACAAATCTTGCCAAGAAAAATCCTGCCTTTCTCCCAAAGTGGGACCCAAGGCGGCTAACATACGTAAAACACAACAATTAAAATCGTAAAAATATAAAATATAAAAATTTAAAAATAAAATAAATATAAATATATAAAAATAAAAATAGATTTGCCTTAGGGTCATCATAATTCAGATACAACTTGATAACACACACACACACACACACAGAGTGACTTGCTGTGGCTCACCAATTCCAACAGAGCTCTAAAAATTGGCTTTAAAAACTGCACAAAGACTGGGTCAAAGACCAACAATTAGTCAACAGAACTTCATAAAGATCCAGTCAAAGACAACTACTTTACATACAAGGCTACGTGATTAACAGAAGACAACCATTTATGGGATGGACTTTTTTTTGTTTTGGGTCTTTACTTGCTCTTATTAAATTATTGAGAATTAGCAATCATTTCCAAGAGATTTCCCTTTCACTATGCCCTTCCTTGAACACATCCCCAACTACACATTGCAGGGGAAACTCTTGAGAGATTTCAGGATTCCAATTTAGGACAATGTCGTGCCTCGCTTCCTATTGTTGCCACCACCCCCATTGCTGCCGCTACCTGCCCTCTGTCTTGCTCTGAGAGTGAGAATGGGTGGGAACCATGGAGAACACAAGCAATCTCACAGGGCATTTTAGCTGTAATGCATCCTCCTCTGAGGAACCCTTAAAGTCAGACATTTGTAATTGGGCAGCTCTGGGGATTGTACTGGGTTGCATGGAGCTTCTGAAGCAGTGGGGCTCCTCCCAGTGTGGGGGCAGCAGGAGTGTGCCATTTATCACCATTTATCTGGGGTGGTGGCCTGGGGTCAGCTGGTTATTTCATTGAATGGGAGAGCTGGCCTTGACTCAGTCACATAAAGGATCCTTGGTTCACTAATGAAGTCCAGGAAATGTCACCAAGGAAAAGTCTTCATGCAGAAATAAGTGCAGCAGTATGTGGCACCTGGAGCTCCTTGGAGGAAAGCTTGCCAACCAAATAGATACATCATTCCAACAAAAACACACCTTCTAGCTAGTAATAAGGGTGTTATTTTTATGCTCTTTTTTCTACATATCTTCAGGCTGGGATATTTCAGTCCAGCTGGAGAAATAGGAGTGTTTTTAATTTTCCCTAACAATAACTGAAGACTGAAACAATGGTTTCTGGCCCAAGGGATATATTTTAAGCCATAAACAGGAACAGCCATGTTCTTCTATAAAAGGCTTGTGTTCATACAGAAACTGGCAAGTGTTTCTTTCTTGTTAACTTTGAAAGCTTTGAACACAGAGTATCGTAATGAGTTATACTGCTCCTCTTTTGAAATCCCTGTCCAAAGGGATATGTGCTTTTGCTTTCTCAAAGGCTCTCAGGGCTTGCACAGTGACCTTGTCCAGATCAACTGGTTATAGTTTTTCTATATGAAATACAGAATAGCAGACACATTGACTTATTGTGTTTATTCTTGTTTTACAAAGATCCTAGGAAGGAAAATGGGGCATTTCTCGGAACCCTAAGCACCCTGAGTCTAGGAAGTAAGCAAAATGAAGGCAACACAACATATAGCAGTGTGACTTACAGCAGTGTGATGAATGCAAGAGACACTATCATGTGTTTCTGGCCCACTCACACATAAATATATACCATTCTCTTCAACTGTCCCAATTTGGTGGGATGGGTTCTGATTATCTGCTCTTCATTTTCTCCACTGCTTTTAAAATGTCCCAGTTTCTTTCTCCTCCTCCCCCTTTCTCCTCAGCATACTTCAATTGCTGCAAATGGAGTTCAAACGGCAAAGAGAGAGGAGCAGAGAGGATCTTGTTCTTTTCAGTAGACTCAGGATACTGTCACACTAAAGAATCAATGCGTTTTAATACCACTTTAACTGTCATGGTACCATCCTGTGAAATCCTAGGATTTGTGGTTTCTTGTGGCACATAAGTAACTACAAATTCCAGAATTCCAGCATGAACTATGGCAGTTAGAATGGTGTCAAACTGCACCAATTCTGCAGTGTAGTGCCCTCTGCTGCAGTCCCTCCCTGCTAGTGTGTTTTCTCCCATTGATAGCTTTTTGCCATCCTGACCACAGTCTGTTGTTGCTTGGCCACATGTGTCGTAGTTTTCATCAGTGAAATATTGGAGGATATCGAACACATGCACGCATACTTACTTTAAATATTGGAGGATATCAAACACATGCATACACACCCCTTCACAGCTTCTTATTTGTTCACAGAAAGATCTGTTTCCCTAGTGTGAGGCTTTAATTCAAGGACCTATTTATTCATTTAGGTGGGATACAGACCGCCCAAAAAGGGCGGTCTATCCACGCCTTGTTTTGCTGCACAAGGGAGACGCAGCAGACAAACCATGCAGCTCCCTTGTACAGCAAAAAGAACCCTTAAAAAGCGGGTTCTTTTTGCGTCACAATGACGCCGGGATGTGTGGACGCTAAGTGTCCATCACGTCAAAATCGTGGCGCCCATGTGTATAGGGTGCTGCCATTTTGACGCCCCCATCACGTGCTAGGGGTGAGGCCAGTATGGGCGGTGTGCCCTCAGCCAAACCCTAGCACATGATGGGGGCGCACTTTAGGCCCATCTGGAGAGGGCCTTAGTTTCTTTGAGGATTTTAAGATGAGAAGAATTCAATTGAAATGTATGTGGTCACATGGAAAAAGACCATTCAGATTCACAAGTGGTTTACTACCTCTGCCAGTCCATTGACATGCATTCTGAACAAGGCATTGGCATATTTCCCCCAAAAGCAGATAGGTGATATGCTGAAGCTGCATGCAGAGCTTAGAAATAACAAATTACATGTAATTTAGCTACCCACAGCAAGTTACTTTGCAAGGAAACCATGGTGCAATGAAGATACATTTAAAAAGCAATGTTAACAAACTGTTAAGTCATGTTTTCTATCCACTTTTAAAAGTTACTTTTCAAGGGCATTCTGAGGCATTGGTTGAGGCATTTTGACAGGATTTCCCCAAGGTTTATGCCATTCCCTTATCAATCTTAGGGCTTTTGTTACTTAGGCTGAAAATAATTTTTAAAACTGTCCCATACAACTATGAAAACAATAGTTTATTAGTTCCATGTTGGAATGAACAACAGCCATAAATAACTTTTAAAATATATGTTGAGTGACAGGAATTAATTACTTTTAAAAATGTAACTTCCAAAGCTCTGTGATTGGCCTCTATATGTGAGTGGACTTTTAGATGAGCAACAATTAATACGTGGCTTTTCCATGCAGATTTGTGACAAATTGTACCAGAATGAGTTCAGTCTGTGGAGGCAAACCTGTGGGCTAAGGTCAATTTCAGTACCTTAATCTTAAATTACACTAATGGGGGAAAATGGAAAATATTGTGCCAAAACTTGCTTTGGAACAGGTCCATTAATAGCAACATGGGAAGCTTGTGGTTTGGCCAGTAGGATTCTGGGATTGTCACTTCAGCAAGAATCTAAAGAAACAGCATAACATGTAAAGGCTTAATGTTTCTTGATACTTTTGGAGAAACAAGGTTTCTCTTTGCAGTATCAGAATTCTGTGTCAAATCCTCTCAAGGACCATGAGATCACTAGCACTTAAGGCTCACGTTGGTACTACAGAGCATAAATTACAGAATGGCCATTATGGTTTATAGCGGAATATTTGCAATGTAGAGCCAGTGTGGTGCAGAGGTTTGAGTCTTGGACTACGATTCTGGAGACCAGGGTTCAAATGCTGGCTCAACCATTGGGTGATCTTGGGCAAGTCACACTCTCTCAGCCTCAGAGGATGACAATGGCAAACCCCCTTTAAAAAAGCTTGCCAAGAAACTCCCATGATAGGTTCACCTTAGGGTTGCCATAAGTCAGAAATGAAGGCACACAACAACAACAACAACAACAACAACAACAACAGCAGCAGCAGCAGCAGCAGCAACTCCTTTCTCAGCCTGTCTTATCCACTACATTAAACCTCCCTATTCCCTGGTAACAAGTAACATGGGTGGAAAAATTGCAGCCTGAACATTTTATGTTGCCCCTGAAGTTCCTCCAACTTTCAAACACCCCTATTAAAAAACTGACAGAATCCTCACTGAGGATGCAGAACCCCTTCCATGTGGGAAAGCAAGCTAAGATACCCCAACCTCCACAAACATGCCACACTATTCCCCAAATACCTCAGTTTTCTCTGCAATCCCTCTCAAATAGGAAGTTAAATAACATCACTTTCTGTCACTATTTTGAGAGGGAATGCAAAAGAAAACTGAGGTATTTGGGTTTGCTGTGGAGGGGTCCACCCATGAGTGGCATCTGAGAGGAAAAATTGGCCTCTGGGTCCCACACAGTCGCCCACTCCTGAACTAGAACATCATCATTTTGTGAGCTTTCATTTTGTGCATTTGACAAAGCCTCTAACCCAGTGGTTCCCAACCTTCCTAATGCCGCGACCCTTTAATACAGTTCCTCATCTTGTGGTGACCCAAACCCATGAAATTATTTTTGTTGCTACTTCACAACTGTAATTAAATAGGTGTTTTCCAATGGTCTTAGGCGACCCCCATGAAAGGGTCATTCAACCTCCAAAGGAGTCCCGACCCACAGGTTGGGAACCACTTCTCTAACCCACAAAAACTTATATCACAATACATTTTTAAAAAAGTTTTAAGTCAACACTGCAGTCTTCATTTGTGCAACATGATACATTTTCTAATATCAGTTATTTTTGAAAGCACCACAGAATCTTAAAATATTGTGCATTTTCAGTGTATCAATTGATATTCATCTATTCAAGGTTTTTTCTGAGTGAACTATACATTTTTTCAAGTCTAAGTGTTCTCAGATTATATGTACATTATTTAACACATGTTTCCTTTCTCCTTCAGCTTTGGCTATTTTTCTAACAATGAATTTACAAGTATCTCTTCTTGTAGGAATCATATGTAATATAAGCCATCTGGTTAAACAGCAGGATGGTGACATGAACTGAATGAAGCTCTCCCCTCCCTGAAACCCCTACGAAGCCTCAGTGTTATAAATTGGGAATGTCCACTATAAATCAAATGAAACAAAAACAAAGTTCCTGGGTCTGAGGATTTCAGAGATACTGTAACTTAGAGAAAGTAAAATATGAATAATAACTGGAAATAATGCTTGAAAGCAAGCAAATCCTTTAACGACCATTAAACCAAGATTTGTGATTACTTTCCCTCAACGTCTAGGAATCAGTTACAGAACTAGAACCTTCTGCAGTGACAGCCAGCATGGTGTAGCATCAAAGTGCAAGACCATACTCATAGGTTTCCATATTCCATACTCATAGTCTGCCTCAGACTAGCTTTTCTTACAGATTGTTTTGAGGAAACAAGTGGTTGAAGGAGAACCATGTACACCACAATGCATTCATTATGCCCACACATTGTAATATATCTCCTACATTCCTCATAAAAATGAGACCGGTATTTTGCTAATTCTAGAACTTGGAAAAATTACTTTTTTTTACTACAGCTCTTAGAATCCTTCACCCAATAGTGTCTGGGAGACTTTGGAAGTTGTTGTCCTAAACAATAACTTTCACAAGCTCTGATTAATTAAAAAATATGAAAGACAGAAGCAAATTTGTCTCATGAATGGTTTCTGACATGCCCCTCATTGCCGAAGGAGTTCACACATTCTGAGCCAAATCATGGCAGAGTATTGCTGTTTTCCATCATCAACTATACATCTTCCATCTGTTTAATAGGAGCTATAAATGCTATGAACATTTTGGAGTCAAATTAGGTTTTTGGTTTTTCAGTTATTATCTTCAGTGGAATGGCATATTTGTGTAGTGATACAGTTAGAACTTGGCTCAGTGTTCTCCACTGGGAGATAGCTTACTCTCTAACCCAGTGTTGTTCTTGTTTTTAACTTCAGCAGTTTCAAGAAGAGTATGGGATGCATAAAGAACACAGGTTTGGCAGCGGATTGCTCTCACTATCAAACATTTAATTGAAAAGGTCTTAGCATTTCTTAAGTGGGGAACTATACTGCATGATTCTTGGAAAGTTAGGAGACAGAGGTAAAATGCAGACAAGTTCCTTTTTTGCATAATCTTCCAGCTGGCCTGACTGTATTCCACCAACAGCTGGGCAATTATGGGAACTGTGGTATAAAAACAGCAAATTTTCCAGCTTCTGAAGAGAAGACAGTAACATTGATTTTATTTTTGTCCACCACAGCAAGTCTGTACTAGTTGAGCACTGCCCATGAGCAATGTATGATAGCCATCAGTCTAAAAAAGCCTTTATCTTCCTAATTACCAAAAAGACTTAAACATGAATGGTGGGGCAAGGTTGTCAAGTACAGTATATGGCAACTGAAAAAGGGTAGGGAGTGTGCTGTCCTTGGCTTGTTCCTGTTAGGGAGTATAAATAATTTATACTCTTATAACTGCCTTTTCTGGTCATTGCAGAGATAGGAATTCCTTACTCACCACACAACAACCAAAATCTTCTCTCAAACCCCCCTTTTAAGTAATTAGACCACTGCTGAAAAAGCCCTCCCTGGATCCCATGGACCTTAAGAACTACAGACCAGTTTCAAACCTTCCTTTTTTGGGCAAGGTGATTGAGAAGGCAGTTGCCCTCCAACTCCAGTCAGTCTTGGATGACACACACTTCCTTGACCCATTTCAAACCGGTTTCAGAGCAGGATATGGAGTTGAGACTGCTGACTGTTATGGTCACCTTAGTGGATGATCTTCGTCTCAATACTCACAGGGGGAGTGTGTTCCTGTTGGTGCTTGTAGACCTCTCAGCGGCTTTTGATACCATTGACCATGATATCCTTCTGGAACAGCGAGGGGGGGGGGATTGAAGGCACTCTGATGCAGTGGTTCTGGTCACACCTGTCAAGCAGGTTCCAGATGGTGGTGCTTGGGGATAGTAGCTCCTCAAAAAAAGGAGCTGTTATATAGCACCCCCCAAGGTGCCATTCTATCCCCAGTGCTTTTTCACATTTACATGAAACCGCTGGGAGAGATCATCCAGAGGCATGGGGCAGGGTGTTATCAATGATACCCAAATATATAATAATAATTTGTTTTATTTATATACCGCTATTCCAAAGATTATAGCGGTGAATAGCAAGTAAGCTTAATTAGCAAGTATGCTAATTTGCCCCCAACAGTCTGGGTACTCATTTTAGCGACCTCGGAAGGATGCAAGCCTGAGTCGAGCTTGGGCCCTTTTGCTGGTCTTGAACTCGCAACCTTGTGGTTTTGAGTGAATGGCTGATGGCACCCAAATATATTTCTCCATGCTTTCCAAAATAGCCTCAGCTAAAAATAGTGTGTCTCCTCTGAATGAATGCCTAGAGGAGGTAATGGGCTGGATGAGGAAAAACAAACTGAAACTGAATCCAGACAAAGCAAGTGCTTGCCATCAAGGGTCCTAATTTGGGAATGGAGGTGTGTCAACCAGTTCTGGGTGGGGTTACACTCCCCCTGAAGGACTGTGTTCTCAGCTTGGGAGTGCTCCTGGATCCGTCTCTCCAAATGTCAGCCCAGGTAGATGCGACAATCAGGAGTGCTTACTATCAGCTTCAGCTGATACACCAGCTGCGCCCCTTCCTAGATCTGGAGGTCCTAAAGATAGTGGTGCACACACTATCCCAAGGCAGGACTTTTGCAATGAGCTTTACATTGGGCTACCTTTGTGCCAAGTTCAGAAACTTCCGCTGATTCAAAATATGGCAGCCAGACTGGTTACAGGAACATCCAGGAGGGAACATATTATACCTATATTCAAGTCACTCCATTGGCTGCCAATTAGTTTCTGGACAAAGTATAAAGTGTTGATTTTGACCTTTAAAGCCCTACATGGTTTGGGTCCAGGCTATCTCTAGGACCTTTGAATTCTACTTCCTGAGATGTATTTTATTATGTCTGTTGTTGTGTGCCTTTGGTCTAGTAAGAATGTCAAAATCTCCTCCACATTGATATTTTTTTGTAAATAAGGATTTATATTAATTTTTTAAAAAATTATTAATGTATCTGGCTTTTAGGTGGTTGCGTCCTCCATTTTTCTTGAATGTCCTACATTTCAGGCAAATTTTATCCCACATTTGTCCTACCTTTTTTCCTACGTTTTGTCCCAGTTTGGTGGTAGCAAATAATGGCAACCCTGCCCCGGTGAAGATGGAAAAATTGCAAATAACAAAAACACTATGTTTTTATCTGAGAGAACGCCTCTCTAGGAATCTCTAGGTCCTCCAATGCAACTCTGTGGTCAACATCTGCTAGACATCGACATAGAATTGCTCTGGAGGAGCTACAAATGCCTAGTGGAGTATTTTCTCTAGGAATCTCTAGGTCAGTGGTTCCCAACCTGTGGGTCGGGACCGCTTTGGGGGTCAAATGACCCTTTCACGGGGGTCGTCTAAGACCATTGGAAAACACCTATTTAATTACAGTTATGAAGTAGCAATGAAAATAATTTCATGGGTTTGGGTCACCATAACATGAGGAACTGTATTAAAGGGTCGCGGCATTAGGAAGGTTGGGAACCACTGCTCTAGGTCCTCCACTGCAACTTTTGGTTAAAGTTGACTATAGAGTTGAGCTGGAGGGCCTAGATATTCCTAGAGAGAACATATTAATAAAATTTTGAATAATCAAATCTGCAAAAGTCAAAGCCACAAATGTGGAGGGACGCGTGCACAAAACACCTGGGGGACCAAAGTTTGGGAAACACTGAACTATAGAAAAATAGCTGGATGAATCTTCATGATTCCCCAGATCTCCTATTACATGGAAATGGCCATGTTGAGGGGGAATGTTATTTCAAAGGTGGTTTTTGGTATGTGGCATTGGGAGACCTAGCTATATGTCAGATGAATGCTACAAAATTCTAGCCATTATGTAGGATCACAGCACAGTCACCATCTTGCTAGAAATGGAGCAACTCATATTTTCATTGCTTGAAACACCCCATGGCCATGCTATCATTGGCAATCCCTCCATACATTTTTGAGTTAACAACTCCAGCTTGTTTGAAAATCTGCTGAATGATGATTAAAGGAAGAGCAATTTCAAAACACATCAAATATGTTCAAAGCAACTTCATTTTTGGCTGATTTCCTGATATGTGAAAATATGAAAAATATACTGTGCCAAATGCATGAAAACAGATATTCTCCAATATACTATCACAAGTACCCTTAGGGCTTCATAAAACCTGCAACAAACAACGGAATTAAATTCTGGTAGGGAGGTGTTCCAGTAGCAAAATTTTAAAGAGTTACTCAATGTTTTGCTGCTTTAGAGTATTGATTAGTTCCAGACACATAAAATAGATCTTGATAACTCCTTAATGACAGTATTCCACCAAGATCTACAAATGTTGTACCTGCATGCATGTATGTGTCTGCAGGGGGTAAGGGTGGAGGTTAATTTCATTTCTAGATCTGGCAAGCATTAGCATTAAAGGAAAAATGAAATGAAAACCTTTCTTCTCTGATTTATTTTTAACCCAGCCTTCCATTCCTAGACTATTTCATAGCAACATTATAGACTTGGGATTTTATGCAGCCCATTAGGCTGCAGGGCAAAACAAAAGAGAATGTTTTAGAAAGTTGTTTTTTAATTTCAAAAACTGGCCCATACATTTTCTCTTTGTTGTGCAGCTACCTTCATAATGCAAAAACGTATAGTTATAAAATCAGAAGAATGTACTTTTCTAAGGTAACATCCTTCTTTGTACAGAGATGACAGTACATAAATAATAAATAATAATTGTCTTTGTATATCTATTAGGGATGCACATGGTGACTAGTATATTTATTTCTACCAGTCCATGAATGCATCCTTAGGATGTTTTTAGAAGGTGATGGGAGTGGTGACTGAATGCTCCCAAGATCAATGTGTATGATTAAAGTAAAGCAGTAATGCTTCAACAACTTGCTGCAAATATCCAGGAGTCAGAGAGTGTTGATGTTAGTGCTCTTCACACACCCAAGAACAATGAGTGGACATCCGTATGTTTCTGGTGAAAATAGATAAGTAAGTTTCCATGCAGTTCCTGCCTGAGTCTCAACAGGTTGGCAGCAGACTGAAGGCACTAAAATCACAATGTAAAATTCAATGTAACATGCAGTTGAGCATCTAGATAGCAGCAGTTGAGGGAACATGGACATTTGACCACCTACTCCATTCAAACTACTGACCAACGAAAACACCACAAATGTTTTTATTTAGCTTTGCCATAAGTAGTTCTTCATCACAGAATGAGTAGTGCTAAAATTTTGCTACACTGATATCTCACGTTGGACATGCAGCAGGACAAGTACATTCAGCTGTGTACACTCTCAGTCCTAATTCATCCTACTCTGTATCCAGGTTGGACCATTACCGATGGAATCTGGGAATTCATGGGGCTGACTCCTCCCCACAAAAAATCCCCCTCTTCCCCCTCCATCACTACCACAAAAGGAACTAAAACTCAGGGATAAGACTGAGGGATAGAATCCTGCTTCCTGACATTTAGATTTCTATGCTGGTAGGGATTATATGGCATTCAGTTACATGAACCCTCAACCTGCAACTTGAATTAGAACAGTCCAGAAACAAGTTTACTTTTTCTGTGAGAACAAGGTCTCCAATGCAATGTTATTAAGGAAGGGGTCTATCATATATCAAATATGAAGCCTGTGCTGCTCTAATTGGTTTCACCATAATCCAAATGACTTTCAGATATCACAGAGATCAAGCTTCAGCTGTCCTGGCCCAATACTTCGACTATCACACTTCTTCTCCAACCACTTAACAGCTTTGTTTGACAGCACTACACTTCATCAGCTGCTGATCATTACCAGTGTGGCGGTCTCAGCTCACTTTAACATTTGTTGGTATGAGGTCACACTGCACTGGAAGTGTTGCACCCATTTGAACACAACTGTGCCATAGCAGAATCTCAAAAGATTAAGGGATTGGACTTTCTCACAATGAACTGTCAGTCAGTCTTATAAAATAGGTTGTAAGAAAAATTACAAAGCATTACGGAGTATGGTGAGTCAGGCTGATAAGCCAAATGTTAAAAACCTATCATTTTGGTATGCTACAGGTTTCTTGAGATTTTATTAGTGTTTTATCTTGTGCTTTGTAAAAATTATTATGGTTCCCAGGAGGTGATTTTATTACCTTCACAGCTCATGATCTTGAAACAAATCTAGCTTTACACTCTATGTTCCATTGTCTTCTTGCCCAGAAATTCATGAGATACCTTCCTAAAGTATCCTCTAGGCATTTTATAAAGCAGCATTAATGGTTTTCCTTGAGATCAGATTAACAAAAAGAGTACTAGCTAAAGCTGCCAAAATGCCTGACAGGCTCAGTGAAGAGGTTGGTTTCTTTTGCAGAGCCAAAAACTTTATTTACTTCAGGGTTTTGTTGCTCAGCTCAGGAAAGAGTATCAATTCCCAGGATATTGGGTAAATATTTACAACTGGTTTGTATTTAACAATGAAAAATAAATAGCCTGCTAAAATCTACATATCCCCCTCTAAAAGACAACACCTCTTCCTTCATGAGGCTAGCCATTAATGTCTTCTAATGCTATTTTGGCTTGCCAGTAAAAGGATTCTTGGCTCACTCAATGAGAGAAATTTCATTCATGCATATCACAGAAAATGAGCAGTTTAGAATATAGCACTTGGCTTGGTTATCAAATACCAATCTATCTAGTCTAATATTCTATTTACAGTTATGACTGCCCAAGTGTGAGAAGCTCAGAAGCATAAGCTGACAGCCTTCTCCCTGTTGTTTATTTCCAGTGTGAAAGGCAGAAGTAGGAGGAAATTATGCTTGAAACATTCCCTTGAAGGCCATATGTGTCTGGATGTGCAGGTCTCATTCCTACCCTCCCAAAAGTTAGCTGAGGATGTGGACAGGATCCTTGGAGAGGTGAGAGTCACCACATCTATACTGTCTCCTGAATCTGGCTACAGGGGGACTGGCTGAGTGGGTAAGGGAAGTGGCGAATGCCTCAGTGCAGCAAGGAAAGTTTCCATCCTGCTTAAAAGAAGCTGAGATTGTTGATTAAAAGAAATCAACGGATCCCCCCGGATCCCACAACCCTGGATAATTATTGGCCAGTCTCTAACATTCCATTTTAAGACAAGGTTCTTGAGTGTGTAGTGACCTCTGAGCTCCAGGGGTTTCTAAATGAGACAGGTTGTCTAGATCGATTTCAATCTGGCTTCAGGCCTAGTTATGAGATGGAGATAGCTTTGGTTGCACAAGGAACTGGACAGGGGGAGTGTGTCTTCGTTGTTTTTGCTGGACCTCTCAGTGGCTTTCAATACCATCAGCCATAGTATCCTCCTGGGCTTCTTCTCTATTATAGGACCTGGGGGAACTGTTATGCAACCCAGAGAATGAAACTGGGGGAACCCTGTACAGTGTCATGCCAGTTGCCTTGTGGGGTCCCTCAGGGCTCAGTTTTGTCCTTCATGATGTTTAACATCTACATGAAATGGTTGGGAGACATTACCTGGAGTTTGGAGATTCTGTGTGACACCTAACTCTATCTTTCCTTTTAATCCAATTTCAAGAAGGCTGTCTCAGTATTGAACCAACGTCTGCTGCCAGTAATGGACTGGAAGGCAAGCAAATTGAAGCTTAATCCAGACAAGACAGAGGTGCTTTTGGTCAGCTGAAAGGCAGATCAGGGAATAGGGTCTTGCCTTGTGCTAGATGGAGTTACACTCCCCCTGAAATCTCAGGCTCACAGTTTGGGTGTTTTCTTGGACTCACGGGCCAGATTGGGGTCACGGCCACCACACGCCATGGCCGTGATCTGGCCTCTAGAAGGCAGAAAAAGGAGCTGTAAAGTGCAGCTTCTTTTTGTGCCCCCTAAAGGATGTCACAGGGCAGCTTTGTGATGCCCTTTTGGCAGTGCATCATCTAGATGCAGCACCAGGGTCATGCCACGATGCTGTGTGCCGTCTAGAATGGTGCACGGTGTCATGGCATGAGGGGGCAGAGTCACAGCATCCAGCAGGTTTCAGCAGTGGCCAGGAGTGCCTTTACATAGTTAAACTAGTGCAGCAATTGTGACCATTCCCTGAAATGTCAGATATGGCTACTGTGATACATGCCTTAATTATATCCCATTCTGGACTACTGCAACATACTGTATGTGGGGCTACCTTTGCAAACTTTTCAGAAAATTTAGTAGATCCAAAATGCTGACTGGGGCCAGTTATAGTGATTGTGTAACTTGTTCCCTTGTTAAATCAGCATTACTGGTTACTGGTTTGTTTCTGGACACAATTCAAAGTACTGGTCATGACATATGAAGCCCTATATGTCTTAGGTGAAGACTACCTGAGAGACCATATCTCTGCCAGAGTCCCAAGCTAATTTTATGTGATGATTTAAATAATTTTATGTGATGATTTAATTATTATAATTTTTCGAATTGTAGCGCTTTTTGTGAGTAGCCTTGGGTCCCACTCTGTTAGGTGAAATAAATAAATAAATAAATAGTTATTCTAAATGTTTTTGCTTTTGTGTTCTCCTTCTCCTTGGTAGGTCTTGAAACTTTCCTGTCTTTCTGGGCTAATGCAGAGCCAGTGAGTTGGGTATGTGGGCTCATTTATTTTATAAGCTGACTGCTGAGAGAGACAGTGAGACCAGGCATCCAGGAGGAACTCTTTTCCATACTCACAACCACAGGAATGATCTTGATGTCTTGCAAGAACCAAGAATGGGCATCCAAGGGAGTACCCAGAGCCAACTGTGTTGTTAGCTGCACAACTGCAAGAACAACAGTGGCAAGCAACTGGTCTGGATATAGTGGCTGGATATTTTTTACCATGCTACTTTTGTTACTTCACTACAGCAAGCTTTAGAAAGCAGTATTAACTATTTCCTGGATTTGTGCAGTGTTACTTTTCATTGTCTTTTCTGAGCAGGGATGTTATGCAAACAGCCTTTTCCGTACTGTAGGGTTTTATATTCTGTATTTGTCTGTGTTGCTGTTTTTTCCCCAAGGAAGATGCATTCCCTGGCCTAATCCCACTTCCAGTGTTCCAACAGAACATTCCATCCCCACAGAGCATCCTCAGAATTTCCTGGGATGCTAGCTATGCTCCCTGCTAGGTTTTTTAAAATTCTATGCATTTCACTCAGAAATAAGCCTGTCTTTTTTTCAACCAGATTTATTCTCTTGTATGTTTGTGGAGAATTCAGTCTGGCAGTGTAATGTAGTGCAAAGGGTCAATAAACTCTTTTCTCTTTTTACTTCTAGAGAGCTGAAAATTGTGGGGCCAAACTCCATGTTTAATACGTTTTATGTCTAACTGGAACAATGGGGTGGCTAGAAGAGGGGTAAAGGAGGCAACACACCATTTCTCTTCGCACAGAATCCAACTGTGCAAAAACGTTTCCCCTTTTTTCTATTGTTTACTCAACACACATTTTTTCAAGGTTGTTCTGCTAAGGTAAACTTTCACGAACAACTTCTTAAAGAGAGATGCACACTTGAAGGACAGGGGAAATTGTAAAACAGGCAGCAATTTTTGCTCCCAGCACCTGGTGCAGGCCACACCAGGCTTAGCAATGCTTAAAATGGGGCAAATATTAAAACTGGAAGTGAACAATATTCACTGATGATCACACATTGTCCATCCCTGTTTTATGCTTTTATGCCATCCCTGTGACAGTACCTAGTCTTTTTGAGCCAGGTTTAGTTCTTCAGCTTAGTTGACTCAAATGTACTTAAACACAGTTAAACACTGTAAGGGAAGAAGTTGGGTAGTGGATCCAGTTGTCTTCACCTTGAAGTTCACTTTGGTTTCATCTCTTAAAATGTCTAGGCTCTACTTCTGAAAGTCTTGACAATCTTGGCCTCTGCTTCACCAACATCACTGCATACTGGTCACCCCCACTGATCTACCTGAAGCTAAGTCTCCTGCTGTCTTGCTAACAAATGCACCCACCGGCCAACTGATTAGCCTTGCATTCTCATACCAAAACAATAATCCTGGTGGAAAGATATACTATTTCTGGACAGCAGGTTGTATTTAGAGATCAGCATGGTACAGTGATTTGAGTATTGGACCTTGGAGTCGAGGGTTTGAATCCCAGCTTGGCCATGGAAACCCACTGGGTGACCTTAGGCAAGTCATACTCTCATCCTCAGAGGATGGTAGTGGCAAACCTCTCTGATGAAATTTGCCAAGAAAACCCCATGATAGGTTCACCTTAGGGTTGTCATAAGCCAGAAACAACATGAAGGCATACAACAACAACAACAACAACAACAAGTTGTATTTAGGAATTATATCTAATAGAGGCTGACAGAGCTAGTCTCGAAACAGTTGACTTTAAAATTGTGGTCTTAAGCATATTTATTAGGAAGTTAGCCCCACTGTACAAAATGGCACTTCCTCTCAGTATACCAGGCTTATGACTGAGGTACAAGACATTCCTTGTTTAGATGCAGCAAAAAGCCCTCCCTCTTTAAAATAAGCCTTACATGTTTACCGTCATTTAAGAAGTACACTGATCACTTCATTATAAATTCAGCACAAGGTCTCTCTCTGTTAGCTGGCATGAATGCTCTCTTTTTATTTAAACATTTCCAGTCACAACAATTCAAATGTTAAATATATAAGGGCCAAACCCAATGAACTTCAATAGCATTTAAATCACAAGAACATTAATATTTTTGTACAAGCTGCATAGTACTTTTATGTTGTAGATGAGCTGGGTTGTTGTTTTTTCTGCCCTGAAGTGGCATTTCCAGCACCTCACTGTTTTTATCCTTTCACCCAGTTCTATTGCATGTAGCGACTCATTAACTGCAATTCATTGATACATGCACTCTACATAAAGACGATTAAGAACCTCTTGAAAGTCTAAATCCTGCTGACAGTACAGATTGGCACATTCTTGTACATGAACATTATCCTGCCTACTGCCAGAGGGTCTTTAATCAGCTCAGCCTTTGATAAGTGTTGAGTGGGTCAAGGAGACAGCTTGCTACAACATTGACCTGTGCCTTCAACAAGCTCTGAATACTGAAGAGGTCAAGCACTCTCACATTTCAAATTGTCGTCTTCTTTATAAGAAAAGAGCTCTTTATAGATAAAGGCTCCCATTAAGAGCTGGGTTTTTTTTGTTTTTTTGTTCCTTCAACTAGAATAAACCCTATCATCATTGTATTTTTGATCATATAAAGCAGCAGTACTTAGAGAACCAGCTGGAAAAGGCATCAGGAAGACACAAGCATCCAGAATGCAAATGAGCCTTTCATGTCACTTTACTAGATCTCTTTGTGGTAGAAAAAAGTTGAATACCAACAATAGATGGGTCAAACTGCAGCTTAGACTCATCAATGTAACTTCACCTAGCACACTCCAAGGATTTTTGGTGCATGTAACAATTGGATCATGGTACACCTCTGTAAAAGAACAAGAGAGATAATAAATGCTTCACTGCTTGCCACCAATTTCCAAATGCTTCTTGATCATGGGATTCAGCCGATACTGTCTACTACCTCTCCATGAATGATTCAAGCCATTTTTATGCAAAACTGAAGGTGACTTCTGTTTATATGTCTCAAAGGGGCATGACTCAGAGTAAAATTGCTGGCAACCTCCTGCATTGTTACATTCTTGGGTTATTATGTATATATTCTTGGAGCTCATCAAGGTTCTACTCAATGGGTTTCTAATCATGATTAGTGGCTTTTAGAACTAACACAGTAAAAATCAACAATAAAAATGGAAAGAGTGGGATAAGACAGTCTAATGTCCCTAGAATCATAATCAAGTTGGACTTAAATTTAACCCTGAAAGCACCAGTTCTTCTCAGAGTCATCTGGCCCTTTTTAATGCCTTGCCCAAGGTGGGTGAGTGGGACAGGGGTTTGATGAGATATGACTTCTGCTACCATGGTCAGAAATATAACAACATAGTAACAGCATTATGTTAATAATTAATGTCAATGGCATTTACCTGCTTATTCCACAATAAACTAGTCTCTCTCAACATGGTGCCATATAGGCCCAGGTCTCTGTAGTGACCAGGAGTGCTTTTGCACAATTAAAACTTGTGTGCCAGCTGCACCCATTCCTTGATACATCTGACCTGACCTCAGTAGTACATGCCTTGGTTACATCCCATTTGGATTATTGTAATAGGCTCTATGTGAGACTGCCTTTGAAGAGTGTTTGGAAACTTCAGCTGGTCCAAAGAGCTGCAGTTAAAGGCTCTTAACTGGGACAGGTTACAGAGACCACACAATGCCCCTGTTGAAATAGCTCCATTGGCTGCCAGTTTGTTTCCCGGTACAATTCAAAGTGCTGGTCATGACCAACAGAGCCCTATATGTCTCAGGTCCATGCTATTTGGCAGACCAGTATCTCCCAGTATGAACCGGCCTGGGCTCTAAGATCCTCTGTAGAGGTCCCTCTCTACATCCCACCACCATCACAAGCACAGTTGGTGGGGACACAAGAGAGGACCTTCTCAGTTGCTGCCCCTAGACTCTGGAACTCCCTTCCCAGGGAGGCCAGAATGGCTCCCTCTTTCTTGGCCATCTGCTGGCAGGCTAAGACCTGCTTGTTCAGACAGGCTTTTAAAACGGAATTTTGTAACGGGCCGGCTTGGGATGTTGTATCATTTTAAAATGTGTTATACAGTTTACCTTTTAAAATGTATTTTATTCTTTTAATAACTATCTATTTTAACACTGTATAGTTATTCCTCTTTTATTATGGTTTAATTGTATTGTGCTTTTAATTTGTGAAGCCGCTCTGAGTCCCAGTTCTGTGAAAAGAGCAGGATACAAATAAATATAATATAACAATAATAGATCTGTTGGACTATTTAGCTCTATCATCCCAAGACAACTTCTGCATCCATAGATTTCACCATCCACAAACTTGAAAATGTATTTTTAAAGAAATTCCAAAAGGAACCTTGATTTTGCCATTTTAGATAAGGGACATCATTTTACTATGCCATTATATAAAATGAGACTTGAGCATCCACAGTTTAGTTGCAACAGGGGGTCCTGGAATCAAGCTCCAATGGATACTAAGGGCCCATTGTATTCCAGTACAATAGAGGGTTCAGTCAAGAAAGGCTAGTATAAATATTCACTTCTCATGTTCTTCTCCAAGGACAGAGAGGGGCCTCATACTTGAGGAGAGGAACAAAGGACTAGTTTCTTGCTTGTTTTTAGATAAATGGAAGAAAGATGCAGATAATTCTTTATACTCATGCATTTTAAGTTATGGTTGCTATATAGGGGGCTGCAGACATGCGTGGTGGGTATTCATGTGTATCATGTGCATGAATGAATGTGTTTGACAGTGATCTGAGACTTGGCTCAAGAACCTTTTTGTTCTGGAAGACACAATGGAAGAGCTTCCAGAACAAGAAGATCTAGAATGCTTATAAGGTATAGGGCCTCTTCCTGCCTGATAACCATGCCCACATCCATCTAACCAACCCCATACGATACTCCGAACTGGCCTTTATTTCCCAGCAGGAAAATAAAGATTTAATCCTGTTGCATCTCCCCCTGTTGAGGTATGGAGCAGCATGTAAAATGGTGATGGCAAACAGTTTAGGGGAGATGGACACTCGGCAATTTTATTTAAACAGGTGTGTGCACTCAAATGCATGAATGTATTTTAAAAATGTTTAAAATACAAAGCTAGCAATCTATAAAAAGAATTTAAGCCTGTGGGCCACGCTCTACAGACACAAACGTAAAATGAACAATCAGTACTGGGACAGAACTGCAAATCCACTGGGACATTACGTGCAAGAAATTCGTTCATTTGTGCCTACAATGGATAAAAGGGTATACAACCAGTTAGAGAGTGCACATGACTAACAAATTAAAAGGGATATGCAGTATGCCCATTACAAATAAATAATATTGACCAAACGCGTTTCGACATATGTGTCTTCCTCAGTGGTCATGTACAATGAAACAATCTTGGAAAGATATTCTAAGGTGTATGGGGGATCCCGTCTTATGGGTAAGTTGTAGCTCCCAATGGACCAAATATCCTGCCTAGGACTGGGATTGTCCCACACACAGTAGGCAAGCTTCTAAAGGCACAGTTTGGTGTCTTCAATGGTGGACAGTAATCCAGGTAACACAGGAAATTGTACAGGATGAGGTTGAGCTAGATTGCCACATGGCAAAAGTGTATATAAGCTCAAATCATCATTGTACAGTGTGGGTTTGTAGTAGGAGGAGTTTGTCTGTGTAGCTTTGTTCTCTCGTGTGTGTTTGCAACAAGAATAAACAGTGCCTCTTTGGAGAAAAGCCAGCCTATGGTGCTTTAATCTAGCAGCTGTTTTTTCCCTGGCAAAGCTCCAGTCTGCCAGTTTGTCTATCTACCCACAAGCTTCCAAGATTACTCTGCATTTATCTCTGCATATTTTCTCAACACCTACCTCCTAGAAGCATTTACTGTTCTTTTTACCCACTTGGTCAGTCCCCCTCTAACTGATTTCAGAAGACAGGAAGGGAAAGATCAAAGATAGACCAGTCTCTGCATATGCATGTGGTGGGCCTCACTTCACCAAGGATCCTAACCACATCTGCAGGCTGCACAAATTGAAACTTATCCAACAAGAAAGAACAAGCAGGTGCCAAGATTACATCCATTGGACATGAATCAACTACAGAATCCAAGTCAGAGCGAATCCAAGCCATTTTGTCAGCAAAGTGTTTTGCAAATTCTTTATAGCGAGCTGTTGAATGGTCTTTGTTTTGTTCTTGGGGACCAGAATGTAGAAGGCCGCTGACCACTTGCAACAGCTCCTCTAGACGACACTGCGTAGATGCAATGGTGGCAGAGAAGTATAATTTCTTCACTGCCTCCATGGCCTTGGCATAGGCCTTCAAATGGGCCCTAGCCCGTTTTTGGTCGGATTCACTCCGAGACTTTTGCCATCGTCGCTCTAGTCTCCATTCCACTCATTTTGTCACCACCAGTTCCCTAGTGAACCAGGGGCATATTTGGCTCCACTTCGTGGGACGAGATCCTTACAAGCAATCATGTCCACTGCCCTGGCCATTTCCCTATTCCAGAGATCTGCCAGGTCTTCGACAGGATCACCTGCCAAAGCAACAGGAAACTCCCCAAGAATTAACAGGAATCCATCTGGATCCATAAGCCTCCTGGGGTGGACCATCTTAATTGGCCCCCCACCCCTGCAGAGGCTCTGAGTCCCAGTGAGTCTAAACCCTACCAGGTAGTGATCAATCCATGACAACATAATTACAGACAGTTCCTCCAGTCCCAGGTCACTGCCATCCTGCCCAGAACAGAAGACCAGGTCCAGAGTGTGTACTGCAGCATAGGTGGCCCCCGATATTATTTGGGACAGCCCCATGATTGTCATGGCAGACATGAAGTCCTGAGCTGCTCCTGATAGACCAATCTCTGAGTGGATGTTGAAGTCCTCCAGGACAACAAGCCGAAGGGACTCCAATACCACTGTAGAGACTAATTCAGCCAGCTCAGGCAGGGAGACTGTTGTGCAGTACGGTGGACTGTACACCAACAGAATCCCTATTCTGTCCTGGCCACCTATCTTTAGGTAAACACACTCATACCCAGTAGACTGTGGGACAGGATACCTGGTAAGGAAGATGGAATCTCGAAAGATTACTGCAACTCTGCTGGTGGACAAAGCTGAGAGAGATTAGCCCCTCCAGCTTCATCCAGGCAGGCCTCCGTAATACATGCCAGGTCGGTGTACTCATCCAGGATTCACTGACCTGGCATTGAGAAGCAGCATTTTCAGCCCAAGGGGCCTGTTGTCAAGCTTATCCAGGCTGTTTGAAATGGGGGCAGCTTGGGGGTAACCAATACCCTGTGGCTCTTCTTTCTTCCAGGATAATATGACTGACTCCCCATACTTTATCTCCCTCTGCCCATTACTGTAATGATGGCTGCTCCCTCGGCTGCTTCTCCTCCTTTGCCCTCCTTGTAGCACATATTGCTATTACTGCCTGGCCTATTGTTTAACACATCAGCCTAGCATACTCTCCCCTACCAACCAAAAGGACTGGCTCTCGCCCTTGCTCCCCCCAAAGTGGGGGACAGGTGTTCCTGGCTGGGTATGTGGGGCCAGGGCCTGGTCCTGGCAGGAAGCAGTCTTTCAGGTCGTTATCACATGGGGAAAATTAGAAGGTCAACGCAGCGTGATCCCGGATGCAATCATGCGGATTCACGTTATTGCATGAGAAGTTATCAAATGTAATTGAAGTCAATGTTAGGTCAATTCAAACCCAACCAAGGGTCAACTGAGAGATGTGTAAATTCGGGAAAATACAGAATTTACAAATCCTGTTCCAGTCCAAAGTTGCATTCAATTCGAATTTGGCAGGTATAAAATGCATGTCTGAATATAATCGAAAGTAAAGAGTTAAGGAAAGAGAAGAAGACAATACTTTATTTGGTTACAACAGCAAGAATAGTATTAGGAAAGCAGTGGAAAAGCAGAGACATACCTGATGTAGAGATGTGGTTGGAAAAGAGTTTAGATATGTGGGAAATGGATAAATTAACATTAGCCTTAAATGGGAAAGATGAAGAAGAAAATGATGCATGGAAAAGAATGCTGCAAATATATCAATCAGACAAAAGGGGGAAAAATGATTAAGTGAAATAGATAGATAATAATGAGTAAATAGTTAGTACAGTAACTAATAGATGAAGGGTGAGGGGATAAGACTTGGTTTGGTGGCGTAAGATAGAAGAGGATGAAGAAGATATACAGTTTTAGTAACGAAGCAACAGAGTAAGGATTAATATGAGGTAAAGAGATATTTGAGAGACTACATGGGGAATTCATAAGAATAGCTAAGAGTTCAGCAACATCATGGAAAATAAGGGGGGAGGGAGGAGGGGGGAGAAGAATAAAGGGAATGAGACTATAATGATTACATGTGTGGAAATATACTGTTTTTCTTCTATTTTATATCTTAAAATTTAATAAAGATTATAAAAAAAAATGCATGTCTCGGTCGCCTTTGAATTGCCTACGAATCAGACTACAATTCCCAAGCTCCTTTGCTGGCTGCAATTTTCCCCTCCCTCCCTCCGGGTGTGGGGGGCTTTTCTCTCAGCCTCTTGGAGTAATTTTGGAGCTGTTTTGGAGATGAAGCGGCCCTCCCTCCCCAGAGAAAGACACACACACACTGCCTCCCTCCTTCCCCCTCTCAGCCCTTTGTGGCTATTTCCCTTTGCAAACTCATCCAACTAGAGGGAAGGGATTGACTCTTTTTCTTGGCAGGTGGATTCAGATGGGGTTTGCCATTGCCATTTTCTGGGAAGGCTGAGAGAATGTGACTTGCACTAGGTCACACAGTGGGATTCAATTCCTGCCTTCTGGGGTGGTGGGGTGGCCTGTTGTTGTCTTCCTCCACTTTGTGCTGGCTCCCCTTGTTCTGGTGATAAATGACTTGGTAGGTATGGGGTCCTATTGAGCTATATAACTTTGTCATGCTTTAGTGCCAAAGTGGATGTTTTGGTTTTGGTAGCTGAAGAATCAGTATAAAAGGGCTGCAACTTAATGGCAGAGCAACCCTGGAATCTCTAGAAACTTGGGAAAGACTTCTTCATTTGAACCCTGGAATTAATTAGTGTAGACCCGTGCTAGACAAAGTGCTGACCTCCAGCCATTGTTGGATTGCAACTCTCATTGAGTCCATCTAGCATAACCAATGGTGAGGAATGCTAGGAACTGCAGTCCAACAACCTTTGGAGGACTACCGCACACTCTGTCCATCTCTGGTGTAGACAAGGCTGAACTACATGGACCAATGACCTGACAAAGTATAAGGCAGCTTCCTAAATACTTGACAGTGTAAATGTTTGATATAAAACATCAAAACACAGAAAATAAAAATGTACAAATCATTATGAAAACATGTTCTCCAAATCTGTGCTATCAGTACACACTACAGTATAATGTTATCGTTCTAATAAATTGTTTAAATTTGTATGAATGGTAGGATGAGTTCTCCATTGTGTTTGTGTGTGCATGCTTTCAAATTGCATGCTGACTTATAGTGACCCCATGAATTTCATAGGGCTTTCTTAGGCAACGAATAATCAGACATGGTTTTGTCAGTTTCTTCCTCTGAAATTTAGCCTACAGCATCGGACATTTGTTAGTAGTCTCCCATCCAAGTACTACCCGGGACTGACCTTGCTTAGCTCCCAAGATCAGATGGGGAATCTGGTATCTTTAGGGTATTTAGCTATAAAGTACATAAAAACAAGGCACTGGGGGATACAAGCATGAGCCTTTGGTCATAAGCAATGGCTTGTAGAGCTAGCACAGGATTCTTCAATCTCCCCCTGACCATCATAAATCACATTCAAAGCTTCCTTTCTGAGCTTCAAATGTAGCTTATCAAATAGTGCCAGAAGCTGCTGCTAAGGGAATAAAAACAGTGGCAAGGAAAAAAGCAGATTAAGAAAACCTTCTGCATTTATGAAGCTTGCTGTGTGGTTGTCTGGATCACAGCCAGATAGTTGCAGATTTAGAGTTTATTTCAATTAAAACATGAGATCTGCTGACTACAAAAGAATGTTCTGTGGACTGCTCAGAAAACAATTGAGCTTAATGATGTCCAGAGGAAATGGAACAATACTGCTTAAAAAGAGATCAAACAAAGTTATTTTTAAAGATTAGTTACATGAAAAAACTAGAACAGAGAGATATTCCACCCATTCTGCCAGAAACAGAATATTAACAGGAGCTGGAGTAGGACTGCGGGCATACTAACAGTACAGAGAGCCTCTTTTCTGTTAGCTTTGGATTCTGTTCTGTTCAACTTAATAGTGGATTACAATGTGACCTCTCCAGAAACATCTATGACATGCATCAAAGTAACTTCCATTTGTAAGCCACCATTCTGGAAATTACATCGGGACAACCATAACAATTCTCTAAGAAACAAAAACATTTTTTCTCTGTTAAACATGTAATATGTTGTTTCAACAGTGCTCAAAATAAGCTACCTTAACTGAATTTATCATAGGAAAGTTGGAACTATTACCCCAGAAAACTCATGGAAACTTGCTTCTCAACCAAAACACTGGGGAAGTTTGCCTGAGAGAATGGTGGAACAACTTTTAAAAATGTATTTACTGCACTTATATCCCACCTTTTCTGCCAAAATGGGATTCACAGTGGCTTACAATAATTTTAAAAGGGGCAACTAAAATGTTAATTTACGAAAGTTAAAAGGGAATTAAACATCAACATTCTTAAAAACATGATTAAGAACAGCTAAAACACTTAAAGCATATTTAAAACACAGTTTCAATAAAAGATTTCTATATCCACACACATACAGAGCACACCACTTCACATCAGTATGCAACTGTATAACTAAAATTCAAGTCTACCTAAATAAAAACGTCTTCACCTGCTGGAGAAAAGACAAGAGGAAAGCCAGCCAGACCTCCTGCAGAGGGGAGTTCCACAACCATGGTGTGGCTATTTGACTGTAAAGCCTACTCTGATTCCTGGGGGAAACAATGCCTTTACCCTAACTGCTGCTTAACAGCCCTTTCTCTTCAGCAACGTAATATAGACAAATGTGCAGGTTTTTCACAAACCTTTCAGATGCTAGTGGTCTCTCCTCTTTTAAAACACCATCAAGGGAAAAGCTGTCTTTGTGTGAAGCAGGAGGCAATCAATGTCCTAAACAACCACAGGAAACATGTATATTCCAAAAAGGGGACTCAAATAAAGTGACAAAAACTCATGAATCTCCTGCACAGACATGCAATTTATAAGAAAGTGAGCAAGATGGAAATAAGTGCTTATAAACTGACCACAAAGTTCAAAAGCATATGTTCCCTTCTCCCAAAGGGAAGGAAATCAATAAAAATGAAAATGTCCAATTACAAAACAAGTTCATAGCTCAATATGAACTCTTATTTTATTTGTTCAGGAGAAAAAAAAATCTAAACCACATTTTTAATTTTTATGCTGTTACCAAAAGCTTGGTTTCATTTTCTTGCATGAAGTCAACTTCACATTTAATTCTGGATTGACAGCTGAAATCACTGCTTAACAGTTCTTGGGCTAATTCTTTGACCCTAATTCAGCCAGTTTGGGGGGATGTATTTTGATCATGTCCTTTTTGACTACAGAAGCTTAAAGTACAAACCTAATGCATTTATTACTGGATACTTGGGAGTATGTTTCCAGGTTACATGATAACTGATAATGAATCCAGCTCTTCAAACTCCAGGGGATCTCACTAACAGGCACACAATTGGGTTAGATGTTCTGCTATGAGCTGAGGGGAAAGTTGTGCCCTGTTGTGCATCATGCTAATTCAAAGGGCACACAACTGTATCCTGACAATATCTGCAAGATGTAAGGGGATCCACATGATTTATATATCACATTGTGTTAGCAAGAAAAAGAAATAAACTGCTTGCAAATAGCCATTGTCTTCTATTTCCATAAAGCAGGCATGGGCATCTGTTGAAGCAACACCAGTCTAACACTTCCCAGTGCACACCATTTTAACACAGTGGCAGCAATTCAACATTCCTGCAATGTAGTGTAAATATCCATATGTGAAGACATGCTACTCCAGCATTATGCACTTGCTATACAACACATGCCAATGACTGGATGCCATTGTAAACGTACAACCATAATGCACAATGTACAACTCAATATGCAACTGCAGTACTAATGCCCCACAAAACTACAAATCCCAGGATTCTGTAGATTAGTGCCACAGCAGGTTAAATGGAGTCAAACTGCATCATTTCAACAGTGTAGATGCACCTAGAAACATGACACCAGACCTGCAGTAAGCCCATACAACAACTCTGGTCCCAAACACACTGCAGAAATAATCCACTTTGAATGGTGTTGCAGGCAGATGAGTGCATATATATTTGAATGTGAGCAGATAAATTGACCTTTGATGCTGTGGACAACATTATTAGGTCTTGTAATAGTGCTAACTGAATAGATAGGGAAACAGGGGGGCAACACTGCAGAAATAATCCATTCCAAGACAGCTTTAACTGTCCTGCTCAATGCTGGGGAATTCTGGGAACTGTGGTTTTGGGAGACATTTAGCCTTCTCTATTAGAAAGCTCTGGTGCCACAATAAACTACAATTCCCAGGATTCTCTAGCACTGAGCCAGGGCATTTAAAGCTGTCTTGAACTGGATTAATTCTGCAGTGTGCATTGGCCCTCTGTTTCCCTATCTATTCAGTTAGCACTATTACAAGACCTAATAATGTTATCCACAGCTTCAAAGATCAATTTATCTGCTCGTATTCAAATATGATATATGCTTTCATTTGCCGGCAACACCACTGTGCATTCTACAGAAGTAAAACAGACTAAGCTCTTCACAAAACAAGGATGTTGTTATAAACTCTAAAAAGACACGGGGATAGGCCCATAAAACACAAATTTACATAATAGTTGCTCATGCTATACTCTGGGTCTCACTGCCAGGGCTTATTCATAGCTATGGATCGTCAACAGGATTTTCTGAGTCCAGCAGAATATGTATGGGTCAGGTCTCTGCTCCCCATGCATTCCATTGGCAATATTGCTTCATCGGCCTACTCAGTAAATAATTTAGGCCAGAGAATAAGAAAATGAATGTAATTTCTCATACATGTTTTGTTTTTTTCTGGGAGGAGAATTGTGCTACGATAATTCCATATTCTCTAGTAAGAATTCCATTGTGGATGGAAAAAAAATCCAATCCCAATTTCTGTTTTTAAGATCAGTCCTTTTGATTCACAGGAAGTGGTGAAATAATCAGAAGGGGAAAACATCCAAAAACTTAGAAGATTTATTTTATAAAAAAATCATTGCAGAGTGGTGTGGTGGCAGAAGGAAGTTGGAGCAGGGGAAACGCCAGAGCACTCTTCAGTTTTTTGAGTGGGCAGGTGGGTCTTTTCAAATCAGAATTCTAGCATGAAAGCAATCAGGAAAAAAGGGAAACAGATTGTAGAGTTCTTGTCTCCAAGGCTGCACATTCACTATGCACATTCCAGCATGACAGACATTGGGCAGGCCAACATTCCTCTTAGTACAGGCCTTGCTGTTTTACCAGAAAGCAAACTGCTGGAGTGACGATTCACACAGCCAGATTGGGAGCAAGAAAACAAAAATACTGCCATTTATTTTTATAGTTCTGAAATGCCTTGAAAGTGGCTGGAAAACATGGGCGGAGGCTATTTACTTGTAACTGCTTCTTATAAGAATTATTTCTGTAGACCTACTTTCCAGGCAAAGCATTCTCTGAAGATGCCAGCCACAGATGCTGGTGAAACATCAGGAAGAAACTTTTCTGGAACATGGCCACACAGCCCAAAAAACCCACAAAAAACCACTTTCATATACCTTACCGTTTAGGTTTACCATCTTGAAAATTACTAATGCAGAATTTCCTATCTTGTAGGCTGGTTGGTCATCTGCAACCAGATGAAAAGATGCTATAAGTCATATTTAATTGTGCAATGATTGGTAAAGAATAGTGGTTAACAAGTGAAATAACAGGAGTCTCATGGCATCTTAAAGACTAACACATTGGTTATTGCATATATTTTTGTGGACTCAGGTGCACAAGAGTAAAGTACTATCTTGGAATTTATAAGATAGATAGATACATGTGGGAGATGTGTGTACACACACATACACACACTTGTATTTATGAACACCCACCATGGAAACAGAAGTTGCAAACAGTGAGGTCAGAGGGTATATAGTTCCTCTTTCCTACAATGAAATGTATATACATACATATTTGTCCTACGTTATAAGACAACATTTCAGGCATTTGATGGAATAAATGGCCTTTAGTCTACACACACACATGCTAAATAATCTAATTTATTATTTAATCAATTAATTAGACTTTAAGGTGCCACAAAACACCCTGTTGTTTTTATTGCAATAGATTAATACAGCTACCCACCTGGAAACTTAACCAAGCTTACGGATGCCACAACCTACGCCATCCTGCTGATATCAAACGCATGGCCAACAAAACAGCCATTAACCAATAACAAGTACATTTCTATACTGCTTACCAGTGCACTCAAGCACTTCTTAGGCAGTTTACAATGTGCAAGCTAATTGTCTCCAACAAGCTGGGTACTCATTTTAGCAACCTACAAAAGGATGCAAGGTTGAGTGGACCTTGGAGTCCCTGGGATCAAATGCACAACCTTGTGGCTGTGAATGGCTGCAGTACCAGCACTTAACCACTGCACAACCAGGACTCCCCTAAAAGACCCCTAAACACAACCAATTAACCATCACATGCTTGTTTAATTTTTAAAAAAGTTTTTACCTGACAGTGAAAGGAGACAGGAGTCTCCTGCATAAAGGAACTTCACGGCCAACATATCTAATGAGTTACTAGCCAAGAACACTTGGAAAGGACTACACATATCCCCACACTTACTTTAAAGAGTGTTGTTCAAATTGTCTATTCCACAGGGATCCTGACAAAACCCCCACACATCCTGTAGATTTTTCTGGACATGTTCCAGGGTGCAAATCTAATTCCATATGGAACCCTGCCTAGGCCTGCTGGGACCAGGTCCCATACACAATGGGGAGAATGTAAAGCGCTGACTGCACTGTTCCAATGGGCTACCTGTCCACCTCATGCAGAATGGACCTCTCCAGCACTGAAGCACATCCCCTTCCTAGACATTTCGCGGCAAAGGGAAAGTGCAGGGCACTCAAACATTGTCTGGCTGCAGATCTACAGCAAGGCAAATAGAACAGATGGTGCTCACCTGGATCTCCAGTGTGTGACAGCTATTTGTTGCAGGTCCAGATGCAGATGCTTGTCCTCTTTTGCTAATAAACAGCTATGACAGTGCATTCTGTTACTGGGCAGCAGTGATATGTTAACTGGTTCTGGATACAGGGAGTGCCTAACACATTTGTTGCAACAGCTTCATTGGCTGCTGGTCTACTTTTGTGTACAACCGAAGGGCTGATTATGACCTATAAAACCCTGTATGGCTCAAACCCAGGTTATCTGAAGAACCTGCCTGTATTTTCAGATCGTCTGGGGAGGCTCCTCTCTGTCCCATCACCCTCACATGTACACCTGGAAGGAATATGAGAGGGGGCCTTCTTGGTGGCTTCTCTATGGCTCTTAAATGTCCATCCCAGAGGGGAGACTATATAAATAAATATACTACTAATAATAATAACTACCGTATCTAACTGGGGGTGGGTGGGGGGTTCTTTACACATGGAGGTATTGAATACCACCCTCATCATTGCCTTCAAAATTACATAGGCAGTCTACACCAGTATATTTAATCAAAAAGGCTCCAGCCAGTCTTCATTAGCAAATTAAGCCTGCCCTTCTCTCATTACAGTGAGTTGCAGAAGGGAAACTTGTTTGCCACAACTGCTTTGCTTGTTAAATTACTGCTGCTGATAAACTTCAAGTTGTCCATCACTTTATAGCAACCCCATGAATATCACAGGATTTTTTAAAGGCATGGAATACTCAGAGGTGGTTTTGCCAGTTCCTTTTAGGTTTACCAGACTTGGAAAAAAATTACCTTATTCAAAAAGATATAATGACAAGACAAGAGCAGTTTAGCTAACAAGTCACAAATCTAAAAAGAAAATGGTTTGGTGTCATAATGAAGAACAACCTAAAAGACTCAGCAGTGTGATGTAGCAACTTAAAAAGCCAATAGGATCCTAAGCTGCATCAACAGATGTGGAAGTATTAG
This sequence comes from Sceloporus undulatus, assembly GCF_019175285.1. NCBI lineage: Eukaryota > Metazoa > Chordata > Lepidosauria > Squamata > Phrynosomatidae > Sceloporus > Sceloporus undulatus. The sequence goes on along the minus strand of NC_056524.1, from coordinate 105,857,932 downwards.
TACCACTCTATCCTGCTTTGGCCAACCCCCATCTGGAATACTCTCACCAGTTTGGGGCACCACAATTCAAGAAAGCTTTTGACAAACTAGGCTGTGTCCAGAGGAGGGTGACCAAAATGGTAAAAGGTCTGGAAACCATGCCTATGAGGAGTGACTTAAGGAATTGGGTATATTTAGCCTGGGTAAAAGAAGGTTAAGAGGTGACATGATAACCATGTTTAAATATCTGAAGGGATATCATATTGAGGATGGAGCAAGTTTATTTTCTGCTGCTCCAGAGACTAGGACTCAGATCAATGGATTCAACTACAGGAAAGATATTCTACCTAAGCATTAGGAAGCATGTCCTGACAGTAAGAGCTGTTCGACAGTGGTACATGCTGCCTCAGAGTGTAGTAGAGCCCCCTTCTTTGGAAGTTTTTAAACAGAGGCTGGATGGTTATCTGTTAGGAGTGCTTTTATGTCTACATGTAGAGCAGGGAGTTAGACTGGATGGCCCTTGTAGTCTTTTCCAATTCCATGATTCTAAACATTTAGATTGAAGTTGGAAGGAACCATTTATAAACCATATATAAACCAATTACTGGCACTCAGTTCAGTGCCCAGTATTCTAAGGCTAAAGCAACAATAACACAGGAACAAGTTGTGTGCATATGTGCATATGTATCAAAGGCTCTCAGAATCTACATATGAGGGCCCAGATGTATGAACACCCAGACAGAGACTGTCAAAATGCAGAATTTGTTTTATTGTATTTTTCCTTTTCTTCGTCTATGTGCACGTAATATTTGGCAAAGAACTTTTAAGACATCTACAGTCTAGCTTATGCCTGGCTCTTGGTTGTGCACTTCATGCGCACCAATTTTAATTTGTCTTTAAATTAAACTGTACTTCAATTCTGATGAACTTCTTTTAAAATGTGTGAATCTGTCTGCTCAAATATTCTCTCAGTGGAAAAGTCATGCCAGAACTAACTTTATTAAACCCATCATAAATCTTGCACACAGAACAGAGAGATGGTTGAAATGCCAAGGGAAGCTGCTTTACAGGTCACATACACACAATACAAAGAAATGAATTATTACAGACATATGATTGAAAAATTTAAGAGAATGTGAAGGTGAGAGAGTTGGCACAATTTATTGATAATCATAAAACACAACACATCATTCCTTCAACAAAGCTGTGCCACCTCCTGTCTCAAATATAAATCAAAATCAGACTTGTGAATATAGTCTTCCAAAATATAGTAGATGATCTCAGTGTGAAAACTTTTATGCCCAGTCTCTCAAACTTCATGCTTTCGATACCATAGACCATGGTATCCTTCTGGGACGCCTGGCGGAGGTGGGAATCCGGGGCACTGCGCTCCAGTGGTTCCGGTCCTACCTCTCCGGGAGGTCCCAGATGGTGCAGCTGGGAGACGTGCGCTCCGACGAGAGGGCCCTTACATCTGGGGTCCCTCAAGGAGCCATTCTGTCTCCCATGCTTTTCAACATTTACATGAAACCGCTGGGAGAGATCATCCGGAGACATGGGGCGCGGTGTTATCAGTACGCTGATGACACCCAAATAGTCTTCTCTATGTCTCCGACTGATGCAGTGACCGGGATTGGCGTCTCTCCTCTCGTGGCCTGTCTGGAGTCGGTAATGGGCTGGATGAGGGACAACAGACTCAGCCTGAATCCAGAGAAGACGGAAGTACTCGTGATAGGTTCCCCCGGTCCGGGGTTGGCGGTGGTTCCACCAGTCCTGAATGGAATCACGCTTTCCGTGAAGGACTCTGTACGCAGCCTGGGGGTGCTCCTGGACTCGTCGCTCCACCTTACATCTCAGGTGGATGCGACGGTCAGGAGCACCTGTTATCAGCTTCGGCTGATACGCCAGCTGCGTCCCTACCTCGACCGGGGAGACCTTGAAACGGTTGTACACGCCCTGGTAACCTCTCGTTTGGATTTCTGCAACGCGCTCTACATGGGGCAACCCTTGTACCATACCCGGAAGCTGCAACTTGTGCAGAATATGGCAGCCCGTCTGGTTACTGGCACTGCCAGGGCCAGTCATATAACACCAGTCCTTAAAGACTTACATTGGCTGCCTATTCGCTTCCGGGCGCAATACAAGGTGTTGGTTATTACCTATAAAGCCCTAAATGGCTTGGGCCCAGGGTATCTGGAGGACCGCCTCTCTCCGTACAATCCGCCCCGCACACTCAGATCATCAGGGCAGCTATTGTTAACCGTTCCAGAGGCGAAATATAGTTCTACCACCAGGAGGGCTTTCTCCATCTCAGCCCCCAACCTCTGGAACGTGCTGCCCTTCGAGCTCCGCTCAGCCACCTCCCTAGCCCAATTTAGGAAGGGGCTAAAGACCCACTTATTTGAACAAGCTTACCCCTGACCAGCTACTCTCCCCCCCTCCCCTTTTCAGCACTGTCTTGCCGGCATGGACATTTTATTATTTTTATTAATCTGTTTTTAATGTTTTGTATGACCTGTTGTTATATTGTTGGAACTGTTGTTCACCGCCCTGGTTTTTAGAAGGGCGGTATATAAATAAAGTT
>NC_056524.1:105842516-105855359 GCF_019175285.1 Sceloporus undulatus | reverse complement strand
TTATTATTATTATTATTATTATTATTATTATTATTATTATTATTATTATTCCTTCACTTTCCCATGAATATGTAACAATTATCATACTTAGGATGCAGTCCTGTGTGAATGAGTGTAGTGTATTAGTTCTTCATACAGACCTGTGCTAGGCTGAGCTATATATGACCCCCATACATTCTGTGCTTCATGGGGAGTGGGTTGGATGAGTGAATTGTCTGGCTATGGCTGTGTCTCCATAGCCAGACATGAAATGATTACAGAAGTCTTGAGATCCACCATAGGCATATTGTAATAATTTCACATCTGGATACAGAGACCTATGCATGAGGTTGACTTATACATGCTGCCAACTTCTTTCTTTCAGTTAGTCTCAAAGGTGCTACAATATTTCTCTACATACTGATTCTACAGACTAACAAGGTTACATCTTTGAATTCTACGGGTATATACAGTAATTCACATGCTTTACAGTGGAATCCTTCATTCTGCAGAACTGGATTACTATGAAAGGCACTTGCACTGGCAGAGCGCATTGACACAGTGGCATGATGAATTTATGTCAGTGTTGCAGTACACTACCCATGTCTTATGCTGCTAGGATTCCACCTGTACTGTTAGATAAGCATGGTAGAGATGGATGTGCTGTAGGGGGAAAGCAATGCTTGGCTGGACTCCAGAGGCACATTACTATGTTTGTTACACACTTTGAAGATAAAGTTGAACAGCTGTCAATATGGATTGTTGACAGCTGTTCAGTCTACAGATGTGGTCAAAGTATTATCAAGGTTTGGATGGTGGAACAGATTTCAGTTACTGAAGCCTGAAGGTGTGGACAAGGTACTTGGAGTATAGCCTACCTTATGCTTGCTCAACAATTGGTTTTTAAAAATTTGTTTGATTTAGAAGAAGGTAGTTTGCCGTCTGGATATCGGAGTTAATGAACACTTAAATCACTTTGAAGGAAGCACCTGTGAGCTCACTCCTAACAAAACCCATCCTTGAACCCCAAAGACTATACTATCAGCCAGTCACAAGTATCCCCCTCTTTTCTTTCTTTCTTTCTTTCTTTCTTTCTTTCTTTCTTCTTGCAAGGTTCTGAAATGGGGGCTTGTACCTCTTGGAACAATTTGACAACGTTTGTTATCAGAATCTATATTAGTCTGCAGGTCTCACATGGGGTGGGGGGAATGTCCTCAGTTATCCTGGTTGAGGAACTGTAACCAGAAGAAGGGAACCCAGTACTCCTAGTTCTTTAGACCATTGGGGAGTGGGTGAAGGTTTGATATAATTAACTATCTGGTTAGGCTCCCTAGGCTGGGAGTAAGAAAAATAGTGTTTTGGTGGTTCAGCTCTCATTTGAAGCAGTAAGATGTTGAATGTCTTATTGCAGATAAGAACCTTTGCTTGACCTCATGCCATTCAAGACCATCCACTATCTGCCAACACCCTTCATCACAATTGGTTCCAACCAAAACTAACCTTCTGAAACTACCATATGCATTCCTTTACTATGGGATAACAGAGAAACAGTCTTTGTTCTCTTCTACGTGCAATCCTGGCCTCCTTCAGTCTTTTCTACTTCATGTCCTTACTTCATGAGCATTAAACACCAACATTGTACAAGTATAGTGCTATTATTCTGCAACTGAGAAAATGTTCCAGACTGAAGAATTTTAGCTAGAATCTGATACAGATTAATATGCTTGTTATTCTAAAGTACATTATAATGAAAAATCTTGCCAAAAGGTTAATATTCACAGAAAAGGGCAAGCAAACTGGACAATTACTGAGTGAAATATATATTTAGGGATGTTCAGAATTAGCAGCTAAATGGCAACTAAAATGTACACATGACAAAGTTAAAGGTTTATTGCAGTTTAAATAACTCAGTATAACCCTCAGCCAGATATGTTCAGTCTTGTATTTTAAAAAATAGAAAAAGAAATGTAACTGTCCCATGCCATGCTCAAGTCTCTCTTTAGTTCCACTGTGACTCTGAGCTTGAGCAGGTTAGAAAATGTCAACTGTCCATTAAAGATAGGATGCTGTGGAAGAATCAATGGAAAATGAGTTAGCTAATGATGTTGGAAATGTCAGATTCAGTTCAACTGCAGCAGAAACAATTAATATACCTTAAGGTGAGAAATAAGGACATTTGGAAAAATCTGCCCCCTCTGCCCCAATCTTCTCTAGGTTAGTCTAACTTTATACATGAAGAAAATGCCCATACAGTGGTACCTCGGGATACGAAATACCCAGGTTACGAAATTTTCGGGATACGAAAAAATCCCATAGGGAATTATTGTTTCGGGTTACGAATGTTTTTTCGGGTTACGAAAAAACTTTTGGTGCTTTTTTCGGCTTTTTCGCACGGAATCGCGGCTTTTCCCCATTAGCGCCTATGGCAATTCGGCTTACGAAGGCTTTTCGGGTTACGAAAGCGGCCGCGTTACGAATTAATTTCGTAACCCGAGGCACCACTGTACTTCCTAACCATAAGAGTTGCAGAGCCAAATCTTCATATATAAGCAAAAAAGGCATGACATCATTGTTTGTAACCACCTTGGGAACCTCTCTCTCTCTCTCTGTAATATAAGTTGATAAATTAATAATCAACAAATAGGTTTCCATCTATCAACCTCTTCTTTTTTTCAGCAGCCTACTTTACTTCTGCCATTTACTTTTCAAATCATTGGTCAATAACACATCCAAGTATACACCAGCTTCTGCTACTCCCTCCTTCAGCCCCGGAAGCACCAGGCATTGATGCCACTGAAGGAGGGAGTAGCAGAAGCTGGTGTATACAAGGAGCTGCTGTTGATGTTGCTGCCAATTCTAGCATGGGTTGTTTTTAAATCAAGAGTTCCTCATTTGTATATCAGAGATTTCAGAAATGAAAGAGCATTTTAATTGGAGAATATAGTATACATCTCAATCAAATATTTATACAGCTTACTAGAGTAGCCAAACACCTTTTCTTACAGCTCACAAGTCTTTTCCATGGAGGGGCTCTATTTTGCAGTGGGGAAGGCAAGCAATTTTGAAGCAAATAGGCAAATGGTAGCCATTTTATCAGCTTTTCATTCCTAACCTGTTTGTGCCTTTAAACATAGAGTATTTTCTATGTATTTCTAGAAGAAGCCCATGGTATGAGGGGGTGGTAAGGAAAGGAAAAACAGCTTGGCATGATTTTGCCAGGACAAGTAAGTCATTACAAATTCTATAATGTTTCATCGGTCCACATGCTCTTTGGCTCCTACCTGTTATATCCTTCTAGATCAATAACTTTCTCTTTCAAAATTGCTAGATGTCTGGCAGGATCATTGCACATTTGCATTTGCATCCTATTATGTTCCTCTATATCCGTAAAGTGTATTTCAACAGCCTCTGTTTATAAGAAGAATTTGGCTGTGTCTGCACTGCAGAAATAATCCAGGTTGACACCACTTTAACTGCCATGGCTCAGTGCTATGAAATGATGAGATTTGTTTGTTTGTTGGGGTACCAGAACTCTCTGACAGGGAAGGCTGAACAGCACACAAAACTACAAATCCCTGAATTCCATAGTGGTGTCAGACGGCATTATTTCTGCAGTGCAGATACAGTCCTTGTCTATTGACATTTTCAGTTCCTCTCTATCTTGCCTTGTGGCATTGACTACTGTACTTCTTGCAGAGTCTGTGTGATTTTGGAAATTCAGTAAATCACACTGAGTGTTAATCTGTGTCTGATCTTCCAGGTTGCCATTTTTGCTTATGTTGTAGCCAGACAGAGTTTGGGGCATTTGTCTTGGGTCTATACACAGCCAGTAATACTTTCTCCATCTGCCCTGTTGTATCTGACAGGAATCCCACAATGAACAGGCTGTTTATTAAGGAGCCTGCTGAAATGTGATACTCATCTCTTCCAAATTAATGCCTGTAACCAGACCTTTCTAAAGGCCACAATATTAAAATCCAGCTTCTGGACCATGGAAACTCCTATACTGGGCCAAGAAAAGCTGGACTCCATGACTATATAAATTATTCAAATTGCACCACATCCACCTCCTGGAGGTATTTATGTGGAGAGAAATACAGAGCTATGTGGGACATTCAAATGCCAGGCTGAAAATCCTACTGAACACACCTACTACCCCACTCCTGACCCTTATGCCTCAGATTTCACTAGGTCTTGCCAACATACATCCAAGCTTATATTTACCTCCTTAAAGGCTAGCACCATGTTTTACTTGTGTATTTTTGTTCTAGTCATGATGACTTACACGCTTAAGTTGCTGAATTCTCTACCAGCTATCAAATTCCATGGTTGTAGAACTGCAAAATACAGAGTTCTAATCATCCAATAAAATCTTGCTAAGAGAAATAAGCCACTCAGTGCTCAGTTTATTTGTACAACTTTAACTGAACTTTACTTCACACCACGACCTTTGCATTAAAGAAATCTTTTTCTAAATGTTTCTCTCTCTCTCTCTCTCTCTCTCTCTCTCTCTCTCACACACACACACACACACACACACACACCCCATCACTTTCAGTGGCCACAACCGTCCCGAACATTTTTATCATCCTTCTGAGAATTGCAGCTTGTATGTCAAGAATCTATTTTGTAACAGTTATGGGGAAATGTCAGGCTTTTTGACAGTGTAATTAGTCTCCACACAATATGATGTGAGGTTAATAGTGGACTTTTAAGGGCCAATTCACAGTACAGTACTGACTTCTCTCGACACCAAACAGATCTCTAGTTGCTAGCAGCTGCAGGGTACAGCAGAAGAGTGGATGGTCTATCCCAAATCATTATTGGTACATGAACATCCTATCTCTTCAAGTTGTGGGAGTTTATTCTAGCCATCAGTTCAGTGGTCAAACATTAATATTTTTCTTCATAGGTCCTACATTGAAAAGAATGTTTTAACGCCCAGCTATGGTTCAGGTTGCCATTTTTGGTTCAGACTAGGAAGAAATAAAAAAGTTGGAGGCAATACATAGAAGTTATATAAAAGAGATGAGAAAATAAAGGACCTGTGGAACAAAGAACCATATGAAGATGAACCCCAGATTATAAAAAGCAAAGTGGAAGTTGCAGTAAGATAACTTGGGAAAAATAAATCCCCAGGAACAGATGATATTCCAATTGAACGGCTACAATACACAGAGACAGAATCAACTCTAGTGCTTACCAACATATAGCAACAAATGGAAAACTAAATCGTGGCCAACAGATTGGAAATGATCAATGTACTTCCCTATCCACAAAAAAAGGAGACATAAAAGACTGTGGCAACTATAGGACCATAGAATTAATTTCTCATTCAAGAAAAAATATGCTTAATATTCTGCAACACAGACTCCAACCATACATGGAGAGAAAAATTCCAGCGGTGCAAGCTGGAATAAGGAAAAGAAGAGACCAAATAGCAATCTTACAATGGCTAATGAAGATAATGTGTAGCTGTGGGAGATGGAAAGTGAAGATAGCAAATAAGAAGAAAATTCATTTGAGATGTGGTGGTGGAGAAGAGTGTTCTGGATACTGTGGACAGCTAGAAAGACAAACACTTGGATCCTAGAACAGGTCAAGCATGAAATCACCCCGGAAGCCAAAATGATAAAGTTGAGGCTGTACTTTGACAAAGGTGTGACTTAGAGGGAAAGACATAATGCTTGGAAAGATGGAGGGATGTAGAAAGAGAGGAAGCTAGTTTGCTTACCATGACCAGCTGGAATGAAAGCAGCTCAGAAAAAGGAGGAACCCAAAGTTGCAGTTTCTCCATTGAGCAGAGACAATGGGACTTTTTTCCTCCTCTGCCCTTACTTCAGCCTCCTGGAATGCTTGAGGGAAAGGTAGAGCTGGATGAAAGGACTCAGAAGGATCATGGTGTATCTGCTTTCCTTCTCTGACTGGAGTGTCCATTGGTGTCAAGGGAGGTCCTCCTTCCCGGCTTAACTGCACTGTGAGGGTTTATGTACCTTCAAGTCACCTAATGATTTATGATGACCTTATGAATTTGGTAGGTTTTTTTAAGGCAAGGAACACTCAAAGATAGCTTCCCACTGTCTTCCTCATGCACCACACGGTATTCCCTGGAGGGCCCCCTTCCAAGTACTAACCAGGCCTGACATTGCTTAGCTTCCAAGATCAAAAGGGTTCTGGTGCATGCATTGCAGGGAATGATTTTCAAGGTGGGGCTGCAACTGTGGAGGCAAAGGTTAACCCTAATCTGCCTGCAGGCCACAATACCACACAGCAAAGTACCCTCTCCTCTTTTGTGACAATTAAGCTTCTGGGAGTGGGACGGATCATTCATTGGAACTAATGGGAAGGTGTTTCTTTGTTCTAAACTTGGAGAGATTTAAGCAGTAATCACAGTTGCAGAGAGGAGAGTTGCACTCATTTTGTTCTCCCTCCTTGTACATCCTACCTGCATTACAAATAAACTGAGAAACAAAACCTAACAACAACTCCTCCTCCTAGCTTAATTATATAGGCTGGGAGCAATTTTCCTCCAAAAAGTAAAGACAGAGAAAAAGGGGGGAAAGAGAAAAAAGAGGGGAAACATAAAGATAAATCTGTTGGCTTTACTAAACATTTAATGATCTGCACAGGAAGCCCTGTGTGGCAGTACACTGTATCAGCTTTATTTGAAGATCAGTATGCACAACAGACAGGGGTGTGTGAACTACCTAAAATTAAACACTTATTAAAGTCTCATTGATTTCAATAGTTGGTAGTAAAGCACGTGCTTTACTATCTCCAGCTAAAATAAATTGGACTTTACAGTGCTTAATGCTGGTGGTATCATGCCCTTATAGAGCACTTTACCAACATTAACTATCCTCAAGTGTGGGAAAAATACCATTATATTCCAACAGTTTTAAGCAGCAGCTGTTTTAGTGTTCCCTTGAGAGATCATAGAAGGCAATTTTCACACTACTTTGATCAATTTCTCAGTTTTTTCGATCAATTCACAACTCTGGATACAGGCAGAAAATAGACTAGCAAAAATACAATCCTTCTATAGAAGCATTGCCAAGGCAGAGGGAACTATGTCCTAAATCCAATCACTTATCCCAACGGCAGTAGCATCAGTGGGATTTACAAAAGTGTTGTGTAATTGATTCAGTGGATCTTCACTACTTGGGAGTAGCAAGTAGATAGTTGTGTTGACAATTGCTATGACCCTGTTTGTAATAAGGGCTGGACAATTTTTATCCAGTAAAGAAATTGCATTGATTTGGTCCCAATAAAATTGGATTTGATCCACTGGTGATGCAGTGCCCCCGCCACTGATCTCCTCTCATTACCACACTATACAGAATCCTTGGGGATGTTTCTGTACCAATGTTACTCATCCTCATTCCTTTATATCAATGAATGGAACTGTAACAATTGTGACATAAACAACTGCCACAACAAAAAATGCACTTTTAAATTACAATGTCATATGCACAGCTTATGATATTGTAATTTAAAAGTGCATTTTTGTGGCAGTTGTTTTGTGGTATCACCCCCTCTTAGGGTGTCACCTGGTGCAGTCCAGACCACCACCACCACCACCACCACCACCACCCCCGCCACATGCACCCCTAGTGATGCCACTGCCTGTGGATAAGTCGAGGATAAAGACTAGGGGCATGTAGCCAAGGATCTAAAAGATTGAGGCAAAGGAAAAGAATGCCAAAGAACTTTAATAATTCCTTCAGGCATAACTTGTTTGTGCCCACAATAAAGACTGGACGAATGAGAGAATTGGGGGGGGGGGGAGGTGTCCAGTGCTTTCAGGACAGATTACCCTCTTGCCTTTCACCAAGGGATGGTTTCTTTTTAAAGTAAGAGTTAATGTACAGTACTCACAATGACCCTTACTCAGTTTTTGGGGATCAATTTTTTGACTAAAATTTTTAGACTTATAGATAAATATATACAGTTATGTGTGCTTAGATGCACAGGTAAATGTACATGTATGTCTGCTTTTGGACGCAGACCTACTGTATATTCTATATAGCTATTTTATATTCTGCAGCCAATTGTACACTGTCCCAGTGTAGCTGCCCTCGTGGCAGCTTTCAAGCCCAGGAAGTAAACTGCTTCTTATTGGTGGGGAGGGGATAGAGTGACATGGCAATTCTGACCATGTAGCTGGCCTCGTTTCCAAGAAAAGGATAAGGAAGGTATGCCTATGAAGAGTACACCAGATCGGCTCCATATTCATTGCCAGAATGCCCCCCTCCCCTCTCCTACTCTTACCCATCAGTAAGCAGCAGCAGCAGCAACTGCCACTGCAGCACATTAAGACACTGATAAAGAAGACGAAACAATCTTGAGCCTGGATTATTCACTAGTGATGCCTTTTATAACAGTTTTTTAAAGCCACTGAGATTGTCCTTTATCATAAGATAAACATATGAAATCTGACTTCTGATGTTATAATTAAATTATTTCATGAGTTTAAATTGCTGCAATCAGATTTAAACATGACAGCAAAGGATGTTAAATCCCCATAATAATTAGGGAATTGTACTGTATCATCATGTACAAATGCTTTAAAAACTAGAAGTATTTTTTACGTTCATTGCCATCACTCGAATCAGTTTTACATAAAATGGATAAAACATAATTCTTTACCAATTTATTTTTTCCCCATGCTTTTAACAGTTATTGGGAAGGAGATGCAACAGTAGTAGCATCTTAGTTAAAGAAAATGTCTAAAATCTGTGTGCCTGGTACAATGTTTTTAGTTTTAATTATGGTGATTGCTGGTTCACGGTTTCTGAAAGTTGTAGTAATAGTAATGTTTCCAAAGTATGAAGGAGCTAATGCAGATTCTGAAATTATGTATGTATTGTGGTCTCACATTAGGCAGTGAGCAAAGGTAGTAGCTACACCCACCAGCAATCTTCAGAGACAACTGTACAAAAAAACACAGGATAAGCTTGTCTAAAGGTTACAGAAACAAGGTTTGCCAGTTCAAATCAAAGGAAATGCTTCTTTCTTCCCAAAAGACAAAGATAGTCAGGGTCAGATCACTCCTTGCAAAGCACAGACAAGACTGTGAAATACCCGGAATGGAGAGCTATGAAACTCCAGTGAGTGAAAGGGCCTGCAGCCGGTGGTCTCTTTAATAGTTATAAAGTGCCTCCCATACCTAAAAAATGTGGAGACCACCCATGGCTGGCCCAAATCATGTCTCAAACAGATCCTCAATGAATTCTACTGGATTTGTAATGATCACTCTGTTGCTTGCTGAATCATCCTGACCAAGTTTGACAAGGGCCATTGTTTAATTTGGTGTTTTCCTGGGAGTCATTTTAGGAGAAATCAGATATATCCTGTTATATTTTTCTAATTCCAATGCTAGATTAGGGCTCCACTGAATTTTGTATGCTGCATTACAACTATAAACTCTGTATTGAGAAGTAAATCGTAGGTGCTGGATCAGTGGATGGGGGTTAGAAGGAAGTATAAATCGGATGAGGAGTCTTCAACTCAAAATAATTACAGGAACTCTTCCTTGTTACCATTTACTCCTTGCACTATTCATTCTTAATTGTTTTAATACACAGTTCACTCCTATGCAAATAATGTTTTGTGGTAAAGTAGAAAAAGCACTTCATTTGCATGTGATATAATCTGAAGGTTTTTTTCCCCTTTTCCTATTTTTGTTTTTTTTGTTACTATGCCAGAGTTTTGGGAGTGCAAGCATGGTTTGAAATTATTGGTCAGTGAGCCCTCAATATCTGTTGGGATATGGTTCCTGGACTCCTGTGGATACCAAAATCTATAGATGGCTCTAGTCCCATTATATACAATGTCAGGGTAAAATTGTGTCCCTTATATAAAATGGCAACACTAAGGTTTGCTTTTTAGAATTAAAAAAAAAATAATCAAGCTGTGGATGATTGAACCTGTGAACATAGAATCTAGCAGAATCTGTCTATTTCCCAAAAACTGGGATGCAAAGATTTTCATGGAGGGGATGGATGGATGGTAGGGAAACTATACCTTAAGTGGGAGAAAGGATCTGTAGAAAAGAAATATGCGCTACAACCAGCAAGAAAACATGGCCAAAAATCTAATACAGTATATTTAGGCCATGACTGGATGCAGGAGGGGAAACATATTGTTACAAGCCATGAAATCCTGAAGGCAAAATGGAATTATATGATACAAAAATATGTTAATGGATATATTAGATTCAAACTTAACTGAATGCCAGTACTAATATGTAGATGTGTATATGTTTTGGAATGTGTGTTGTTGTTTTTTGTATATGTATAAATGTTTAATAAAAATATTTTAAATAAAATAAAATAATGTCTCCTGTACAAAATAGTTTTATTTTATTTTATTTATTTGGAATAATTTCAAGCCATGTATGGTTGAATCTGTGAATGCAGAATCCAAGGATATGGAAGGCTGACTGTACTTAGAAAGATACTCAAGATCTGACATCTTTCCCTCTCCAGTATTTATAAATTGACGCTGCAATAGAAGATACACTTACTTGAGAATTATTCCTGTTCTCCCTAATGGAGAGTGCTTTTGAGTAAAGTAAGGATTACGCGGTATGGCTTAGAACTTACCTTGGTATCAAAGGCTATAATGATATTGGCTGGTGTACTATGTTATCCAAATTACTGACTTGTGTCATTCACAATTTTGCTATATTTGCTTCTCCCCTTGTCCTCTTACTGAGAGCTGCAACTAATTTAATGAATAATGAATAGCTTTTTTTTATGAAAGACAATATACTTTGGGATCTTTGACCATGAGGTCCTGACATTCTTTTTTGGCTGAAACTGCTACTACACTCTTTTTTTGCTATCAGACTAAAAGAGGTACTCTCAAGGTCTGAAACCATTTCAAAAAGGCAAGATGGAATAATATTTTAATTGGATCACTTGGGAACCATCCTGATTTGAATTCCTGATTTATGCTAATGATTCTCTGAAAACTGTTTCTCTTTCCTCTTTATGCTATCTTCATTTTATATACCAAGGAAGGAAATAATTAACATTCATTAATATCTATGTGTGTTATAATTCTCAAAGAACCCCCCCCCCCCATTTTTCTTTCTCTCAATATAGTTCTGTAAAATATTATTTCTGATCAGAAAACGTTGCCTATTTTAGGCCAGTTATTTCAATAAATCACCTACAGTATCTTCTGTTCAGCCTTTTTAATCTCATCTTAGTGTTTTCCCAAGTCCTGTTATGTGTGGGCATTTATTCTTGAATGTCCCCTTTCTTTTAAGTAAGAGTTCCTCTGGATTGGCCAAAAGGCTTGGCAAAAATGGTAACAGTAAGGATTTTTTCCCTCCTAGTGTCCCTAAAATGTTCTTCATGTCCTAATATTTTTCTTTTGACTTCCAGGGTTATCACCAACATATTAAATACTCTGAGCATGTTTTTGGTTGTTTTTTTTTTCTGTCCAGGGAGTTTTCAATACAGTCTGGGGTCTGTTTCCACTGTCTTGGTTCATCCCAGTGTACATCTGGGCAGACCTGCTGACGTTTACAATGGAGGGAAATTGTAATTTGCCAGAGAGATTTTTCACCAACCTTTTTTCTTTCATTACATTTTTAGTGACCAGCTAGAATATTTATTCTCCTTCCTCCCTCATTCAACAACAACAACAACAACATTTATTTCTTACGCACCTCTCCCCAAGATTCAAGGTGGAGTAAAATATAGATTAAAGCACACAAAACCATTTAACATAGGACACATTAAAATCATCCATACATCAGCATTTAAAATATACCAATTTAAAGTTCATAGATTAAAATTGACTGAGCAGGTGTGTACCAGAAGAGATAGGTCTATAATACAATTTTAAATTATGACAGTATGTTTAGTTGCTGAATCTCTTCCACCAGGTCATTCAACAGTCTTGGAGCAGTCAACAAAAAGGTCCTCTGGGTGACAGATGCCAGTTTAGTCCTGGCTGGTTGAAGTATTGATGACCAACCACAAAATAATGAGACCAGATACAAGACATTGGGTTAAAGAAAGGCCACTTCTTTAACCTATTGAAACTGAACCTGGAGATAAGCAACAAAAGCAGGGAGCAACCTGATGCTGGTCCAGTTGAGGTCCAAGTGTCAACCTACAATTACCTCTCCAGCCTTCCCTTGGGCAAAACACCTGATTCCAAGGGCAAACCAATATTATTGGTTCCTCTCTTCCATTTATTGGAAGGTAAACCAAGGGCACACACTGCCGCCCGTAAGTCCATAGACTTCATAGGAGAGACCCTGGTCTGACCCAAGAGGAGGCCATTTCCCCACCTGACAAGCTCCCCAGCCTGTGGAGGAGGTTCCAACTCTTCACCAAAAGGGTGCCAAAGTGTACACCAAAGTTTGATATTTCCCCTACCCATGACCTGTCAATGACAACCTATTTATAGACATCATCTGAGCCAATTGACAATGTCGCATTGATGTGTAGGGTAGGTCATAAAAAAACCAATGTAAAGGGGGGGAATTCCTACTTGGCCCCAAAACAACCAGCAGAGCTCACATTGCACAGAGGACAGGAGAGTGGGTCTGCACAAATCTCCAAGAAAGCTTGTGTAGGAGTGGCCCAGCCATACGAAATCTCTGACTCGATCCACTTACATGCTATACCCTGACACCCTTTGTACCAGGCCAATCAAATCTGGTCTCTGATTGTGGGGGCCATCAAACTGTGCCCTTCCTGTTACATCTATCAGATGCCCAGTGTCAGGCACACAAATGTCCCTCAAAGGACCTGAGTATACTTTTAGAGATACATTGCTAAAGTGGTACAGTGCTTAGCAGTGGTACAACTATAACACTATGACCATAACAAAAATCCA
>NC_056524.1:105813181-105842506 GCF_019175285.1 Sceloporus undulatus | reverse complement strand
AATAATAATAATAATAATAATAATAATAATAATAATAATAATAATAATAAAATGTGCAACACAGGGATTGTGGATGCTGGTAGGGAAGCAGAGGGACAATGTTATCTTTCAATCATTCACTTCATTAATATTCTGCCTTTTCCCCAAAACTGGGATTCAAGACGTTTCATGGAGATGATGGCAAGGGGGTTGTAGGGAAATCATAGCCACACCAAGGCTTAACCACACATCAAGTGGGAGAAAAGAGCAGATGAAAAGTAATATGGAAACTAGTGCCAAACTCAGCTACAACTAGCAAGAATCCATGACCAAAAATTTAGTATATTTAGGCCATGACTGGATGCAGGAAGGGAAATAAGCCATGAACTCCTAAAACAAAAAGCCCCAACATTTACTACAATAATTGGGCAGTCTGGAGAAGTCCTGAGATACAATTTTAAGGTCCTGTAGAACAGCTTCTCCAATTTGGCATCCTTCAGAGATGTTGTGGAGGTGGCTGTTCATATCTGCAGCCGTTCTGTTCCGCTCCCCCCTGCGGATACCAAAAGCCATGGGACCTCAAGTCGCATTGTTTTTAATGGCAGTGAAATGTGTATACAGCTGGACTGGCGTGGCCACACACATACGATGCCATTTAGGAAAATGGGGTGGGGCCATCTGCAGATGCACGGATAGCAAGCCCATGGTTGAGGTTGGCTGGCTGTACTATAACTCCCTGAAAAAAGTGAAAGAAGTGATGGATAAATGTATTAAAAATATATAAATCCATAATGAGCAGCTGAACTTAGACTTTTGCCTCCTAAGCATGTAGTTTCTTTCTGACACATTAATGACCTATTCAGCTTTTTAATATTTTAGTCTTCTGATGACATTTTAAATTTTGCACACATCACTAGCTCTCAGACTTTCTATCTTTAGGGAGTAATTTCCACTTTAGTATCTCTCCCTAAAGACTCCGAACAGTCTGACAATAAATCTCTGCAGATTGCAGACAGGTCTGGGGCATGCTGAGAGCTCATATCAACTTTACCTAGGCACTGGCCATGTAGGGTGGCCTTCTCCAGTGTGTGAAATGATGGTGTGGGAAGATTCAGGGCATGTCATGTGCAAAATCTGGGGCTCAAGGGATGGGGAAGGGGAATCAGTGTTCTAGGTAAAACTCATCCCTCTTGGTCTGCACCAGGAGATGACACTGCCTCACATTGACCTGTCAGTGTGCAGAACTATGTTGCTAGCTAGCTGATGGCTAAATGTATCATATCCAGCAAAGTAATTCTTATAGGGCTATGGATGAGACAAAACTAAATTAGTTCATTTTGTAGTCAACCTCTTACCATCTACAGCCTTCTCAGTGTTTCTTCCCAGGGTGTGGCACTCCTTCCCAATGAGGGCAAGATTGGCCCCTCTCTCCTCTGTTTCTGGTAACACTGCCAACTGGTTGCTGCAGATTGGTCTTTTAATTACATCTCCTTTTTATTGTTTTAAATGTTTTTAAAGTATTTTTAATTCAGTAATGTTTTTAATATGATAACTATTTGATTTTTAAAAACATTCTCTTATGTTATGATTGATTTTTAGCTGTATTCTGTTTTAATCTATGTTGGATCACGCAAGGGAGAAAATGGGATTAAATAAAATACTTCTTATTCAGTGCTGTTTTTAAAAAAATGGTAATTATTTGACTGTTTTTAATTATTCTCTCATGTTATAACTGAATTTTACATGTATTCCATTTCAATCTATGTGGTAGGCTGTGTTGGCTCACAAATGGGAGAAAACTGGGATATTACATACATACATAAATCTGCTAGAGCCATTTTGGCTTACCACCACCCCAAAATGCATGATCAACAGATGAGACAAAATTCCTCCATTTATATGAATAGAGCCATAGCACAGAAAGCACTGCAAGTTGCCTTCTTTTAGCAGGTTATTTATTGTTAATAATTCACTGCCTGTTGACAGAGAAGGACATGATGGAGCTAATTTAACATTTCTTTGGTTGGATTCTATTCATATCTGAACACAGTATCAGTAAATAAAATGGAAGCCCCATTTATTACATTGCTGGAATTGTCACAGGTTAGGTTATCATACACCTTGCGCTTGTGGCAAGAAGATTAATTTCCAGTCCTGTTCACATAAAAGGCATTCAAGTCCAGATGCCCTGCCTTCTCAGAGGTCTTGTCCTCGAAATAAATGGTTCCCCCCTCCACAAGAACATTTCACTGAGAAAAGTGTAGCAAAAATAATTAAGCAGCTTAAATAGAACGGTTAAATACAAATTTATGTCCATTGTGACTGAACTATGCACACACTGGCTACCTTTAGCAACAGGTCAAGATAAATACAAACTGTTTTCATGGGTGTAACTTGCAAAGATTGTTTCAAACTGGTATTTGCAAAATGGTACACTTTTCCCATAGGACAATACTACTTTCATGATTTTAATTAATTAATTTTATTTTTATCCTGCCTTTTTTTCCAAAGTGAGGCCCAAAGTGGCTAACAACATACATAAAACACATGTGACCAATCCTTTTGACAAAGAAGCCCAATTCTATCAGTTTATACAACAGAGAGGTGTTGTTGTTAGCTGCCCTTGAGTTGACTTTGGGCCGAAACACATGGCCCAGTAAAGACAGCTTCTATCCATCTTGGGGGTGTGGTGTTTAGACATGCTGTGCCCCCGAGTCACCTGGAAGCCATACCGGAAATTACACAGGTGTCAATTTCTGGGTGACTTGGGGGCATGGCATTCAGATGCAACTCGCCTCAGAGCTGGCAAAAAGCCAGTTCTAGAGTTGAAGGGGCATTTTTCCCCACCCCAAATAGGAGCAGACTTTTAGCCTGCTCCTATTTGGGGCAGAAGCTGGCTTGATTGGGGCCACACCATGCGGTTGCCGCAGTCCCAATCTGACTCTCTCAGGGGAGGTGTCAACCTGCCCCTTTGGGACCATCTGTTTCACCTGTAAGATTCATGTCTACCCTGTGTGAAACATCTCCAAGATTCCCTGTCTTCAACTGTCCTGCTCAGGTCCTTTGGCTCAGGCCCGCAGGCTCCCTAGTCAAATCTAACATCTGGCATGTGATCTTCCCCTCTCTTCTACCCTCTACATTTCTAGCATCATTGTCTTTTCTAACAATTCATACCTTCTCATGATGTGGGAGGATTCCAGCTTGATCTGTTCCAGGACCCATTTGTTTGTTTTCTTGGCTATCCATGGTATCTTCAGCACACTGCTCCAGCACCACATCTCAAATGAGTGCATTTTCTTTCTTTTGGCTTTCTTCACTGTACAACTCTAGCATCCATAGAGTGATGGGGAATACAATGGCTTGGACTATCCTCATTTTAGTGTTTAGAGTTCTATCTTTGCATTTGAAGATCTTGTCTAGTTCTTTCATAGATGTCCTTTCCATTCCTAGTCTCTTTCTGGATTTTTGACTGTAGTCTCTGTTCTGGTCTACATTTGATCCAAGAATTAAGCATGGGAATTTTGGCTTAGGCTTGCCCTCATCTAGGAGATATTAGGCATGGGTTGGGTGGGTGGAATAAGGGTGCATAGCAATTATGCTCTGATTAACTTTCTTCTTGCACCATTGGTACTCCGGTTCTGCTGCAAGTATAACAGGCTGAGCAAGTTGCTTTAAAAATACCAGATAAATTGTATTACCAACTTGCTTGAGCATTTTCAGCTGAGTCCAAGGGTTTGTCTGGATTCATCAGCGTTTATAAAGTCACTGCCTCAGAGCCTGTCATCTAGTTTAAGTAATTTATTGTTTCCTGCATCTTGTTTCTTGATCACCTCCCTTTCCCCAACGTTTGACAGTATACTTGCTTCTAACCCTCTGGATCCTCTGTTGCTGTGTTAAGTCTTAATCAATACCTGGTTTTGACTAATTCTAGCCCTTGTTTAATAATAATAATAATAATAATAATAATAAATTTTATTTATATACCGCTTTTCCTAAAAGATCAAAGATTATGCTGGGATTCAAGATGTTCAGACAGTAGACCCTGTATGTCTTTCAAAATATTAATTGATCTATATAACTACATGTTGTAGAGGGGAAAAATCAGTCTGTTATTCTAGTAGTGTATATTTTGCAAGTATGCTAAAAATATTAGATTTTCACAAACATGGTGGATAACAGAGCTACAGACTTATCTCAATTGACAAAGCCTCTGAGAAATACAGTACATTTCTTTTTACAAAGTGTTTTTGTAAACATACAAAATTCTGTGTCCCCAGTCTAGCTAGAAGTTGTTGTTTTTTTAACTCAGCATTACCATTGGGAGGGTGATGAAGGAGGGCTGGAGAAACACAAATCTTTGGTGGTGGGTTGCAGAAGCATTTCTGTAGTAAACAACACAATAAAGCCTGAGCAGGGAAAGACCAGTATTCTAATCTAGGGCCAAAGCAGACAGCCTGGAAGGAATGGCCTCTGGCCGCTCCAGCCCCAATCAGGCCAGGATCACAGCAGCTGCATGGCCCATTCCTGAAGGGGGTCACTGCCATGGTCCCAAGCTAGTAGGAGTGGGTTAAACCTGATCTTAAAAGGGCCGACTCTTTCTGGCTTAGCGTGGCTTTTGGCCACTTTAGGAGGGGGGTGTCATCTCAGTGCCATGCCCCAAAGCGTCTGGAAGTCACTTTATTTGGCTCGTCTGTTTTGGGCCCTAGTTGATCCAACTGTAGCCATTTGTGCTTCCTTAAGATAAACAGCAGTTGCCTTTGGAATCACTTACAACCATGCATGAAGAACAAAAAAGAGGAGAGTAGATAAGCTTCACTAACTGCCCCTCAGCATTTAAATGTTAAATGTTTTATGCTTTTTGATAAGCTCATTTTGTCATGGCCTTTGGCTAGTACAATCAACGTTAACTTAAACTATTAGAAAAGCATAGAAAAGTGGAGGCTAGTTAAAGAGATAATCGTCCCTGCATACATTTTGGAAGAATCTTTGGTCTCTAGAAGATTCCAAATATTTTTGTTTAACCACAAATGCTTACCTGACCGGTTGTTTCATTTCATATGTGAATATATATTTAGTTCTCAACAAACTGTCTGATGAACCATGTTCAGGCTGTTTTTGTATTTTTGTGGTGTAGGAACCTATCCCTGTTCTTTCCATGTTATTGTTGCCTCTGGTACTAAAGTTTTTGTTAAAGTAATACCCAGGAAGACATCTCCTTCATTAATTGAGGTATACAGGTGCCTTCTCTACTTCTTCCTTCTACATTTTTCACAAAAATGGAATTTGAGGTGGCTTGTGAAACTTAAATGATTATATCCTGCATTTCCAAACTTATAGTTGCAAGTTTGTAATGAAAGATTGACGTTCTACCACTTAGATCAACGTATAAGACACATAGATTGCAAAAGAGATTTTCCCCCTGAATACTTTGGCCTCACAGTCTTATACTCAAGTCTTACTTTGGCTTTACAGTCTTATACCCAACAGATTGAATGAAGATCTAAAGTATTTATCACTACTGTAAAATTTTGGAAGGAGAGGTCTATTTCAAGCAAGACAGTGTTGAGCTAAAGGCATACATCCAGTACTCATCAAATACTAATATCATCCTACACCAGAAGTGAGTATGGAAATTATATAAAGACAGCTAGCTTTCATTGTCACTCTAATAGAGAAAGAAAAAGATAATCATAGATTTTTGGAAGGAATGGTAATTTGATTACAATACAACAGTGTTTTGTTGGTTTATATAAATGCATGTGTATTAACTCAGAGCCTAAATACCTTAAAAGCACCAGATCTTTGAAACTAAGCAGGGTCAGTCCTAGTTAGTACCTGGGCGGGATGAGGACAGGTGCTGTTGGAGAGGAAGGAACTGGCAAAACAACTTCTGAGTATTCCTTGCCTAAGAAAAGCCTACGAAATGAGTGGGGTTACCATAGACTGACAGGCGACTTGAAGACATCTACAGATATGCACACAGTATTGACTCATATATCTCCTAGAGTTGAGGAAGGGGGATGTTTTAACAGTTATCAAATTGTTTTAATGAGTAAGAAAAATGTAATTTGTAAGCAAATTCATTAGACTGGCTTGTATATTTAATGTTATTATGGAGTGGAATGCAGCAGCCAGTATATAAGAGATAAACTGTTGTATTTTTCATTGTTTATCTTTCTATTCCAGGAATGCTCACAGTGGAACTGGGCATATGTTTTTGCTTGTTTATAATGATCCCAGGGAATTTGCTAAGCAGTTGTCTACTAAACCGACTTGAACAGACATGGTTTTCTTTGTATGTTTTAAGGTACTGTTTTAACAAATCTTGTAGTTTTGTATTTTTATCTTTTAAAAATGTCTAATGTCCCTGAAAAAAGTATATATTCTGAAATGCAATATAACACCATATAAATGTGTGAGCAGTCCCTATCCTTGGGTTTGCCTCTTATGCCTTCTCTCTTAGTCCTGTGCTGGATTTCAAACTTGTATGGTGTTATCTATATGCCCCTCTTGCACTGCAGACAGCCTCCCCAGATCCCAGCATTTGATATTCTGGAGTGTGAAACTCTCCTGAAGCCTGACAAGTCCCCCACATGCCTTTTGCATAGATTTCTAGGAAAACATTATGGAAACTTATACTTCAAAGTGAAGGCAGAAGAGTCAAAGAGAGAATATTGTAAAGGTGTTTACATGTAAGATCTGATGGCATCTTTTAAGTTTCTATCTGCATATTGATCTATAATTTGCATGACAAAGAGAAAAATGCACCATCTGCTCTTATTATACCTGTAGATGTAGAATCAACCAGGTTATGAAATCTGAAGATGATGCTGACTGTGGCAGCTTGATTTTTTCTCTCTCTGATGAGAACACACCCTTTAATAAAGTACACTTCAACCACTAAGTCAGTCTTCATTATTGTGAAGTGGCTGACTGAAGAGCCTTTGCACAGATATTATTGGCAAATGCTTTAATATATCACATCATGGTGTGAGCTTAACATAGATAATTGATTCTATCTGATAACCACGACACATGACCATGGTACAAACTAAGGTGGGTCACTCGCAAATTATTACCATCATTTTCCTTCTTTTGTTTTGTCAGCCAGTTTTGGTTGGGGTCACACTTCCCCTGAAGGACTGTGTTCACAGCTTGGAGGTGCTCCTGGATTCATCACTCCTGTTGTCAGCACAGATAGATGCGCTGGCCAGGAGCGCTTTTTATCCGCTTTGGCTGATAAGCCAACGGCGACCCTTCAGGTCCTCTGGGAAGAACTTGCTGCACCCAAGGAAGACCAGGTTGGCTGCAGTAACCCAGAGGGCCTTTTCATAGAATCATAGAATCATAGAGTTGGAAGAGACCGCAAGGGACATCCAGTCCAACCCCCTGCCATGCAGGAAATCCAGATCAAAGCATCGCCGACAGATGGCCATCCAGCCTCTGTTTGAAGACCTCCAAGGAGGGAGACTCCACTACACTCCGAGGAAGTGTGTTCCACTGTCGAACAGCCCTTACTGTCAGGAAATTCCTCCTAATGTTGAGGTGGAATCTCTTTTCCTGCAGCTTGCATCCATTGTTCCGGGTCCTAGTCTCTGGAGCAGCAGAAAACAAGCTCGCTCCCTCCTCAATATGACATCCCTTCAAGTATTTAAATAGGGCTATCATATCACCTCTTAACCTTCTCTTCTCCAGGCTAAACATCCCCAGCTCCCTGAGTCGTTCCTCATATGGCAAGGTTTCCAGACCTTTCACCATTTTAGTTGCCCTCCTTTGGACACGCTCCAGTTTCTCAATGTCCTTTTTGAATTGTGGCGCCCAGAACTGGACACAATATTCCAGGTGGGGCCTGACCAAAGCAGAATACAGTGGCACTATTACTTCGCTGGATCTAGATACGATACTTCTATTGATGCAGCCTAAAATCGCATTGGCCTTGTTAGCTGCCGCATCGCACTGTTGACTCATGTTCAGCTTGTGGTCTACTTGGACTCCTAGATCCCTTTCACATGTTGTCTCCTTAAGCCAGGTGTCTCCCATCCTATATCTGTGCATTTCATTTTTTCGCCCTAAGTGCAGTACCTTACATTTCTCCCTGTTGAAGTTCATTCTGTTAGCTCTGGCCCAGCTTTCTAGTCTATTCAGGTCATTTTGAATTTTGATCCTGTCCTCTGGAGTATTAGCTATTCCTCCTAATTTAGTGTCATCTGCAAATTTGATCTGCCACTCCTAGGCTATAGAATGACCTGCCGGAGGAGATCCGTCAAATTACTACTCTTGAAGCCTTTAAAAAGGCTGTTAAGACGGATCTCTTCCGGCAGGCCTTTCCAGATTAACCTCCCTTACCACTGATATCAATGGCTCCTGTCTGCTCCAAAAGATGTCTTGCCTCAAATATGTCTATCTCAACTAATTTTAATTAGTATTTTATATTGTTGTCATTTTTATTTCTAATTTGTTTTTTTAAGGTAGAGAGGGGAGTTGGGGGTAGGGGATTATGTAGAATTGGTTTTATATGTATTTTATTGTTATTTTTGTGTTATTATAACCTGCCTCAATTCTTAGGGAGAGGTGGGATATAAATTATTATTATTATTATTATTATTATTATTATTATTATTATTATTATATTTGTTATGTGGGTATTTTTAAGAGTAGGAAGAAAACCATGAAGACTAAAGGGGAGGAGTGTGATTGTGTATTTTGTGTGTGTGTTGTTTTCCCTTTTTATAAATAAACGAAATTAATTTGGAACCTGTGCCTGGAGTTCTTTGGGTCTGGAACTGGTCTACAAAGGCTTAAGTTCCTGACTTTATGTTACCGAAGCCCTCTCTTTGCTTCCTACTGAGCTAAATTAATTTCCCATTAAATACAATTTGTGGGTACCCTCTCAAGACCCCTTGCTGTTTAGGTAACAAGGTCACCCAGTGGGTCTCCATGCCTAAGTGAGGGTTTGAATTTTGGTCTCCAAGTGTCCTAGTCCAATACTCAAAGCACTACACCACACTGGCTCTCTGACTATTATCTAGTATTTGTTTAAACTTTGGGGAAATTTAACAAAGCAGTTTCTTTACCTTCACAATATTTGCAAAATTTCAAGGGCAACATAATTTAATTTTCTGTGAATGAACAATGGCAGCACTTTCCTAGTCTTGAAAGGAATGGAAGACACCCAAGGCTAAGAACTGGTTTTTTGCCTCCTTACTACTAAATCAAACACTCCAGGATCCATCATTCATAATAAAATGCAAGGTTTTGAAGCATAAATACTAAAAAGAAGGAAATGCAAACTAGTGTGGAGAACAGAAGAGCTAGATAACTGCACATGTTAGTGGAGTTCATGAAGGTAGAGCTATGATTTATTCTATGGCTTACACCATCCATTAGTACATCATAGTCCATCTGAAGCTAGGGCCATATCTAAAATCTAGTCATGCAAAAAAGCGCAGAGAAGAATCACCTGCTCTAATACAGTCCATCAATCAAAGTGGATATTTACATTGACTTTAGTCTCTAATAAGGCAGCAAATCATTCTCCAGTTTTGTGATCAAGGATCATTACTTTTATGAAGTAGTGTATATGAAACAAAAATTCATCTACTACAGCCAAGTGCCAATCTGGTAAATCACAGGGCACAGAAATCTTCCCCTTCTAAGTATTTTAGAAGGGTATAGAGGAGTGTTTTGAACTGTAGAAGATATTATAGTTAATTAGCATATCTTAGTGCTACCAAGTTCTTATAGCAGTGACTCTGTCTAGATGATTTTATGTGAACTTTTATTTAGATAATCAGAACAACATACAGTTGGCCCTTCTTATACATGGAATTTTTATACACGGATTCAAGCATGCACAGTTTGAAAATGTTAAAAAAGTATATATTTCAAATATCAAACCTTGATTTTCCATTTTTTATAAGGAACATCATTTTGCTATGTCATTATATTTAATGAGACTTGAGCATCCACAAATTTTGTTATCCACGGGGGATCTTGGAACCAAACCTCAGCGTATAACAAGGGTCCACTGTAAATGTTTGGATATTATGGCAACACATAATAAAAATACTGTTTCTCTTTGATAGTTCTATGGTTGCTACTCTTAGAGACACTCTGAAGTAACTGTAAGACTCATGATCTTACATATTAGATTCATGTTAAGATTGCATATTAGATCTATATATTAGATTCATTTGGTGGCTGTTTCTTATCTTTACCCAAGCAGGATTTGAGTTTCTAGGTTTTCAAAAGGGGTCAGAAAATGGCTTACATGGAATTTAGGTCCAAAGCACACTGCCAAAATAATCCAGTTTGAGACTGCTTTAACTGCACTGGCTCAATGCTAAGGGATTCTGAGAACTATAGTTTTGTGAGTCTCTCTGTCAGAGAGCTCTGATGTGAGAATAAACTACAATTCCCAGGATCCCCTAGCACTGAGCCAGGGGAATTAAAGTGGTTTCAAACTGGACTGTTTCTGCAGTGTGATGAATCATAGAATCATAGAATCGTAGAGTTGGAAGAGACCAACTCTGAATATTATAAGAATGTTGTATTTTAATAAAAATAATAAAAAAATTAAAAAATAGTTAAGCAGGGCTCTACAGGTGACCATAGCTTTCAATAAAACAGTGTAACATGACAAACCATTAAACAAAGATTCATTTATAAAAACTGAACATTCAGAAACAAACAAAATAACATTCTAACTAGTTACTGTTTCAATAGGATAACCCTATGATTTGTTTCTGCAGCTGAAAAGCTTCAGGATACTGGATATATATCTGCACCAGTGCACTGCCAGGATTACCCCAGTCTAACCTCCTGCCTAGTAGCTCAACTCTGCCTGTGTAACATTCTCAAATGGACAGCATCAGGGGTATGTTGGTGTGATATCCTAGCTTTTTTTGGACCTTAACATCTGGCAACAGTGTAAAATTAACACTGGCAAAATAAGCTGTTTTAAGCTTAAAGGACAATAGGCTTACACAATAGAGTCAAAGACTGCTTTCT
The DNA here is from genome assembly GCF_019175285.1 of Sceloporus undulatus. Taxonomy (NCBI): domain Eukaryota; kingdom Metazoa; phylum Chordata; class Lepidosauria; order Squamata; family Phrynosomatidae; genus Sceloporus; species Sceloporus undulatus. The sequence continues at coordinate 105,831,517 of NC_056524.1, read as the reverse complement.
TCTAGAACCATGAGATCAAACAACTGGAGTTCAATGTGAAAGAAATATATGTAGAATTTAAGAATGCTGACCCAAAGAATTTGTTTTGAGTTTCAGATCTGAATGGAGCTCCCAGACTTTCCAGCACAAAAGTCTCCCCAGCCCCACCATTACTGCAGCATTGAATACCTAAGCCTCAAATATGCAAGCACTGAATATGTAAGACCCTGGGTCACAAAAAATATAGTCAATTTTGCTGGGGCTCTCTGGCTTCAGTTCAGCATACCACTGAACCCTCATTACAATAGGAATCTTACATAGATAATTCCCAGTATTGCAAATGAGATGGAGACAGGCACACAAACACAATAGCTATGCCACAGAAGAGAACAAAACTGTGATGGTAGTTTGGTTACAGCAACATTCTGAGTTCCTTGATATTGTGTGTTTGCCAAAGCTCTTGTTTCTGTGAACCATAGAATTAATTAAGAAAAAAGAAATATACAGAAAAGCAGAGCTGCTGGCTTTATGCAGAACAGAGTTGGCAGGTGGAAGAAGACTAAAACAAAAATGATCATCATATTGATTAAAATTATGATGCTTGAATAGCAACAAGATACCTTCCTGCATTCCATCAGTATTACTGCTTCTGTTTCATACACTTTGCCATATTATTCAAAAAGGGGGGAGTGGGGTTAAAATGAAGACAGTGTTTCCCCCTCCCACTTGTTCCAAGCATAATACACAGCTTTTTTTTAAAAAAGTTCTGAATGAAAATTTTAGGATTCGGAACATGTCACAGAACAGTGAAGGTTTATGGCTGTGGAAGGCAGCTGTAGAATCATTTAGTACAACACTCTGGCCATAAGGAGGGTATTCAATGCCTGCTCATTCCCCAGGCCTGTCCATCTGTTGTCTTGGAACTGCATCCCACAGTCTCTCTGATCAAACTGATGGAGATTTCCCTCTATACATTAACATGATCACTGCTTTCTCATCTTCTCCTTGATAAATAACAGAAACTTTTGTTTCCGTCCCAGATTCCCATTGAAGTACTTGACATCATAGCCTTCCCTTAATTTTATATTATTTAGACTAAAAAAAACCCCAGGCTTCATCTGGACTGCAGAAATAATGCAGTTTGACATGGCTTTAGCAGCCATGGATCCATCCTATAGAATTCTGGAAATTGTAGTTTTGTAAGATATTTAGCCTTCTCTGCCAGGGAGTTCTGGTGCCACGACAAACTAAAAATCCCAGGATTTCATAGCACTGAGGCATGGAAGTTAAAGGGGTGTTAGACTGCATTATTTCTGCAGTGTATATGCAGTCCTAGTTTTCAACCCTAGGGTTTACAATCAAGACATTTTCTAACACCATCCATTCTAAATTCTCCCTAGTTTGCTGGCAGCTTTCATGAATATTGGTATCTTGATTATATGTTCTTTTTACTCTTTTCCTCATTCTACATGAATGTGTCATACCAAATGTATGTACTGGGGGGGGGGGCGAAGAACTGCACATTATGTGTGGTTATGTAAATGCTGATTTGTTGTTCTAGACTAGAGATATAATAATAAGTCCTAACTATTATAGAGAAAGCATCAATACCCTGGTATTTTAAACATGAACAGCTGTCATTGAATACAGTGTCACATACACTGAAGTAACCATAATGGCATCTTCTGAAAAACAAAGGGGCAATGCCCAACCTGCTATGCTGTGTAATTGGGACAATTCTAGCACTATATCTCAAATGTATACAGCTACAACAGTTTAACTAGCCACATCCCATCAGGATCTCATCCCCAGCCACACTTCACTTTCTCTTCATGTACGAGAGGAGGCTGGTGCATTTGATACGGGAGGTAATAATATTAACCAAACTGACAATGTAGTATCACTGTCAGCCTGAAATATAATTGTACAAGCTGGGATACTGTGTTGATGGAATTGGTATGGCAGCCATTTCTTTTATTTTAAAAAGGACTAGCAACGCATTATGAACACTTATTCACTGGTGCAGTGCTTAGCAGGCTCTTAGAAAAATTATGTGTTTACACCACTAACTGGCCATTATTTCATGGGAAGGAGGGATAAAATGCAATAAATAAAGCCAATAGACATGGTTTCATCAGTTTTCTGTGAATGATCCCATTCATTAATTGGGCTAAAGGGAATCAAAAACTACCCCTAAACAAATGAAAAACAATAGCTGAATGTTTGGATTCACTGATCTTCGGCTATTCACTCTCTCTCAGCCTGACCTACTTGACAGGGCAGATGTGAGTGAGGACAAAGTGGGAAAGACAGGGTCATGTACGGTATCCAGAGTTCACAGCAGGAAAGGTGGGATAGAAGTATAACTAATGCAGTGTGTGTGTGTGTGTGTGTGTGTGTGTGTGTGTGTAGAATAAAGCCATGGATTCAATCCTCACTAGTCTGTATGGACCTTTTCTCTATTAACATTTTTTTTAGTGCTAGATTAAACTAAAGTAACACTACATATTATGTACAATATGTATCTCTTCCCAATGCTGCTTATGTACAATGGATGTTCATTAAAACGATAAGTTATTTCTTATTTGAGTTTCTTTTATAAAAATAAAAATCAGCTTCTGGAGGCTGTGGATTAAGAACAGCAGTGGGAAGATGGGACTACATAACCCAATCCCAGTTTATTTTTGGTTCCAACCTGACCCTACTCCACACTTTGTATCTCAATGTGAGTAAAGATATAGGTATCTGTATCTTTCTTTGCCAATGTGGTTTAGTAGTTTGAATGTTGGACTATGCTCAACCTCAGAAACTCACAGGATGACTTGGGCAAGTCACATTCTCTCAGCCTCCGAGGAAGCAAAGGCAACCTCCCCTAGAACAAATTGCCAAGAAAACCCTGAGATAAATTGTTCTTAGGGTCATAATAAGTCAAAAACAACTTGAAGGCACACAACAACAACCTTTTCCTCTGCTGGATTAAAGGGAATTTAGAATGAGCAAATGAGTAAAAAGGAAAGGGTGAAGTTGCTACACTATTCCTCCCTTAAAACACACATCCTTCAAAGACTTTCCATTAACAAAATTAAAACAAAAGGTTGCATGCACCATGAAGTTGGGTCTCCTATACATAAACCACGAAGTCATGACTTGTATACATATTAAAATAGTCATTACAACATAATTACAATTATCTTGTAATGACTACTTTAAAAATGTAATGCAGGTAATGAACTACACTAGATAAACGTTATCTTAAATATCCTCTTTTCTGCCAAGTAGCTCAGTGGCTGCTTTACGTCTGTTAATTCATGAGAGAATGAGGAAAACTGCTTTGCAAGAATCATCATCAGCTGTGTGTATATACTTAAAATGAAAGCCCCAAAGGAAACCAGGTTGAGGATATTACTCTGTGCACTATTAATCCAGGAAGTGTATTTTTTCCATCCCCATGTATTTGTTTCAATTAGAGCTCAGTGAATCATCTTCACAGCCCCAGAGAGAACCCCAAGCAAGCATCACTCCTGCTAAAAGATAATTTAGAATGCTGCCTGGAATATTTGTTCTTTCTAATCATCTGTGACACTCTGGTCTTCTAGTATGTTGCCACTCAAATACATGAGAACAGAAAAGTGAATCAAAGTGAATGAGTGCACAGTGGAATATGGCAATTCTGTGCATACAAATGAGTTCCACTAACAGGGAAGCCTAACCTTTCTTCAGGCGGTATTTCAAGCCCTCATTTAGTCTCAGCCTCAAAGGAATGCAATATCACTATATTATTTGAAATTCCTACTCATGAGAGGAGGAGAGAGATTTAGCCTGTGTCAGTCATCAGAAATGCATTCTTAACATTTACCTGATCCAGCATTTTCCTCAAACCTCTTTATCATTTTTAGAGCACTTTAAAAAGCATACAAACGAAAGAATGTTTATATTATGTAAAAAAATGAAAAATCTAACATTTCCCGTTAAAAATTCTTGGAGGGGAAATAGTTACCCCTACAGATTTGTTCTAATAAAATTCACAAAGCAACACAACAAAATAACAATACAGTAGACCAAAATAGGAAAACAAGCCATTGCTTAACCAAATGTGAAATGAGTACTTAAGCTCTTTACCTCAAGGTGATTAAGTGCAGTGAAAATTTTAGCAGCTGATAGAGCCTGAGTTGGAAAAGCTTTAGAGCCAGATCCTGATCTCAGCTGTGATTGCAAATCCACTCTAACTCCAAAGGCTTTAAAAGAATTATTCTCTGTGAACACTGGTAGCGCTCAAATCAGACAATTCAAGAAGCATCAGCGTGTGTGGTTAAACTGCTGTCCAAAAGCCATAGGACAGAAAAATGTGCCTTTAGAAATCCAATCCCAGGCCAGAAGCTTTTATGGCCACTGATGCATAATGAATCATTACAAAAAATGTTGGGAAGCAAGGTACAGTCAGAATAATCATATAAGTGTATAACTGTAAAACACAGTTTACACTTCACTTCAGAATAAATGTGACACAAAAAGGTAATTCAGACTGCAGATTTAAAATACATTCAGATAGGTTGTAGTAACAGTTTTGTTGACACTCATTCTTCATCTAGATAATCCAGACACCCACTCTTCATCCTGTTTACCTTTAAAGCAGATATGTTCTCTCCCAACCTCTCTAAACAAAGTTTGATAAATTCCAACTATATTCCACTAAATGTACAAAGTAAGGAAACTGACTCTTAAGTAAGCATCTAAAGGAAAATCATAGAATCATAGAGTTGGAAGAGACCACAAAGGCCATCCAGTCAACACTGCCAGTAATAAAAATAACCCTCCGACAGAAGACGAGGGAGTGCATTCCGCTGTCTTACTGTTGGGAGTGTAGTCCTCCAGATGCTGTTGAACTGCAATGCTCATCAACTCTAGTGAATGATGTTAGAGGTGAAAGATGACAGGGGTTGCATTCAAAGAACATCTGGAGAGCTATATTTTTGCTAATATTCCATCAAAAGGCATGACTTTTTGTGATTTGACCAAAAAAGGCACAGAATGTTGCATTGTCAATAATTTGGCCTTGTAAACTGATCCAACAGATAGTGTCAATCCTTTAAGCTAGTTACTAATATTCTACCAACAATAAACAGTATCTCTAGACACAGCACAGTTTTTGGTACTTGTAGCCTGAGATGGTCAAAAGCTAACCAACTTTCAGTAATCTAACAATCATTTCACAACAAGGAACAACACAAGAGCTGGTGTGGTGATGTGAATCTGGAAGCTGCTGGTTCTAATCTCTACACTGCTATAAAATAATTAGATCTTGCCATGTACAGAATGCTAACTTGATTCATACATAGGTGGAAGGTTTTTTTGGGGGGGGGGATTGGGGGATTGGTTTCAACCCCCCGGATCTGCTGCAGGCCAGATCACCCTTAAAGGCAAAATTGGAAATGGATGGGAATTGATGTCTGATTATCATTTTAAAAATATTTTGGAGATTGGAGGGACACATGGACTGTAGGATGTTCCAATGCAAAACCAGTCCTGGAGACTTCCAGAAGGAGAACATGTAGTTTTAGTACTGATTGTTATTACCAATTTTTAACAGCATTTCCTCCCTTCCCTCCCTTCCTCATTCTAAACAAACACACACATACACAACCTCTAATGTGTAACTGTGGTTATATGAAGGAATCTATGGTGTGATGGTCTCCAATGCCACATCTACCCTGTTTCTTACAACTCCCAATGCACAGTAACAGCAAAAGTCTATCTCAAGCGATCCAAAATTTACTCTTAGTACTCAAGAAAGTTAAGTGGAGCCTATGAATTCATTTATTTTTTTCAGCTCAAGAAACATGTGAGGCACATGTGAGAACAACAAAAAACTTCCCCAGTGCATGGAATCACCCAACCATAGATCATATTTCAATAAACATTTCCCAATTCTGGAGGGCATACGTACTATATTTACATTATTACATGAAATCCCACAGTTATTCTACTTCATCTGAAGTCCTAAACTTTAAATTAGATCTTTAAAATATATAACCCTTAGAACACAATTGCTAGGTGTTACTGACAAAGAACAGAAGAGGTCAAAAGGTACATCTCCAAAATGAAAGTTACTTAAATTGTAACAATAAACACAGAGGCAGCTGAGATATGGTTTATATGACTGAGGGAGATTAAAACTCCTTACATTTACCTGCCAAACTGAGTGTGAACTCTTTTCCACATTGTAATGTGCTTAAATTAGGCCTTGAAGAGTTCAGGTAATATAAAATGAAATGAATCTTTCTCCTTAGCTAGTAACAAAACAAATGACTTAAAATCACATCATTTTAATGCTAGACAAGCCAGCTGATTGACTTGTCAGCAACAATGCTTACTGTTTATACTCATATATAAGTTGGAAATTTTTAGTAAAAAAAATTTGACCCAAAAACATGGATCAACTTATCCATGGGTCAATGCAAGTACTGTAAGCCACACTACTCCTACTCTGAGTAGTGTGGTGAATGGAGAGAGTTTGGCCGATCCTGGAAGAACTGAAACTCTCCACCACAATACTGCTTTTGACTTTTTGGAATGCCTGAGTAGGAAAATGGTGGTAGTGGCAGCTTTTGGGAACCTTCCCTAAATAAGAGCACCAAGAGGGTAGAGGGGTCTGGTGCTTCTTTTAGGTTCTCCTGGGACAGGCTAAGCTTTTGTGTTTTGCCTCTATACTCAGAGAAGGAGATGGTTCCTTTTTTATATATAGAAGAGTTAAGCCTGTATCTTAACTTTTATCAAATATGGAACAATTCCTTCTCAGAATAGAATGGCCAAAGGCCTTTCCAAATGCCTGGGTGGAGAAATGGCAGTAGCAGAAACCAAGGGTGGCTGGTCCCAAGGTAGTACTGGCATTTTTTTCCTCTCCATGGTGCTTTAACCTGCCCTTTTTAAAATGTGTGTTTCTTCTTAGCCCTGTTTGTTCCTGGTAGCCTCCCACTACCACATTGCACAGCCACAATTTACTATAGTTTCGTCCTCATCTATCCAGTCTGGGGTCAGCACAACCAGTTACACCTGCTGGGATTTTGTAAATTCTTTGGCACTGTTGTTCTTTGTTTCTTCCTTTACATCCTTTGTTATATAGCCCTAAGGTTTATCCACAGGTCATATCAAAATCCATAATTTTGGCCTTATACATACTTATACATGAATGTATGGTAATTCTAAAATTAGGATGAGGAAAATAACTACAGGGGCCAGGATACAAAAACTATTTTCTGACTTTTTTTTTTTTTTTTAAAAAACCTGTTTGAAAGACTGACCATACATTGCTTAAAACTGCTAATCAAATCTAATAGTTTCAGAAGAGCTGTTGGCAATCTTTGCATGTCTGTACCCAGTAATTAAAGAACTAGCATGGTAAACTGGCCTGAGTGTTGGAGTAGGACCCTGGGGGTCCTGGGTTCCAGTCCCAGACCAACAATGGAGACCCATCCACCCCCCCCCCTCAGGTGAACCTGAACAAACTATGCTCAGTCTCAGTCTTAGAGGCAACCACTGGCAAACCTCTTCTGAATACTGGCAAGAAAACCCTATGCTGGGGTCATCATAAGATGGAGTCTGCTTGAAGGCATATAGCAACTACACAGACTCAGTAACTGCTGCTTTGCGTTCTAGTGATTTCTTTTGTATTTGTTCTACTACACCCACTCTGTTGCTGCATCACTCTTAACCTGAAGCCATATTGTTTTCTTCCCCTTTCCCTTCCATTAGACCATGTATTTGATTATGCACAAGTAATCTGTAAGTCAAGCTACTTGGACATACTTCACAAAGAGGATTAAGCTTATCTGCCTCCCCACCCCCCGGGTCCTGCTAGATGCTTTAGATGAAAGAGTGGTTAGATGGGTGTTAGACTGGTTATGGCTCAATTTTTGCTTCAGCGTCATTAGTCTGCTTATTAGATCCATTATGATCTCTCCTATTTTCCAACAATAGGAACTGCATTTCCAGATTCACAAGTCCAAAACTCTCAAGTTGTGTGCATGGCACTTAGATCCAAAAGTATAATGCTTTGTAAACCACAAATCATTCTTAAATATAGATTTGTTTATTATCTAAATTCCATGTAATACTATGCCTAAATAAATTCCTTTTTTTAGGGATAGTCGGTCTAAACGCATCAAAGAGGGGAAACCTGAGCAATGTTGCAAGGAAAGGCATTCCAAGGTGCAAGTACCACCATCAAAAAGGGCCTATCCATTATCTGCCCACAATATTTTGGTCCTTATCACACATGGGGGGTTTGCAGCTCAGATCTGCAGTCACTCTTGTTCTAGCAACGCGAAAAGTGATGTTTTTTCACACCAGATCCAGAGTCACTCCTGTCTAGCAATGCGAATTCACACTAAAAAGTGATGTTTTACCACACCTGGTTGCCTTTCTGTTGCCCTTCTGAATCGAGGGGGAAGAGGAGTCAGTTCAATTTCAAGCAAGTAACATGATGCGGATTCAAGCAAAGCGGAGTGAGTGCACATTGTATTACCACACCAGGACATACCATGCGGATTCAACTTGATTCGAATTGGAAACCTTGCGCTTGCTCAGTGCGGGTCTGAATACATTCTGAACCTTTGCACTTCCAGGGTGAAGAAGGGAGCCTGGTTCCACTTTCATGTGAATGACAGCCTCATGTGAATGACTTCCTTCTATTTTCCCATCCCTGGCAGCCAAATTCAAATGGGTCCTCCAGCCCCCATCCATTTCAGTCACATCTACATCTATCCTCCTGCCATTCTCTTCATCTATTTCAGCTATATCTACATCTATTTTCCTGTTATCCTCCTCATCCATTTCAGCCACATCTATATCTATCTTCCGTGTCAGAGCCCCCATCCATTTATTATTATTATTATTATTATTATTGAATTATTATTATTATTATTATTATTCACTGAAAAATAATCAGTGTAGAAGCTGCAGATTTACTTGGAAGTACAGTAAATCCTTGTGATCTGAAGGAGATCCATTTTGGAGGATTTTAGAAATGATCCAGTTTCCCTTATTCTCCATGCTCCCTAAAGTACCACCTCCCTGAATCCAATCCACTCTCCTTCCCTTTCTAACAGTTGCCTCCGGTTTAACTCCACTTTCACTGTCCTGGCTCAGTGCTATGAAATTCTGGGAGTTGGAGTTTGTTGCTCCCCCCAGCCTCTCATCTCTCCCTCCAGCCTCCTGTTCATTCCCTCCATCCCTGTCATCCACCCTTCCGAGCAACGGACGTAATTGAGGCAAACTTGCAGGGCAGCATCATGGGAAATTTGCCTCTTTGGAGGTTTGGGGGTGTACTGGGAGGGAAGCAAAGTTGCATTCCACACCAGACCAATTCAGAGTGAAATCGAAGTGAGCTTGAATGCAAATTCTGTGAATTCACTTTTGTACCGAATTCACCAAAATGAGGAGTCACTTTGGATTCACCACGAAAGCACCATGGAAGGAGCTCTCATAGAAATGAATTGCATGTGATAATACATTCACGTTATGACATGAATCTGCATCGTTGGACCCGCTGTCACCCTGGATCTGAGCTGAAAAAGCTCCAAAAAGCTCCCTGTGATATACTCCTTTGACGACACAGAACAGGACTTTTGTAACTAATAACGAGGCTCAGAGAGATCACATGGGAGAAGGCAGTTCTTAGAGTACAGTATCTTGTTCCCTGGCAATTCAAGTAGGAATGCAGGCACATCTTCATATTTGCTGTGAGAGATTTTGTACTATGAACAATATGAATCCTTGCAAAGCATTCAGTATTTTTTTAAAAAAACCTTGCTCAAGTGCTAGCAATGCTTCTGTTCTTCTCTTCCAAAGGTAAAGAAACCTACCTTATGGCAAGTGAAAGAAAAAGCAGCTGTGGCAGAAGGCTTTCCCAGTCCTTAATGGGGAATCTTTTCTCAATGAAGACTAGGGCTATTAGTCACAATGGCTGGTGAAAAAAATGAGTTGTGTTGCTTTCGTGCCAAGGAGCTTTTTCTTTGGCAAGAATGCCATAGGCACCATAATTTCCCTCACTCATTTCAGGGAACACTCAGAGCTGCTGTTGTAAGCTAATTTTCTTTGCTTTGGGAAAGAGGAAAAGGAATATAGTGTTTTACAGGACTGTAGCAAACATAGCACAGTGAAGCAACACTGTGTTCTCTTTGATTTTTTTTTTTTACAAGAATTCAGAGAGGCATTGCCAAACACTGCTTTTCAGGATGCTATGTTAAAGCATCAGAGGCTTTAAACTGACCTACTGACAATCAATGCAGCCCACATTAAGAAGAGAATTACTGTATATGCTCCAATCCTAGTAAGAATTCAGTGAAACCACATTTTGGGTCAGATGACTTTTTTGAACAGATGCATCCAGATAAAGCAAAGTTTATTTTTTATCTGTTTTGTGGTTATCTTTATACATTGCATCGACATCTCTGTTGACTATGGCAGTGTACAGTTAGTGCATATCTGCACAAAAAACAAAAATCTGGATGAAGAGCTGGTTTGTGCTAGCAAAAAGGAACTTCTTTGCAATGCAGCTGCACTAAATTCTCTTGCTTTGTCTATTTTTATCCACCTGCTTGTGTGCCCCATTCCAGAGAGATTCAGTGGACCCTCAGGAACAGCTTTTGAAGGGTGCAGGAGACTATAGTGTGTGTGTGAAGGGAGAGTGAGAAAAGCTCCATTGCACATGCAGAGTTCCACTCTTCTGGGAAATCTTTCACACAACACAGTTATACCACTATAATTACACTTTAACTGTTATGGCTGTTTCCTATAGAACCCTGGGGTTCAGAGATATCTCCACTCTTAGTGTCACCCTTCTGGGGATTCTGGAGGGCAGTAGCAGCTTGGTCCTCTTCTTCACTGCTGCAGAAGAGGTCTCCTTGTGAGGATGCCTTCAATGCTGTGGCAAAGCTGGGAGGAGTGTGCTTGGCTCTCTCCTTTGCCACAGTGGCAGAGCTGGGAGGGGTGCAGTGGGAGGCAGGCCCAACTGGGTGTCACTTCCCTTCTGGGACGTCACCAAGTGCAGGCTGCATCTCCTAGTGCTGCCACTGCTGGGATTTGTGGTTTGGTGAAGCATTTAGAGTTCCCTTGCCCATCTCTTAACTACAAATCCCAGGATTCCAGAGGATGGAAGTAGGACAGTTAACATGGAATCATAGCATTATAATTATGTAGTGTTAAAGGATCCCTGAAGACTCTGGTAATTTTAATTCTGTCACAGGAGGGCTAGTGATGTCCAGCAGAATCCTTAGCACCATCATCAATTTTATATTTTCAGGTATTCTAACAGTTACAGTAACACTGTAATAAATTTGTAGCCAGTACATTTCTGAAAGACATATAAATCACACACACACAAAAAAAAAAACCCACCCAGTAACGGGTCCATTTATTGTTATTTCTATTTATTGTTATATCTATTTCTAGAAGCCTAGAACAAAAAATATTTTTAAATGCAAGAATTTACACCAATTTACATTAACCATATTATTTTTAAAAAATCTTGTTATAATAGCTTCTGATGCTGACTTGTATAAAAGTATCACTATGACAGACCAGCCTTTCTCCCTCCTTACTTCGATGAAGAAGCATTTGTTCAGCATTGCACTGCTGCCCATTTCTCATGCCCATTCCCACAGTATCGTATAAAATGAAGCTTAGCTGATTCCAAAATTCATTTTCAAGCTCATGAACAATCTGCATTACAAGTCAGAGTGATCACAGCTGATTAAGAACCAGCTGGCATGCTTATTTATTCCACCAAAGTCCTCTCTATAAACAGGTGTGGACTCTGTTTCCTCTTACTCTTTGTAAATCCCACCAGCACCAGAAGATTATTATGATTAACAACTGTACAATATTCTTCCAATCCATGGAGTTCCACTATGCTAAATATACTACACAGGAAAATGTGGGGTAGTTTTACATACACAATAGTTCTAAACATTTTATTTTTGGAATAGCAATACAGTAACTTTTCTTGCTGAAGGAATGCTAGCTGATTCAATGTTATTTTGAGCACATGGATCCAAATCTGTATGGGGACAGGAAAGAAGCATAAATTATAGAAACAAATAGCACAAACAAACCTTTCCAGTCCTCTAAAATATGTAGCTTTATTTGATTTCTCCCAAGATACAAATCTGAATAAATTACAGATAATATGAAAGCATATAAATGTCAGCATAATGAAGTAAAAGTCCCCATAGCTTGGTGGCTCAGAAGATTACAGGGTTATGTGGGTAGTCTGAAGGACTGAAATCTGACAGTTTGAGACAGAGAGAAGAGCCTCCATAAATTTCAAAACATGGGCCGGTTCATATGGGAACAAAAGGCCCTTCCTATTTCCTGGACCTGAGCTGTATAAGGCTTTATAGGTCATCACTAGCACTTTGAATTGTGTCTGGAAATGGATGGACAGCCAGTGGAGTTGTTGCAACAAAGTAGTTGCAAAAACTCCCTCGTGTTTCCCTTGTACCCAGCCCCAGTTAACATTCTGGCTGTAGTTGTTTGGACCCCATGTAAAGCCAGTTATAGTAATCCAAATGGGGTGTAACCAGGCATGTCTTTTCATGGCCAAGTCTAACATCTCAAGAAACAGGTACAGCACACAAGCTCTAGCTGTACCAATGTGCTCCTGGCTGCAGCCAAGAATCGTGCTCCCAGGCTCAATCCAGGAATACACCCAAGCTGTGTCTCCAGAGGAGCATAACCTCATTGAACACAGGATGGATCCCTAGTCCTTCATCCTTTCAAATGACCAGGAACACTTGTCTTGTTTGGGTTACATTTCAGTTTGTTTCCCCTCATCCAATGGCAGACACTGCTTTAGGATTGAAATAGCTTACTTGGATTTAGATGGAATGGAGTAATAGACTTGAGTGTCATCTTCATATTGGTGGTACTGAAGCCCAAAACTCTAGTTGACCTCTCCCAGCAGTTTCAGGTAAATACCACTCATACAGCAAAACAAGGTGCTGACAGACCGCCCTTTTTGGGCAGTCTGTATCCCACCAAAGTTACATACGCTGGATCTATATCAATTATAACATGCACACTAGATTATAACACGCACACAGGAGTGGATCTGAATGATTTTATCTGCAAAATGCTAGGCAAGTTTGTTACATTGGGCTTTTGAGTGGCCTGGATTCTCCTATCATGGGCCAGCATGACAGGCTCCAGACCACTTGACACAGCTCTGCTGGCTGGCTCTTTTCAGATACAATGGAGGCAGGAAAGAAATTTGCCTTTGCTGCCTGAATTACCACACAGCAGGGCATCACTAGGGTTGGATACAGCCAGTGCAGTAACTTATTGTGTCCCCTTCCTACTGACATCCTTCCATATCACACCATGCAGAATCCTTAGTAATGTCTTTTGCACTAACATTATTCATAAATCATAATTCCTGTATATCTCTGAAAATAATGGTAATAGTTGTGACATAAACAATTAACAAAATCAACATTACCACCTTTAAATTACAACATCATATGCACAGTCTAAATCTATTTACCTGTACCTAGTTTCATGTGGTTGAAGTGGAAATCTCTTCAACGTTTTAAAGGGATGCAGGTGAACTCCACAGCCCATTTCTGCCAAAAGGCAGGTACGTTTGGGGAGCAGTGGTGTCACCTTCCACTATGGTGTCACCTGGTATGGCCCCTGCCATACAGTAGGTGCTCAAATGAACCTGTGTTCAATAAGTCCCACTCTTTTCTGCCAACGTTATGCTGGTTGTTGTCTCACTTGTGTCATTGCCACCAGCAACCTGGAGAAACAGAAACACAATTTGGCTCCATTCCATGGGAGAAGATGGTCAGGAGCAAACATGTCCATTGCCCTGGCCATTTCCCCATTCCAGAGTTCAACCAAGACTTTGACAGAATTACCAGCATGAAGGTTATGTGAAGACTTTTTTCTTTCAACAGGCCTTTGAAAACTGATCACTCAAGGGAAATGGACCTTACATAATATGCTGCACTATCTTTTCCTTCTTTTTTTTAAAACAGTTTTTAACTACTTTTAATTTTATTGGTAGTTGAACAACATTTTAATATTTGTATTATATGAATTTTTAGCTGTATTTAACTTTTTAAGCCACTCTGAGTCCCAAACTGGGAAAAAGTGGTCTCAGAAATGATGACGATGTATGCAAATCAAAGACATTTTTCTTCATATGCAAGGGTAAGACTTTACACACACACACACACACACACACACACACTTGAAGTAGAAACCACAGTTTCCTACTACATCTGAACTCAAGGACATGTTGTTTGTTGTTCTAATAATGTTTAACAGGTTTCAGTGGTGGCCATAATTTGCACAACTAAAGCTAACAGTCCAGTTGCACCATTCCTGAAGATGTCAGAGCTAGGCACAGTAACACTTGCCTTGGTTGATATTTGGATTACTGCAACACACTTTACATGGGCTGTGTTTGGAAACTGTTTAGTAACTTCCAGCAGGTCCAAAATGCTGTAGTTAGACTGCTGACCAGGGCTGATTATTATTGCTACTGTGTGACCTCAAAGTCATTTCTAACTTATGACAATACTGAAGCTGTTTTCATGAGGTTTTCTTGGCAAAATTTGTTCAGACGGGGTTGCATTTGCCTTCTTCTGAGGTTGAGAGAGTGTGACTTGCCCAAGGCCACCCAGTGGGTTTCGATGACTAAGGATTCAAACCTTGGTCATAGTTCAATGCTGAAACCACTACACCATGCTGAGTCTGGTTATATGGAAGGTATATCTCCCTTGCTGAACCAACTTCATGAGCTACCAGTCCATTTCCAGGCACAATTCAAAGTGATGATTATGATCTATAAAGCCATTGCTGTTCCATTCACACTAGGGTGCAAAGCACTGCATAACAGTTATTCCCAAATGTAACTAACACAAATTCTTCTTCAAATAAATTCTGTTTAAGAAATAACAGGATTGAGACACAGCATGTGGCAAGTAGTAGCTTTTTTTCAAAAGCATAAGATCTCTTCAAACAGTAACACAACCTAAATAATTTGAAAAGGAGCTCAACCTTGACAAGTAGAATCTGGAAATAAAACAGAGGGAAATCTATTACCTTCTTCTATAATCTTAATGGGTCTAAACAATCAAATTCAAGTCAGGCAAAATGTTTACTACTTGTTCAGAGACTACAACACACGGAAGCGTCAGAAACTGAATTTTCCTGCAGAATGGATAAAGCCAAAATTACAGACACAGTGCTTGTCTTCTATTTACTCTCTGTACATGTTTTCTTCTTTGGTTCCTGAAAAGAAATTGCCAGGTATTTATCAGGTATTTGATTAAGTCTTCACTAGGCTGACCACATAGAAAACATTAACACACTTTAGACATGTCTAAGAACACCATTTAAGCCAGGCTTCAAAGGGACCACCAGAAGCAGATTCTAGAGTCATTGTGTTTGCAATTGGAATGATCCAATAGAAACATTTTTTAATCTTAGGACAAAGCCTGAGGCACAATCACATATTAGGGAAGGAGAGCATATGTGTATCATCTTTTCTACCACTGCTCCTTTTAAAATGTATATAAGCAGAAGCTCAACTGCTTCCTGGCCATTACTTACATGCCATTTTAAAAAGACAAGGACATTCTTATTTCCCTCTAAAATGACACATATCTTAAAGGTACCAGGATCCAGTCTAATCTTGGACTTAAGGTTTCCCTAAGAAAACACTATAAAGTTCATGAGGTCTTCATATCAACAGGTGACATGAAGGCACACACACACATATACTGTGTGATATTATTGAGTACAACAAATGAAAGAAATTACATATCTATGAAGCAGCTCTCTAGTGTCCTTTTTAAAAAAAATGGAGGAGGAAGCAATGCCATTTGATTTTTCACTTGAAAGATAAATATATTTAAGATGGACACATCCTTATTTCTCAGACATTTCCTATAGGTTTCTATATGTACCCAGCAGTAAACTCTAAAAAGAAGAACTAATACCACTTGCTCCCATGTGTAGTAATGCTCACCAGCCCACAACAGTAAAAGCATGATTCCTGTGACCAGAATGGATAGTGCTATTGATTTTTTAAAGCTTCACAGAAGCTCCTCCTCTATGCTCTCATTCCTTCATGGTACAGTGATGAATTACTTCTGCACCCTGCTTTAATCTAGCTGCAATTATGAGATAAGGGGAATCTGACTGCACTCTGAAGCCACCTGTTGCAAAGAGCTTGAAACAATGCATACTGAGAGCAGCAGCTGTGTACTGAATTGTGCTTTATTTTTAAAGCCAGAAATTGTTTTATTAGCTTCACCAATAGTGTAATCAGTACAACATTAAGCCAGCAATGGTTTAAGGAGTGGGACGGTGGGAGCAGGGGGCAGGGAAGAGACCAAAAAGGTTGAAGATCTTGGAGCATGTAATCTTAACTTTAAAAAGTAGAAAACTAACTATGCATTACTCACATAATAAACTCTACTGTCAAGAACTGATCTGATCTTATCCATACAAGCTGTCCAGGACTACTCACATGAGTAATAACACTAGAACAGGCTTTTCTTTTATTACCATAGCAACATAGGTCTTTCAATAAATCCATCACTGTCACTTGCTTCACATTCTATTGAGTTGCCTATATTAAAACAAATTCTGTCCTATGTAGCATGCAATGAAGTAATTACCTAAAGTAAAGCTGCATACATATAATAAGGATTCTGGACACATTATCTGTGTAAACTTTTATAGTTTCTAGAACAGATTTAGCTCCTCTCTCCAGCAAGCATATCATGCAGTGTCCAATATTATACTGTAAATAAATGCTTAGGCTCTTGTGTGTGTAAAACCTCACTTGATTCTATAATAGATTTACTGGGAAACCTACTACAAAGACATGCATTTTTTTTTCTACTGAGAAACCTTTAACATTCACTGTGACTTTGGATAAAGTCTTGTTACTTTAAATCTGTGCACATAAAAAAACAGTTCAAAGGTTGTGCCATTCAATTTAACGCTGCTACAAAAGCTTCATTGTGAAATTCTGCTCCCAAACTCCACAGCATAAATCAAGGTACTGTCCAAGAGGGTCTTCATCATTATGGGCCTTTTTCTTTTGTCTCCTCCCTGCAATAACCATGCAAATCAACGTCAAGTGATGCATGCACATTTATAATTGATGTGCTGTGGGTGAAACGATCACCTTCAGGGAGAAAAAAACACGGAAAAGGGACTTCAACAAAGGAATACAGAAGTCAATGAATTGCACTGCAATGACAACGAGGAGCTGTACAATGTTTGCTGCTGTACAGAAATACATATTGCCAAAGGGAAGTGTTTTTAAAAGTGGTGTTTTTGATATATGAGATACGTTTTATGCCATTTCAACCTGACACAATATTTATAATCCTTCTTTTTCATTCCAAGTTTTATTCCTGCTAGTTTGACAAACAGTAGCCAAAATTTGAATAGCTAATCTAGATTTTTATGTTGAGAGTCATATATCTCTTGTTTTTATTCATTTATATCAAAGACAGTGGGATTTGAGAATATGATGAAAACAGAAAAGGTGCATCAGCACTGTGATAGCCAAGCTATTTAAAAGGACTTTAATGCTATGTATATTTTATGTTACTGAATCAATTACTGTTCTTTCATGAACAAAAAGTATGACAAAATAGCCATTACACAAACAAAAATTAGACATTTGAACAGCATATATGATTTTAAAGCTTTCTTGCTTTTTATCTGAAGATGGACAATGTACTCAGACAGAACCGGACAATGTACTCCGACAGGACTACACAAAATTTAGCAAATTGGACCTCAACAATTTCACTACTTGTGCTGACGTGACTTACAGTAAATCTAACTCTCGCTCTTAACTAGTTTTGTAAAACTGAATGTTCAAAATAAAATTCTATTTTGGAAATTTGCCTCAAGAAATTTCTTTCCCCTCTCCATTCTTTTCAAATGGTCTTGGTGTGCAAGGACTAGACTTGCATGAGTGACCCACCGAAACAATGAACACGCTGGCTGCTGGGAGATATGGGTGAGGGAGATTTTTCCTGTCCCCTTCTGAGACCAAAGCATTGATTTGGAAGACAGAATGAACCATTATATGACAAGCCAGTGAATGACAAAGATGTAGGATGCTGAGAAGTGGATATTATAAATCTAGATAAAGATATATGAACGCTTATATATTTGGTTTAGGGCCATTCATTTTGATAAAGTGTTTCATACGCATCCACTGGAATGTTTTTGCTCTAGCTTCTGGCTTCAGATAAATAAAGATATTTTGTCACTTAAACTAAGAATGCCATCTCATGTTATATTAAAATATTTTAATGT
>NC_056524.1:105800547-105813171 GCF_019175285.1 Sceloporus undulatus | reverse complement strand
TGCACAGAAATTAAGTTACCCTTTATAAATCTTATATTTATCAAATATTTTACACAGCTATCATTGCTAGAAAATAAGTCTATCACTTCTGAATGTTCTGTATATATCAAGTGTGAGCTCTGGAAGCTAGATTTGTTTCCATTATGATTGGAAAATTAGAGAACCTAGATATATTGCTAGTAATGAAGTTGTCATGGGAATCAAGCACCATTTCATAACATTCTGCTCAACACATTATTTAATAAACTATTTATTATTTGGCTATCTGCATTTGCCTTGGGATACATTCTCTCTCTTAAACTGGCCAGGTTAATGTCATCAAATCTGACTTGCTGTTCCATTTAATGCTATGGTTCAGCAGGCACACAGAACCTTAACTGCAAACATGAGAGATATGAAATTCCTTGGAGTTAATCCAACCATTTTGTATTTAGTGTACTGTAATTAGAAGTATCCAGCTACAGTCCCACAGTTGGACACATAGCATGTCAGCTTTCAGGACCTCTGGAGGATCCTCAAGGAGCACCTGGAGGATGCCTTACCACTGTGCACCCAGTTGAATGCTTTTCTCACCCCTCTCAGGACATAGGCAGGTTTGTGGGGGCATGGGAAAGGAGAGAGCCTGGCAGGACTTTACACTATTAAGTCCCTGATCCAGGATCTCAACCTATGTCTTAACTGTCTAACACAATTTTCCCTCACTGTCTTCCTCCCCTCCAGCCTTGCACTCATTCTTTATCTGAATCTCAACACTTTGTCATATGCAATTCTTATCCATTCCATCAACATTCCCAACTCACTCTCTCAATTACCATCCAAAAACAAGTTCACCTCATCCAACATTCTAAAACTGCCAGTCATCCTTTATGTACACACTTAGCATTTAATTCTACAGAACTATAATATTAGTATAGAAGTACTGTACGTATAGTATTGTATTGTAGTGACTTTAACACTGTACTGGCTTGAATACTGTACTGTAGTGTAGTGGCTTGAATACTGTTCTGTACTGTGACTCTGGAATTGTTTGGTTGTTGTTGTTGTGTGGTTTCAAGTCGCTTCCGACTTATGGCAAGCCTAAATTGAACTACCATGGGCTTTTCTTAGCAAGATTTGTTCAGAGGATGTTTTACATTGTCTTCCCTTGAGGCTGAGAGCATGTGACTTCCTCAAGGTCACCCAGTGGGTTTCATGGCCAGGCTGAAAATCAAATCCTGGCCCTCATAGTCATAGGCTCAAACCACTACACCACGCTGGCTCTCATGAGGGTTCAAATTCCCACTCGGCTATGGGAACCCACTGAGTGATCTTAGCCAAGTCACACTCTCTCAGACTCATAGAGAAGCACTGGAAAATGTCCCTCTGAACAAATCTTGCCAAGAAAACCCTGTGTGATAAGTTTGCCTAAGAAGAAAATCACCGTAAGTCAGAAATGATTTGAAGACATACAACAACCAGTAATATTAGAGAGTGTTTGTGGTGTTGTAGTAGTTTCCAACCTTTGGTCCTCCATTTGTTTTGGACTTCAGCTCCCAGAGGCCACAGACAACTTGTTCAACAATCGGGAATTATGGAAACCGAAGCCCAACTCATCTGGATGATCAAAGTTTGCGAACTACTGTTAATAGTGCAACAACACAGACATCTTTTATAATTTATGTGTCATTGTAGTCTCCTTAAGTAGGAAATATTCCATGTAAGGGCAAGATGGTATGGCAGTAATAGTGGCTTGCATTTTTACAGCTGTTTCAGGCTGAAAGTGTCAGGCCCTCAATTCATACATATGAATTACAGGTAAACCAGTATGAGATTCAGAAATATATCCAATTTTAAATGGCTATTCAAAGGCATATATGCCTTATACTATACACAGTGACTTTTATACCTCTCAAAGCATAGTTTAGGCTAATCAATCTTTTTTACTGACATAATAAAAGGTTTAAATTACTGTGGGAGAGCACATCAACTGTGTTACCCTGATCACAGGTTGGGATGCAGGGCAATGGACTCAAGACTTTGTACAGGTGTTTAATTAATCAAACTATGTATCAGATGACAGGCTCTGTCAAAACTAACACTGCTTCTCGTACTATCAGCAGGCAATTAGTGGGGGCGAACATAGCAAAGGTAGCAACAGCAACATGCCTTTGCAACCTCTTGCTATGGCCAATATCCAATGGTACTCAACCCCAAGGGAAGTGAATTTCCTACTCCGCCCCCCCGATTCAGCAGAGCCATCCATGGCCTCAATTAAACTTTAAAGATTTTTAATGGACTGTTATGAAGTTGACATTTTTGCACTGGAAAACTTTATTTGATTTGCTATAGTTGGCTGTAAAATCTGCTAGAATCATCAATAGTGCTCTCAAAGCATTTGGTATTCAGTGCATTTATTAGAACAGCAATGTAAAAGGATTTTGTGTGTTCCTAAATGCATCCCCAGTATCTTGGGACTGTTTCCAATAGCCATTACTAAAAGTTTAAAAGTAAGATCAAAAAGCAAACAGATATCCTCATCGTGCCCATCTCTTTAGCATGAAGGATGGTGATATGTCCGCATCAATCATTAGACAGACTTTAGGACTTGGCTAAATCACTTTAATCCACACTGTAAGTTCTGCTCCAGGACTATTCTCTTGTAATGCCTTCAAAACTGATGGAATATAAAAACAATTTTGCTTTGATAAATATTTATATATGCTATTTTTTTTAGCTTAAGTATAGCCTGAGGCAAGGTCTGCTACAGAAATGAATGGGAATTTATGTGTTGGGTAAAAGTCAGTGGGTACAGAAAACAGAAATGTAGGAAATGCTAGATGGATGGACTCTATTAAGGCGGTCACAGGTATAAGGTTGCAAAAATTAAGCAGAGCAATGGAGGACAGAGGGTCTTAGAGATGTCTCATCCATAGAGTTGCCATGAGTCGAGATTGATTAGAGTGCTGTTATCAACAACAAACTATTATCATGTATCAGGGGTGATCTCTTTATTCCTGGTTTAATCATGTTACCAATTGGACAGCATGTTGTTGTTGTTGTTCACTTATATCCTGCCTTTCTCCTGATATCGGACTCAACCAGCTTATTACATATTTTAAAACAATACAGTGGTGCCTCGGGTTACGAAATTAATTCGTTCCGCCATTCCGTTCGTAACCCGAAAATTTCGTAACCCGAAATACTTTTTCCGTTAGCACTGGAGCCTATAGCTGCACTTTGCAGCATTTGAATTTCGCGCCGAAAAGAATTTCGTAACCCAAAAAATATTTCGTAACCCGAAACAGTTTTTGCCAATCCAACTTTTTCGTATCCCGGAAATTTCATAACCCGATCATTTCGTATCCCGAGGCACCACTGTATGGATTTAAAAACTATAAACTGCTCTTAGCCACTCCGAGTCCTAGTATTGGGGCAAAGCTGGATAATAATAATTATTATAATACACCAACTTCAATATAATGAGTGCCACCATATCTGATAGTCCTGATGAGAAATCTGTACTTAGAACATGAGGCCACTGTTAGAACAGAATATGGATAAACAGAATAGTTCCCAACTGGTGAACGGGTCAGGCAAGGCTGCATACTATTGCCCTATTTGTTCAGTTTGTATGCAAAACATATCATACAAAGAACAGGCTTAGACTTGGAGCCCTGGTGGCGCAGTGGGTAAATGCCTGTACTGCAGCCATTCACTTGAAACCACAAGGTTGCGAGTTCAAGACAAGCAAAAGGGCCCAAGCTCGACTCAGGCTTGCATCCTTATGAGGTCGCTAAAATGAGTACCCAGACTGTTGGGGGCAAATTAGCTTACTTGCTAATTAGCTTACTTGCTGTTCACCGCTATGATCTTTGGAATAGCGGTATATAAATAAAAAAAACCAAAAACAAACAAACTTGGGAAATGGAGGAGTAAAGAGGAGGAAGGAATATCAACAAGCCAAGATACATGGCTCACACCATACTACAAGCAGAAAACATCACAGACTTAGAACAATTATTAAGGAAGGTCAAAGAAGAAAGTGCAAAGGCAGACTTATTATTGACCATAAAGAAAACAAAAATAATTACCATGGTGGACCTACCTAGACAATGAGGAATTCAAAATAGTAAAAGAGTTCCCATACCTCAGATCAAACATCGATCAGGAAGGTGAATGCAGTCAAGAAATCAGAAGAAGACTAGGAATTGGAAGGACAGCTAGAAAAGATTCCAAAGAGTAAAGATATAAAACTGAGCACTTAAGTTGGAATCTTCCAAGCCACGGTATTCCCCATTACCATGTATAGATGTGAGAGCTGAACAGTGAAGAAAGTGGCTAAGAAGAAAATCAATTCATTTGAAATGTGGTGCTGGAGAAAAGTGCTGAGGATACCATGGCTAGTCAAAAAGAGAAACAAGTAGGTCCTTGCATAAATCAAGACTGAAATCTCCCTGGAAGCCACGATGATCAAACTGAGGCTGTTCTACTTTGGTCACATCATGAGAAGGCATGACTTATTAGCAAATATAATAATGCTAGGGAAGGTGGAGAGAAGTAGAAAGAGAGGAAGAATGTAAGTTAGATGGATAAATTCTAAAGTAACAGATATGAATTTACAGGACTTAAACAGAGAAGTTAAGGACCAAGTGTCTTAGAGATGTCTCATCCACAGGATGGATCTCCATGAAATGGTGTCAACTTGAGGGCAGTTAATAACATAAAAGGTTTTTAAAAGACATTTAAACAATTTATAAAGTTAAAAACATTAAAATTCACTAAAAGATTATACAAATTATAAAACAGCAAAGCATATCATTAAAAGCCCATCCCATTCAGTTTCTAAAAGCCTCATGACATTGGAGGCACTGCGTTGCAGTGGTTCCACTCCTTCCTCTCGGGCAGGTTCCAGAGGTTGATGCTCGGGGACAGTCGCTCTTCAAAAATAGAGCTTAATTATGGTGTCCCTCAAGGCGCCATCCTGTCCCCGATGCTATTTAACATCTATATGAAGCCACTGGGAGAAATCATCCGTGGATATGGGGCCGGGTGTTATCAATATGCTGATGA
The DNA here is from genome assembly GCF_019175285.1 of Sceloporus undulatus. Classification (NCBI taxonomy): domain Eukaryota; kingdom Metazoa; phylum Chordata; class Lepidosauria; order Squamata; family Phrynosomatidae; genus Sceloporus; species Sceloporus undulatus. The sequence continues at coordinate 105,808,122 of NC_056524.1, read as the reverse complement.
CACCCAAATATATTTCTCCATGTCCCGGTCATCAGCGACAACGACAGATGGCATCTCTCCCCTCAACCAGTGTCTTCAGGCAGTAATGGATTGGATGAGGGAAAACAAGCTCAAGTTGAATCCAGACAAAACGGAGGTACTTACGGTAGGGGCCCCCAAACCAGGGATTGGGTTGCAACCTCCAGTCCTAGAGGGGCTCACGCTCCCCTCAAAGGACTGTGTTTGCAGTCTGGGGGTGCTTCTTGACCCGTCGCTTCAGATGAGGAATCAGGTGAATGCGACGGTTAAGAGCGTCTGCTATCAGCTTCGGCTGATACGCCCTTTCCTGGAACAGGGTGACCTCGAAACTGTTGTACATGCACTGGTAACCTCAAGACTTGATTTTTGCAATGCGCTCTGCATGGGGCTACCCTTGTGCCTAGTCCGGAAACTCCAGTTGGTACAGAATATGACAGCCAGGTTGGTCACAGGAACAGCAAGGAGTGACCGTATAACACCAATATTGAAGTCACTCCACTGGCTGCGTATCAGTTTCCGGGCACAGTACAAAGTGTTGGTTATCACCTTTAAAGCCCTACATGGCTTGGGCCCAACCTATCTAAGGGATCGCCTACTTCCATACAATCCGCCCCGTACCCTCAGGTCCTCTGGAAGGAATTTATTACAACCCTTAAAGACCAGGTTGACAGCGACCTCCCAGAGGACATACTCTGCAGCCGCTCCCAACTTATGGAATGGCCTGCTGGACGAGATCTGTCAAATCACCAATCTAGAGAGCTTTAAAAAGGCCATTAAGATGAATCTCTTCCGGCAGGCCTCCCCAGAATAAAATGCTCAGCCACAAATAAGACTTCTCGTCTAGTGAACCCTGCCCATGATGATTTTATTTAGCTTAACCGGTTTAATATGTAGTTTTAATCTTACACTGTTTAATCTGGTTTTAAGGGGGGGCATTATGTATATATGGATGTATTTTAACCTGTTGTAAGCTGCTTTGATTGCCTGGCAAAAAGTGGGATAGAAATAAAAATTTTGTTATTATTTATTAAGAATACTTTAACTTTCTGGCAAAAGAAGTGCATGGTGGCAGCCATCCTGGATTCCCTAAGGAGGCAGCACCAAATGGAGATGGGGAAGGGCAAGAGCAAAAGGTTGCTGGTGGAGAGGAGTGATAGCCCTAAATAGGCTTAGGACCTGAGATAAATCAACAGAATCCTCATGTGCTAGAATTTAAATAATAATAACAACAACAACAACAACAACAACAACACCTTGCCCTGAGTTATAGAATATCCCAATAAGAATTCCAATGCTTACAGCTGGGATCAGCATTCAGGATAGGGATTAATGTGTACTTCTTGTATTTACATGATTCCAATGAGAATTCCAGTGTACCCTCAAATGGGAAAAAGCTATTGAGAACTCCACTGTGCTACATCAAGATTTTAAGAAAAAGGCATGTGTGCGTGCGTGTGCACTTTCAAGTCACCTGTTGACTTATGGTGACCCCAAAAGTGATTTCATAGGGTTTTCTTAGGCAAGGAATACTCAGAGGCAGCTTTGCCAATTCCTTCCATTGAAATATATAGATACCTCTTTTGTTCTCATATGTTGCATTGACTGGACAAAATAAATACTCTAGTGGCAAAAATAATAGTTATGTAAGGACATTCATTATTGGGACTTCATTGTGAAATGAAATATGTGGCTTTCAATACACTTGCCCATTCCATAATGCTTTCATCACTTCTACTCCATTCCCATTCCAGAGCTGTTCAGAACTCTCCAGCCAAATGTTTGGTGGAGGGAGAACAGCACACAACCTATTCCCCACCCTCCAATATCTGTGTCTTCACTGTCTTCATCTCTAGGGGAAATTCTAGACTCCTCTACATTCTTACCGTTCTGTGCACCTAACTCCCCTGTGTTATCCAAGATCTTGATTATACAGGACATCCTAATTTCATGTTGAACAGCCTATGTGCATGCAGTGAGCATGACCTTGCTGCTCCTTCCACATGTTCAGTAATTCGTGGGGCGGGGGTGGCTCTGAAAGGTGCTCTTCCTTCTGCTCTTGATTAAAATATTCCATTGGTAGCTGTGCTTTATAGAAAATACCATGCACTCATCGCTACATTCTTGCTAGCTCCTCTGTTTTCTATGTGAAATTTTGTAATATTTATATTCTCTATCTTGAATTCCTTCAGATCCTCTGTATCTGAATTCCTTCAGAATTACATTTTTGAGAGACAGAGGGAAAGCAGAAGCATAATGTGAAATAAACAGCTACAGAACCTACAAGGAGAAACAAACTGACCCACATGTTTCCAAAAATCTAGGAGGCCCAGCAAGTATTGCTGTACGCTGTCATTTTTTTTCCAATTAAGGTGAGATTATCACAGGGTTTTCTTGGCAAGATTTGCTCAAAGAAGCAGTTTGCCTTTGCCCTCCTCTGAGGATGAAAGAGTCAGACTTGCCCAGGGTCACCCAGTGTGTTTCTATGACTGAGTAGGGATTCAGTGGTCTCCACAGTTAGTCCAGCACTCAAACCACTATACTACACTGGCTCTCTGACAAGTATTAGGAAGGTAAGAGTCTTTGAAATCATCACAAACCCTAGAGGCCCTTAATTATTTGAAACTGCTGATTAATGTGGGTACCTGCATTTCAAAACTACACTGTAGGGAAATCATGTTAAAAACAAATAGCATTTTTATAGCTACATGTAAAATAAAACAGGTGTTCTTCGGCATCTTGAATTATTTTGTTTCATGGCCTGTTTCTCCCTCTTCATTCTTTCTTTTAATTTATTATTATAAAGAAGTGTCTTCATTGCCATATACAGGGATAACTTTTATCTCAATTGTAAGATAATATTAAATCTATTAATATTGTAGGTAGTTATTAATACAGTATAACTTATATTACTGTATATACTCATCTATAAATTGAAATATTTAAGCCTAAAAATGGGTTCCAAAATCCTGGGTTGACATATACAGGTCAACACAATAATACTGCTCTGATGCCAAGACCGTGAGCCATGGAAAAGCAGGTGGGAAAAGGAGGGAGGAGAGAGGAAAAGGGAGATAAATCAGAGGGTTGTGTCCTCTTTTTGCAAGCCATGAGCCTTGGGAAGGTTGGTGGGGAAGGGAGGGAGGGGAGAGAGAAAGGGAGAGAAATCGGAGGTTTGTCTCCTCATTTTTCATGCCGAGACTGTGACCCAAGAGAGAGGTCCAGAGAGGCAGAAGGAAGGCGGGAAGTGGTGTTTTGTTTCCCCCCTTCGATCCTTTGTTACATGCCCCTGAATTTGACCCTTGACTTATCTATGAGTCATATCAAAATCCATGATTTTGGCCCCAAAACCTGCCCTTGACTTACACATGAAGTCAACTTATACAGAGTATATACAGTACATTGTCTTATATCGATGAATGAGAGAACACTGCCATGTACTATGCTTTCCAAATTGTCACACAGTCTTCTTTTGTTTTATGTCTTATAGAAAATGACATATAGCAGCTCCAAAAATTTCTGCAACTAGTTTTGTATATTGCCCTTGAAGAAGTACAAAATTTAAAAAGAGATGAAATGATTATAAAGTTAAAACCAGATTAAAATATACACCATTATCCACACACACACTCACACAGAACAATTGGGAAAGTCCATCGCATTGTTTTGCTGGGGCGGGCCTTATGCCACCTACCATCAAATGCCTCTCAAACAGAAGAGTCTTTACACTCATCTGCTTCTCTGGGGAGGGAGTTCCATAGGCCCTGGGAGGGCAGCCAATGAGGAGGCCCTGTCCATCTTTCCCCAGGCCCCTGGCATGCCTACCGGTTGCAACAGTTAGATGGAGGGACAGAGAAATGGAGGGAAGGAACTCATCAGAAGCAAAAAAATTGGCCATCTGTTGGGTATGCTTTGATTGAGTTCCTGCATGGCAGGGGGTTGGACTGGATGGCCCTTGTGGTCTCTCCCAGCTCTATGATTCTATGAAATACTTACATAGGCCAAAATGTGTTGGGCTTGTTTCAAAATAAAAAAATTAAAGATTATCAACAGAGCACTTGGAAATGTATCACCCTCTTTTTTCTTATAAATACTAAAGTTACTCAAGACTTGGAATGTGATCTTATCCACACCCCAAAAAATGCATATGATCTCACCCACATCCACAAATAAGAAGCCCTGAAATGATGAAGATGGCAGCAGTAATTCAGTAGCTGTTATCCATCTGTTTTGGCAATGGATAAGGGACTCAGCACATTAACTGTGCAATTCCTGAGAATTAAAACATACACTAGCCATTATTTGCACTCATTATGGAGGTTGCTACAATCAAACTGGGGTGTAACTAAGGCATGTGTCACCATGGCCAGATCTGACATATCAAAGAACAAGCACAACTGGCACACAAGCTTTTAATGTGCAAAAGCACTCCTGTCCACTGCATGCTCAGAGTTGAATCTAGCAGCATATCCACATTGTGAACCTGCATCTTCAGGAAAAGTGTATCTAGCAAAGGCTGAATCCCTACTCCCTTATCTGCCTTTCAATAGACCAGGAGCGCCTCCATCTTGTCTATAACAGCCATCAGTTTAGGAGCAAAAGAGCTTCCTTGTTTTGTGATGGAAAGGAGTAATAGGGTTGGGTATCATCTGCATACTAATGGCACTGAACCCCAAAATTCCAGACAACCTCTCACAGTGGTTTCATGTACTTATGTTAAATAGTATGGGTGGCAGAAACAAACCCTGAGAGACCCCACAGACCAACGGCCAAAGGGTCAAGCAGGAATCCCCAGCACTACCTTATGGTTTTGCCCCTGCAGGAAGGAACAAACCCAAGTGTAAAACAGTGTCCCTGAGTCCCATCCCAACCCAGAAAAATACCATGGTTGCTGGTATCAAAAGCCCCTGAGAGGTCTAGCAGAACCAACAGGGAAACACTCCCTTGTGTAGTTCCACCACTGGTCACAATTCATAGATCTCCTTTAGTTAGATGTAGTGGGGGACCTGTGGGACAGAGATGGCTTTGGTCATCTTGGTGGAGCTAGACAAGAGAGTCTAGCTCTGTCCCACAACCAGACCTAAAACTATATACAGCTATGTATTCTGCAATAATAGTTCTTACAATATATGCAGCGAGAAATGCCAGATGTCCAACATGGGCTCAGGAAAAAATGAGGCACTAGGGATTATACTGTATAGCAAACATACACTGGATAATGGAACATATTATAGACTATAACAATGCATTTGATTGTATAGATCACAAAAACTATGAATCACTCTTAAAGAAATGGGTGTGCCATAACATTTGATTGTCCTGATGTATAACCTGTACTAGGCTAAAGGCTACTGTCAGGAGAGAACACAGAAAAACAAAATGGCTTCTTAATTGGCAAGGTGGTCAGGCAAGGTTGAATTCCATCATCCTATCTGTTTAACTTATATGCCTAAAATATCATACGTAAAGCAGGATAAGACTAGAAGAAGGAGGCTTTAAAACTGGGGGAACAATTTAAGAGATGCAGATGATATACTACTAGCAGAAAATATCAAAAATTTGAAAAGATTATTGAAAAAGGTCAAGGCAGAAAACACAAATGCAGGTTAGCAGTTGAACATTAAAAAACCCAAAAATAATGACCACAGACAATCCACAGAATTTTAAAATAGATGATGGAAACACTGAAAAAGTTCAAGACTTTCCATACATGAGCTCAATCATCAGAGCAGAGACTGTAGTCAAGAAATCAAATGGAAATCACATGGAAGGGTAGCTATGAAGGAACTAGACAAGATCCTAAAGTGTAAAAATATATCACTAAGTACTAAAGTTAAGATGGTCCATGGCACAGTATTTCCCATGTATGGCTGTGACATCTGACAGGAAGAAAATAAACTCCTTTGAGATTTGGGGCTGGAAAAAAGTACTGAGAATACTGTAGATGGCCAAGAAAACAAATGAGTTCTAGAGCAAATCAGACCAGAGTCTCCCTAAAAGTAAAGATGACTAAACTAAGATGGTCATACTTTGGGCATATCATGAGAAGAAAGGACTCACTCACTAGAAAAGACTATGTCTGGTAAAGCGGAGAGCAACAGAAAAAGAGATACAGTAAATGCAATCAGGGAAGTTATGGCCATGAGTCTTTAAGACCTGACAGGGCTGACTTGGAGATCTCTCATTCAAAGGGTTGTCATAGGTAAAATCAACTTGACGGCAGTTAACAACAACAAAAATGTATTGGATCCATTACATTTTCTCACCAAATTATCTAAAATCAATGGCTACAGGAATATTCTTCCCCCAAACTGTAAAATCATATACATTCTTTAAGCCAAATCAAAAGCCCCTGCCCAAACACTAAATAACATATAAAAACTTCATTTCTTCTAGTGGATTTAATGTCTAGACAAAAAGGAAGGAATGATGTAAACTTAATTTTGCATGGCAAAATAGTAACCATTCTGATATTTAGCTGTGGTATTTCTTTTCTTTTACAGACCAAAATTTTTCAGAGTGAAGAGACTGCCCAATTATCATATAGTAGTGGGTTTTTTTAAAAAAAAAAATCAAATACAGTACATGCTTTCAATAGAATTTTAGAAGAATTTATTATCCAATGTTAGACAATGCCAAGCAACAGTCATAATTCTATTTTTGTTTGTTGATGCTGTTGTGGAAAACTCAATATTCATAACTAATGGCTTTTTCATATCTGCTTTAGCCCATCTATATTTATGTATTCAATCTGTCACAGAAGTGACAGCACAGAAGTCATTGCATTCATGTTTTTGCTTTATATATTGGGATCACTTTGGAAGAAACAGTTAAATATTTACTCTGAATGCCTGAGTGACTTTTTCTTGAGATTTGTCTCTTGATACCTAAAAAATGTTAGTATTTTGCCATCAGACTCTTTTCCCTTTTAGAGTCAGATCACAGTGCAAATGTACTTGTTAGAAGAAAGGACAAAGAATTATTCGTAATGCTTGCTTAGAAGCGTGCAAACAATGTTCACTGAGAGGAGAATTAGACTATTCCCATTCATTCTTCAGTTTTGCAAAGAATCAATAATACTTTCTAGTGATTATAGTCTTGTGGAAATTCAATTGCATTATTTTCATGCCATATCTGAATTATTATTATAAATAGGTCTTTCACACATTATAATAAAAATGTCTTTGAAACTGCAATGCTCGTCACACTTAATCCTCACTGGACTCAATGGGATTTACTTCCAAATAAGCATGCATAAGATTGCAATGGCATCCTCTCTTTTCCTACTGGGGACATATATAAACGCTATAAAGCAGATTAGAATATTTGAGAATGTCCATTCTAAAAATTACTGAGCTGAGGCATTTGACCCAACTTTTGTTGTTGTTGTTAATTTCAAGTGATGAAAATAGTGTCTACATTTTGGATCATTTTTCAGGCTCTAGTGAAATATAAGGATTTCTGCATGTGGATGCAGGGGCTTGTGTTAAAGATGAGGTGGTATGATAGAATTAGTTGCCCTCAGGACATGCTGCCACTTCAAGCAGTGCCCAAAGGAAG
>NC_056524.1:105795419-105800537 GCF_019175285.1 Sceloporus undulatus | reverse complement strand
TTCAGTGCCTCTTTAGCAGAAAAGTGACATGGCCTTTGTAATCTGGCGTGGAAGGCCCAATGAGAATGATATTAAGCAATGATATGACATTGTTCCTAGGGTTGGGAGGGAAGACTACCCAGAAATTCATAGTGCACTATGAGTTACTGTGTGCTATATTGTGTTCAGTTCAGTTCACTTCACATGTACACGATATGCCTTTGTATTTTAACACAACTATGTATTAGCCCACAAATGGGTTGAGTTTGGTGCTTTTATGAAAACGTGCAACTGCTGTGAAATGTTGAGCTATACACATGCATTATTATTCAAAAATATGTCCTGTTCATCAATAGGCAATGTGTGATCTTCCTATAATTTGGTATGTTTGTATGGAGAAATCTATATTAAGGTTTCACAATTTTCTTTCATTATTATCATATTACACAAATATATACCCACTGCTTCAAATATCTATCATCAGCTTGTTACATCAAGTTCTGGAGACTTCACAAAAACATTTCCCCCTCATTCTGTTGCACAAACTTCAGGCTCCTAGGCTGTAATCTGTGATAGGCAAAATTCAGTCTTAGCAAAGATCATAAGAATAAGCTTTCTTTAAGTCAAACCTTTAATTAAACTGGAAATAAATGGAAATAAATCAATGCAAGATAAAAACAGTAATAGGATACTGAGAAAATAGATATAAAGGTTGATGTAAAATACCTGAAGGTTGATAGATTTTAGTGATTTGTACTTAGGTTTTAAAACTGTTTGATATTTTAAGGGAAAAGGTATTATTTGTGAACTTTTTTAGAGGATAAATTAACAAAACATAGATCAGCCCATATTTAGAAAGGGTGAATTGTCATACAGAAGTGAAAATTACCCAGTTGGGGGTAATAAACCATGCTAGTGACCAATTTTCTGCAAATATGCTTCTGTCCAGACACGAGAAAGGGACTCAGTTTCAGTGCCCTCCAGTCAGCAGAAACAGCAGCTGAGATAGAGAGGGGTTTCTGCAAGGAAAACAGTTCAGTGTAGAAAGAGTTAAAAAGAGCTCCAGTCATTGGGCAGTGTAGAAATATAATACATAATTACTACATTATACAACAATTTCAATCATGATTGGGGGCAGATGCTGTTTAAGGATGATGGAGACCATTTATACATCTTTGCAGTTATATCTACTTTGGCCTGCTGGCCACTTAGCCAAAAAACCAGCTGCTTCTTCATACATCTTTTCCTTATTTTATGGCTGCCACACATCTTTCGTTAATACGTACGTGCGTGTGGACAAACCCCTTCACAACGGCTTCCCAGAGGATGACAGTGGTTTTGTGCCTAAATCAACCTCATTTAAAGCCTCATTCTGAAAAAGGAGTGGGGAAGAAAGGTTGTCTTATGTTCTGGAACTGGGAGTAGTTCTAGGCCTCCTCCTCAAGAGTTCCTTCAGTGCTGAACACTGATACAAATAACTGCTACAGCATAAGCTCTGTTGGTGATAACTGATGAAACAAATAGAGCACAGCAGAGAAACATTCCAGCTGTTTTTCTGATGGTGTCCAGCATCACCTCAGAGTCAATGGTAGAAATGGTTCCCTAATAAAATTCTACCCAGAGTATCCCATGGACAGCAATCAAATTCTCCATCACAGGCTATATGGGAGCCTCAGCTAAGGTGCAGCCACCCAGTCCATGGACAACAGAAGATCGACTTTTAAAACATGTGTTTTTTTCTGCCTCTAGTCTCTTTTTTGAAATAAAACTTTCAACTAGGGAAGTCATATACACACATACACCCCTTGCTCCTTTCCCCCATACATAAAGAAACTAAGAGCCATGTGATGAATGGGAAGGCATAAATTAACAACAACAACACAACACATATGAGTTGTATCCAGTGTTGACCATATGCTGGAAGAATGGATTGGACCTTCTTCAGCTACCCGAGTTGTTTCCCCTAATCCATGCTGCAGCGCCCTCCACTCTTCCTGAGATACCACTGCATTGTGTTGAATAGTACCCCATAGACATCATAAAGTCTGTGGTCAAAGCAACAGAAATTCTGGGTAATTTATCAGTCTTTTCTGCAGCTATTGGAATATAAAGACACAGTCTTCAGAACACAGCAATGCATTATGTCAAATACCATGGATGCGCAAGACAGATGGTATTGTGTATTTAGCAAACTTGATCACTATGACTGGATGTTTCATTGTTTAGGGAAGTTGGGAGAAGAATGATTGATTATGTCCTTGGAGAAAAACTGTGAGCTGGTAAATAAGCCAGATGAAACAAAAAACATCAACACCCCTTGCAGCAAGTTGAGCATCCCAAGCAATTACAAGAGTTATCTAATGAAGTTTTCTCTTTTTGCTCTTTCATAAAATATTTAAAGAATAAAAATTCTTAGGAAGGTTAACGAAATCAAGAGCACAGAAAGCCTTTTTACAGATTTTGGCAATATGCCTGTTAATTTTCATACTGATGGAACCTGGAAGCTAAAGCAAAAATGTTAAATCCTCATTTTCTTTGCATCCCCACCCCCCACCTTTTCAGTATTTCACATAGCAGTGAATCCATAAGGGAATACATGATGAAAATATATGTGAAAGATATTTCTATCAGAAGATTCTTCTCTTGTGTCCCAACTGATTTGCATGTGTTCAAACATCAGCACACCAAGACCTACTAATTAAGAAATTCTTTTTATAGAAGGCTGAAGAAAATCCTAATGCTCCCTTGCATATAACAAGTTATCTAGGCCAGTCCATTAAAAAAAAGGTAGGGAAGTCAAGTTTTCTGTCCGCTAAACAAGAATTACAGAACAGGTCTGACAAGACTGCTTCAGTAGTATTAAAGGTAAGATGCATGGTAAACCTGGGATCATAGTTAGTAGGTGGAACAGATGAAGAATGGATTACTTCTCAAAAGTGCCATTTAAATTGTTGGTCTGCAGACCAATGCCAGTCCACAAGCCATTGGCTGCAAGTCCACAAAGAGTCCCCTAGACAACCAAGAAAACTTCATACTATACCAGCAGCAGATGGGTGGGTTGATTTCGCAATCAGGCAATGGGGCGTTTGGCAAACCTTGCCTCCGACCACATCCCCAAAATCTCACTGCCATGGCATGATTTGATTAACATCTCTTCCTCATCTCAGGGGAGGGCAGCAAACAGCCCATCCCCACTGCAACTCCTCCATTGTGGAGGGGGGGGGGGCAATGGCCAATCTAACTTTTTAATGCATCATTTTGCCCAGTCATGGCAGTCAAGATTCAGATTCACTCAGCTATAAGAATATTTATTCTTTATTTTATTATACATCTGGCCCTATCTGTCATAGGCCTAATTGTCATACAGAACATTTTTATTTGTGCAGATCTTTTTCCTTATAATGAGACCATTCATTCTTTATAGTTCCATTTTTCCCAAATGTTGAAAGACGAACATTAACTGAAGGGTGAACTTTTTTTTCAATGCAGATACTTAAATCAAAAGAGTATTATGTCTGGTGCTATCAAAAGGGTTAAATGTCTTTTTCGCTCCATCAGTCTTAACAATCACTATGTTTTTCAGCAATGTCTTTTTTGCTTCCCTTTACATCTATTCAATATATTATATGGTTTTCAATACATTTTATACTAACAAATTATGGTTGCTAGCATAACTGTTGCTTCCAGTCTCCAGTGCTTTCATTGTTCACCATCTCATTTCTCATTGCTTCCTCAGAGAGAAAATAAGTGCCTATTGCTTTCACAATAAACAACACAAACTTAAGAGTTTTTAGGATTTACAATGTAATCCCACATGTATTTATTGAGAACATAACTTACAACTTGACTTACCCACAGGGAACTGAGGTTATGAATGCAGCCTTGGGGTGTGATTCCATACTGACCCACCTGGGTTAAAGTAAGTCACCTGAATGTAATAGGACTTGCTTCAATGATTACATGTACAGCAAGTGTGAGGAAAATATGGTCTATGGATTGCATGTGGTCCCAAAGACCTTTCTGAGGTTTCCGCCCCCCTACAGAAAAAAAAAACCCTCTGATTTCTGGATCACTTCCTGTTTACAGAAAGTTTCTCCTTAGCCTAAAAGAACTGAGCCAGACAAAAAAGTGAGATTTGGGAGGGGAAAAAAGCCAGAAAGAAGCTTTAAAAATTTGGGGATGGGGATGGATAGGGATAGTACAGTTCTCCAAGATCCTATGGAGGTGGTAATGTGATCCCTCAGGCTCTGGCAGTTGCCCAGCTTTGATGTAGAAGAATGAACCGCTAACATGTTACACCTAGATACTGCAGCCAACACAGGTTGTTATCAAAATACTGTAATAATCTCCTAGTCTAGTGAAGATCTAACAAAGCCAAGTCCTATCATTTTTTTTAGTTTCCCCCTTTTCATGGTATATATAACATACATATATATTTCTTATATAGCTATGCATGCATAAACTGCTCTGCTACCAACAAAATTTCTAGTGTTTTGGTCATAAAAATCTGTTTATGTATAGCTTTGTGTAAACCTCTGCTAGTTATTAAGCAACAGACCACTGGTTAGTTAGTAATGATTGAATAAATAGAAACTACCCTTGCAGATTTAGTTTCCTGTGTTCCCTCCTCTAAATGCATCTCCCTGTGTGAAAAAGTAGCTGTTCTGTGCCACTGAGGTGAATGGTGTGGGGAAGATTATGGTGAAAAATGTTCCACATACAAATCAGAGCTCTGTGTCCTTCAAGAAAATTGTTGGACTGGGAAGTGTATTTTCAGCCACCAAATCTCTCAGTTTTATTCTTCCACTTTTTTAAGTTTCTGTAGTTACATGATAAGAGACAGAATTCAAAGATATAGCCATGTCAGTCTAGAAAATCAGTATGTAAAGGGATCTCATAGCACCTTTGAAACGAAGCAAGAGCACCTTAGAAGGCAGTGTTATTGTCCAGAATAAGTTGTAGTTCATTGTGTGGCCTTAGTTGGGAGCTGCATGTGACCACTAATAGGGTTCTGTCATTTTATCTCTTCAGTCTGTTTTGTAATAGATTAGTCATGGATACAAATCATGCCATCCTCCTCCTCCTCCTCCTCCTCCTTCCTATATTGGTTCCTCCAGCTTCAGGAATGTTTGATGTACT
>NC_056524.1:105777222-105795409 GCF_019175285.1 Sceloporus undulatus | reverse complement strand
TCCATGAGTTTAGCATCATTGTCTTGAGGGTCAGAGCAGATGTGATTACATTGGAGGGCTTGGCTGTAGACTATGGATCTGGTAGTATGTTCAGAGTTGACACTGGCGGTATGTAAGTAGCAGTCAATCGGTTTGTGATATAGATGCAATCACATCTGCTTAGACCCACAAGACAGGGACACCAAACCCGTGGAATTACAACAAGCATTATGGCTAATAATGCTGCCTCCATGAGTTTAGCATCATTGTCTTGAGGGTCAGAGCAGATGTGATTACATTGGAGGGCTTGGCTGTAGACTATGGATCTGGTAGTATGTTCAGAGTTGACACTGGCGGTATGTAAGTAGCAGTCAATCGGTTTGTGATATAGATGCAATCACATCTGCTTAGACCCACAAGACAGGGACACCAAACCCGTGGAATTACAACAAGCATTATGGCTAATAATGCTGCCTTCTCAATGGCTCTTGGTGGCAGGCCTCCTAGTCTTAAAAAAATACCTACAGGAGGACACAGAACACAGATGTTGAAATGGATACAAGACATTGCCACAAAGCGAGATGCCAGCTCTACCCATACAACTAACCTAATCACATAACCACAATATCAGAGGGACTTTCACTTGCTCATCCTCTTGTGATACTGTATATGCATCCGAAGTCAACAATGCCCTTCAGCACTCTACATTGGGAAAACAGAGAAGGCTCTATTGTTATTTTATCACACAGGCACATATATGGATCTGCTCCTTGACCCTCCACTCACTGTATATGAGGAATTAGATTCTATGAAAGGTCATAGTGCCAGCTTCCTTCTTTCAGTTAGTCTCAAAGGTTCTACAAGACACCTTTGCATAATGAAATGGAACAGTGCCCTACTGTTCAATCTCATGAGGTGGCACAGATGCACACCATTGCAAATGGTGTCAAAAGCCAGCAAGTGATCCAGGAGAATTAATAGCAATTCATCACTTCCAATACAGTTTCCAGCATAGGCTATCCATCAAAGTTAATCAAAGCAATCCCATATCCCTAACAAAAGTGTGTCTGACATGGATCCAGGTAATCAGTATCATCCAGGTACGTTTGGATTTGATGCCATCACATCCTCAGTCGCCTTAGCCAAGAATGGTATATTTGAAATTGCCTTTAATTAGTCAATTACTGAGTGAACGATTTTTAAATTGATTTAAACTAACACATATGTTATCAATACAAGTGTAGATGTGCAGATTGCTACAGAAATAAATTTGTTCATCAAGGTATTTATTCTAAACTTCAATTAACTTATTCATTCTAAATTTGAATTTATTTATTTTCAATATTTGTCAAAGTTACTCCTAGTATTAGAATTGTGATAAGAAAAACCTAACTTTTCAGATGGGAGAAGTCTAAATACAATATTATGTTGAGAGAGAACATTTATCCTATTGAAATCAATGGAACTTATGCTTGTAATGACTTAAATTTAATCATAGCCTATTCTACTCTAAACTGTTGTACTAATTTAGCTCACAATTTCTATTTACTTCACTTCTATTAAGCCATCATGGAACAAACTGTATAAACTGATGTGGTGGAGACTGTGCATAATGTAATCCTACACATGTGCACTCAGAAATAAGCACTGCTAAATGTAAGGGAACCTATTCCCAAGGATTCGAGAGATTTTGTAGCACCTTAGAGACTAATTGAAAGAAAGTAAGAAGTTGGCAGCATGAGCTTTCGTAGATGTCAGTCTGCTTCCTCAGATATACTTTCTCTTACTTTCTTTCCATCAGTCTCTAAGGTGCTACAAAATCTCTCTAATACTGATTTTACAGACTAACACAGCTATATCTTTGAATTATTCCCACAGAAATATTTATGTGACTGCTGTCCCAATAAAGCTCCTCCGGTCCTCTTTGACTATTTACTATTCATAGAAAAAAGATATAACTGTTGATTCTTCATTTCTTTAATCTATATAGAATTAGGCTTTTCTACATGTTTTGTACAAGATTGAAAAGAACAGAAAGGTTCAAAAAAGCAAAAATGCTGTACATCTGAACTTAAAATGATTTTCAATAGCAATCTATGATCTGACAAGTTTACTTAGAAACTTGGCTATTTAAAAGGTTAGCTTTATTTGAAAAGCTGTCTAAAATGCAATCTGTTGCATGCAGCATGTTTATCTTGTCAATCCAATTTGTTACCCTGCTTCTTAAGACATTCTAAAGCCAACTCTTGCAGAATTATTACATACAGGAGTAAATTGTATCCTAGGCTACAGTATTAAAATACACTATTCTAACCCTATTGACCTTTTTATCATTTTGTTCCTCCACACAGTAATCTTAAATTAGTTTATCAACCTCTTACAGGATCTTAAACATTATGCTAATTAAAAATTAAAGACAAAAAAGAGGAGAAAAAATCTCCCATGGCCAAAAGCTGTAACAATTCTGTTATCAAACTCTGCACTAAATATTTCAAGAGACTGCTTCCTACCATGTATTCAGATAATGACAAGTATGGTATGTTCAAAGTATAATTTTAAGTACCATAGGTTTCCCCCCAGTGATATCACAGATTAAAGTCCATTGCAGATTACAGTGAAATAACTCTGTCTTGAAGAATGAAAGTATTTGCTGTTCCTTGCTAAAAATGCTTAAACAAACTTTTCTGTTTTGTATTTCAGTTTCTGGGTATCACCATATGACACATAAAACATAGAGCTAAATCCAATGTTTGTTCCAACTAGAGTAGACCCGCTGGAATGAAACAAATCCTCCTTGCCTATCCTCCCATCCTGAGGCCTTGCCATTCACCAACAGACCGACACAGAAATTAGCATACAAATTACTTCCTCCCAACCAAGGGTCACATAGTATTCGCCGCTTTGATCAGGTTTTGGAAAAGCGGGATACAAATAAACTATATTATATATTATTATTATTATATACCCCACACACCTCCATGCCACCGTTCTGTGAAGATGCCAGCCACAGATGCAGGCGAAACATCAGGAATAAACTCTTCTAGAACAAAGACACATAGCCCAAAAAAGCCCACAACAACTATAGAAGCGGCATTGAAACCCTTCGACTTCACAATAATGCTACTATTCTTTCATATGCAATTTTTTTTTGATAAACATTAGTCACAAGTTTCAACAAGCCACTATCCAATTTGGTGCAGTGATCAGAGTTACAGATTTATTTATTTACTTATTTAATGTGCCACCTTCCTCCCAAACTGGACCCAAGGCAGCTCATAAAAGATACTCCAAAAACCAGTACAACTTTTAAAGCAAAATTAGAAAAAAAGGACACCAATACAACAAGTTAAAAATATAAAATCATTAAAAGCACACTAGATTAAAATCTAAAATCATTTAAAACATACAAAAGCAAATGCCCAATAAAAAGCCTCCCTAGGTGCAATTAAATATTTTAAAAAAGTATAATTTCAAACTACAGAGACTCAAAATTTAACCTCCATTCAGCCATGAAATCTATTGGGCCAACATTTGATCAGTCATCACCATTAAGACAAGTCTACTTAATATGCTGCTATGAAAATAAAATGGGAGGGGGAAAACATGTACTGCAATCTTTATTGGAGGTAAGATGGTATATAAAGGTAATTAATAACGATAAGAAATTATGTAGTTTTTATCTCTCCCTTCCCACCATCATTTTCCTCTGAAATATGCAGCAGAAGCTATAATTGTTAATTAAGGATGCAATGCTGGGTGTAATCATGTATTCAAATATAACACTTTTAGTTTGTGTTTTGCAATCCTAAAAATGTAAATCCAATAAATTGACCAGAATTCCAGATAGATGAAGCGAGTACTAAATGAAATAGAGAACCTTCATTAAGACTAAATCTAGAGTCAAAGGAAGGGCTCAAAAGATTTTACAGCAAGATTAAGAGACATGTAGCTATTCTGGATAGCTCAGCATTTGCCAGCTGGGCCAGTCAGTCATTGCTAGATCTTTGGTGTGTTATTGTGTCACACTGGCAACTTGAACAGGAGTATTTGGAAGGATGCTGTTCTCCTGTTTAAAATTTAAAGCAATAAAAATAACCACCAACATTCTTATTCTGCAGTAAATTGGTCAAAAATCATATATTTCAATTAATGTTTTGGAAGAAATGTTTCCCCCCCTGCTTTAACGAGATCACATGCAGAGAATATATTTATGTCTCTGCTATATGCAATAAACCCTAGCTGCATAAATTTTCTGTGCCATAAATAGGAACACAATTTCCATATAAATGTGTGGCATCAGTCCCAAACGGACAGTAAGCCTCAGAAACTGGAAGAAAGGACTTATAGCTTGATGTACATTTGATCTAAGAGGTTGTTTTTAAAACAGTGACAACTAAAAATTTTTGACCAATTATTAATCAGATTACTGCGTAACATATTTACTGAAAAATAACACAGTGGTTTGAATGCTTTTGTTCCTTTAATTCTAGCAGATTGGACAGGGAAAAATGCAAATTTAATGCAACTGCTGCCATGCTTGTAACGTACAATTCAAAGTCTTCTGTCAAAATGCCCTTATTAAAAATCAGAAGAAGGCTACTGTGTTAATTTTTACCATCTGCACCAAAATCTGTCAATCTGGACTAACTGAATTTAAATAAATAAGTAAAAGCACTCAGTTGTTGCAGATCACTTTTATTAACCTTATTCTTACTGGCCTAAATCCAATTTCTAATCCTAACTAAACCCCTTGAATCAATTGCTGAATGATAAATCAACATTTGGGCAATTCCAACTGCTTAAATGGGCCTACCCTAGAAGGGACTAGCAACTGGATTTAAAGTTGATGTTGTTGTTGTTGTTTTAATGTGTTGTAGCCAAACTGTTGGCTCAAATACAGTTGGTTTGCAGCTCTGGCTTTTGCATATTTGATTACTTGAAGATTTAATTGATATGTTCTCTCTAGGAATTTCTAGGTCCTTCAGCATGACTCTGCTGGAAGTTGACCATGTCACACTGGACAACTTATAAAGAAAACACTTCTCTATGCATTTTAAGTCTTTCAGTATGATTCTATGGTCAAATTCCAGCTGATGTTGACCACAGAGCTGCACTGGAAGATCTAGAGATTCCTATGGAGGAGTTCTCTCAGGTTAAAAAAAAGTGCTGTTGGTTTTTTTTTTCAGATTCTCCACTTACCTGGGGTCTTGTGCCCCTAAACCCAGTGAATGTGGAGGACCCACTATAGTTATATTGTAAGGAGTCCCAGTCAAATATCTACATGCTTAAATCTGGATCTATGACAATTAACCTGAAATATAGACAACAACAAAAGAAACCAGGCAAGGATTCTCTGAAGATGCCAGCCACAGATGCTGGAGAAACGTCAGGAAGAAAATCTTCTAGAACATGGCCACATAGTCTGAAAAACCCACAAAAAAACATAACCCCCTTTTATGTGTTACTAGGCACTGGCTCCACTGTCTGGACAACTGATGCTGATCAGAACCAAAGATAAGGTTTGAATAGTGATATTCTCAGGTGGATAGCTTTCCCAGCCAGATTAAGATGGCTCCCTTCTTACTTGCCTTTTGATGGATAAGCAGAAGATTTCCATTGAGCTTTTACTGACTGAAGATACTCCTCAATTCCCATTTTATTATATGTTTTATAATTATTGTTAGCTGTTATTCGTTTTATTGCTTATTTTATTGTGTTAATAGTTTTATTGTAAATCACTGTGAGCAACTCAATGAGTGGAGGAGCAATTCAGAAAGATCTTAAATAAATAAATAAAAATCCTTTAAAAGACTCTTTTTAAGAAACTGAGAATATAAAGATGGAAATACTATACATTTTGATTTCAACTGATGCTTACAGCTGGAATACACACACACACACACACACACACACACACACTCACTATAAAATAACCACACACCCAACATAATTATTTAGCTGGGAAAATTTATAATGTGAATGTATGGGATTTTGTTTGCCTTTGCACTCAACCAAAACATTTAATAACTGATTTAGTTTCTCACCCCACCATTTTCAGATTTGAACAGATGTAGAGAGAGAAAACATAATTGTACCATTAGCATTACAAGGTAATAAGGAAAGCTAAGTATCAGTGGCTGTGACCTGCTTAGTCTACTGTCTAAATGCTGAATGTTAATGACCTGGGACACATCTACCTAACTGTAGTGAATTGTACTGTGTTTCTATTTACATTTATTATAAATGTGACAATGTCTTTTCTGATTTTTTTACAATATGTATGTGACCATCTTAGGTGGGTAATATGGGTGGAATGTGGAGCACTTCCATTTGTGTGTGTGTGGGGGGGGGGGGGAATGGAATTTCATTTCACCTTCCAAATAGTCTATTCTTAAAACAGCAATTGGCATTTTGTTCTGTAATCATTGCCTTGCTCTGTAGTATTCTGGAAATTGCTCTGTTGGGGGTGAGGTCTCTGTACCTTAAAAGATAGGAGTTTTTTTGGGGGGGATAGGGTAGTATCAGGAGATAGAGCTACACTGTCACAGCTATATCTCCCAATGCAGCATCTCAGCCATGCTTTATAATGTTCTTGTGTTGGTCAATTGGAACATTAAAAAAAATATATTGTTCAGTAAAATCAGAGACATCTGAAATTTTGTAGGTCTGATCTGGGGCAGGGTATGATGAATGCCTGAACATTTCATACCAAATAGATGGAATACAGAGACCTCAGAAGAGTAGCTAGATATCCTATTAAAACTAATCAGAAGTTAAAAATAATTGAGTAACTCAACAAATGAAAGGACAATGAAGAAAACATAAAATAAGTGTGATGTCATCAAAATAAATACATACAAAAATTGGAAAATCAAAACGGTAAAAAAAAAATTGTACACCCTGTTCTACACTGGCATTTGGAATAGGTGCAACAGAGGATTTCTAGCAACATAAGCATCACACTCCTTTCACTGATGGGTTCTAACATCCCCCTGCAGTAAGTGATAGAATCCCCCTACGTTATTAATTCTGCTCAGAATTGGACAATGTTGTGGTTCTGTGTGGTGGCTAATGAGGTCCCTGGATTGAGGTTCACACTATCCTAAGACAAAGGCAGGGGAAAATGGACTCCCAAGTTTTACAAAGTACAGAAGCAAACAAAGGAGATCAAACTGTGGGGCATAACTAAGCTCCCATCCTCATAGCTAGAGTAGGAGTAAAAGCAGGTTGGCAACAGGATAGTTTATTCCCCTGGTCCATTTTCAGCCTAAAACTATCAAGCTGAAGTGAAACTATCTAGTCAGAACTACTAAATACAAATTAATCCTTTACTGTGCCACTGGACATCTGCCCTATCTTCAATCAGCAGACAGCATTGTTACCTTGTATTTTGTCATATATTTACAATGAGGCTTCAATGCTGAATTGTGTTATTTCCTTGTAATACTGAAAATGTACAGAATAAAGTACAGTGGTACCCCGGGTTACGAAAATAATCCGTTCCGCGGCGCCCTTCGTAACCCGAAATCTTTCGCTAGCCGAAAAAGCCATAGGCGCTAGCGCTGGAAGCCGCGATTCCGTGTGAAAAAGCGCCGAAAAGCACCAAAAAATTTTTTCGTAAGCCGAAAAAAAAAAACATAACCCGGAACAGTTTTTTCCTATAGAATTTTTTCGTATCCCGGAAATTTCGTAACGCGGTGCTTTCGTATCCCGGGGTACCACTGTACATAGTAAAAAAATAGTTTCATATCATTCTATTCATTTAGCTAAGTAATGCGGGGTGGGGGGAACCACCCATTCACAATAACAACTATGATTAATATACCAAGGCAGATGGCAAAGTATACCCAAGTGTTTAGAAGATAAGAAGTAGGGTGACAGATTAAGTATTACTTTAACTTCTCATCCACATACACCAATTCTTTTTCTTCAATGAATGCATTGTTTGCCATGTGCATTAGCATTCCTGACACTGCCAACACTCCAACCCTTCCTACTGTCATAGTCTGCATATCAAACACAGATTTTGGAATCTGTACACAAATCAGCACAATTATGTCTTGGCACAGATTCCCAACAGTTAGCTAGGCCAGAAAACCACTCTGTCCCATCTGTTGTGAATAGAGCAGAGGTATAGCTTGGCAATTGCTCTCACAGCAGAAGGTCTTCGAGAAAGACTGGATTTAGTAACAAGTTCATTACACAAACTTAAAGAAGGTTTGTGTTCTTTGCTCATAATAATCACAGGATAATAACAAATGGAGGTAACCAAGCAACATATTTTCCCAAATTTAAATATGGATCTTTGTTCTGTATTAAATTTTAAAAAGTCTAACAAATACAACCAAAAAGTTACCAGTCCATCCAATTTTTTAAAAACACAACTAAGCTATAATAGTCATGTTAGAAATCTGTGGTAGATCCCTGCTTTCCCATCTGTGTATGTGGGGAGACATTTTTTTCCCCTGTGGATTAGAATGGTTTTGAAGGTAAGGAATGGCCATTAAAAGACAATAAACAACTTTTCCCTAACATACAATGTATTGGTTATCCTTGAAGCTGCTGTCTCACTCAGTCAAATAGCTGCCCACCCACCACCTGCCCAATGCACACTTAGTGCACTCACCCCTGCTTCTCTAGTGCCTTGGCTGTTTTGAATGAGGAAGAAAAGGGACAAGAGGCAAGGAGGCAAAGAGGGTGGAAGAAGCACTTCTCCACTGCCCTATTGTCTTGGTTTCCTTGGCCAAAAGAACCATGACAGCAAAGAAGGTGAGAGGGGCATGTATTCATCCATCTAACACATTGGCTCCCTCAGCTGAGAAAGCCATGACAATGGAGGAAGCAGGAGGGGCATGCCTTCTTCTGCTGCATTAACTCCCCCAGTTGAGCACCACTGCAGTGGAGAAGAAGAGGCAGATACTAAAACAGCAAGGCATCCTTCCCAGCAGTGAGAGAGTCCAACCAGGCATCACCCCTTCGCTGAGGTGTCACCCAATGTACTCCATGCTCTCCACACCCTGTAGTGACACCACTGTGAAGAAGCCTTTGATGGTGAGTAGTTGAGCTTTTTAAAGATGCCATTTAGAAGATCAGGCGAGATAGCGGGTGGTCAGGCATCCAGGGAAGGTGGCAGGCAAATGAGGCAGCAGGAGAAAGGGCAGGAAAGACCACCACTGCCCCAGCACCACTTTCTAGGCACCCGCACTGGGTGACACCAACACTAGTAACACCACTGCTTCATCAGTGTCATAAAATCCCTTTATACATTATGTGTAAGTAACAAAATGTTGCCGTGTTAGCATTTAAATTAATGGCTCCAGCCAGCTATGTCCTTCGTTCTTTCCTGATTTCCCCTTCCTCTTGCTTTCCAGTATTTGGTATTCTTTGTAAACATCCATATATATGCAAACCTGTGGATTTTCCAAGCCTAGCAACACATCCTTTTTTTGCATGGATGGTGCTATTTTGGCCATCTCAGCATTCACACTGATGGAATGACTTCACTATATGTATACTGGATGTATGTCTTCTATTGGATGTATTACAATATCATTAGTGTCAATTGACAGTACAGACATTGACTCTTTTCACTTAACTGTTCATTTGGTTTACTCAAGAGGGCTGATGCTATCACACTTGACTTCCTCACAACCCAATTTTAATTTGTTCAGCCTAATCTCCTTATCAAATATTAAACTTACTATGCTAGCTTTTTTATGAAGACATAATTTCATACAGTAACTGAGTTGTTGAAAATTTAATTTTGAATCATTCATGTAGCATTCTCGTTTAATGGCCACCAATGCACCAGAACGAAACAACTGCATTCATTACCTTATCTATAGTAGCATTTGTCTCTTTCTCTCTCTGTCTCTCTTTCAATCAGGCAAGGACAAATATCATGGGAAGGCATTATTAACTATTTGTAGTTTCCTCTCAATTAAGTTTTTGTCATACTTTTTATAAACCTAATGTTTTTCCCTACTTCTGCAAACATGGAGTGTACCCACAAAGCCACTGATATGTCTTACATAAATGGTAAATTTTGGCTGTATGAGGATGGATATACATTAAATAAATGAAATAAAGAAATAAAGAAATATTCTATAATCAAAAGGAGGCTTTTTAAATAAAAAGGTGGCATTAAGCATTTTTATAAATGCTTAATAGGCTGGTTAGGTGACTGCGGTGGGTTTAGGGGCCAGTTTTCTATTCATGACCTGGCAGAGACCAAAACCTCAAAACTGGAACATGGACAAACCCAACACCAGAAGTATTGGAAGTCCAATTCTGGTTTTGATAAATAGTCAGTTTTTTAAATAGTGTAAGGACTTCTGCAACTCACTTAATTTGCTACTTCTAGAGGCTTCTGGAGAGGCAACTGACCCATTTTGGGCCAGAAAAAGGGCACTCTGGGGAGTCTGGAAGGATCAAGAGCCGCAAAGCAGCTTTGGATGACACAGATAACCCAAGGGCCACACTTTACACATCCTTGGCTTAATAGCTTAGCAATGAGCAATAAGATCCCATACCTCATATCTTACAATGTGTGGTGCAGAGTTCTGGTGAGGACAAGGCTCAGACTACTACTTTGGTGGAACAATCACTGGCCTTTTGGGGTGCTGCTGGACAGAGGGCATAGCTCTGTCACCATCCTCAGATTCAGATAATCAGACTCTAGCAGTATTTCACTCTTTCAGGTCCTGCAAAAACTAAAACAAAACCAAAAACTGGGGGACCTTTAACAAACCAGCAAACACTTCCAGGAAAGATTACACTACAAATCTGGCCAGCCAATAGAAGACTTTAGTTGTCTATAACTCCTTGCTGATATGATGCATATAATATAAGGAGGAAGGCTCTGCTAGCAGGGTTCGTTGGAGCTGTCCAAGGTCCTGTTTTTTGTCTGACCTCTACATAAGAAAGCTTTTGCTTTGACTTTACCTACCTCAACTTTTACATGCTTGATCTGAGTTGCCCACATAAATTAGCTTTGACTTGACTCCACTAGACACTGCTGGCTTACCCAGCAAGTCTTAGGGCCCATATAGACAGGACAAAATAAAGCTGCTTCGGGTCTCTTTGGAGATATGCTGTTTAAATGATACAGTCCCAAGGACCAGAGCGCAGCTTTGGCGCCGCTTCTGGCCTCTTAAGATGCATGTGTCATTTAAACAGCATACCTCCAAAGAGACCCGAAGCAGCTTTATTTTGGCTTGTCTGTACAGGCCCTTAATTACCCACAAGGCAGAACAACAGGCATGACAGAGGCATGACGAAGGAAGACAGCAAAAGCAGATTTTAATGAATGATTTGATAATGAGACTAAATCAGAGACCAGCATAGACATATGAAAAGAAGTTCCAAATCGAATGAGGGATTTAAAATAATGTGGGCAATATAATGTGGAAAATCTAAACTTCAGGTTTTGTTAAACACTGATAACAAAATGTGTCTCAAGCTAAAAGGAGGGAGGGGAGAGAAAGAGATTGAATATACAAGTTAAAACATCAGGCAGGAGACAGATGCTTTAAGCAGCTGTATTTGCAATCCTCTTATACTGTAACAGCCTCTACACCACCATCTCACCTCAACCTGCATATAATCCTGTATCATAGGATGATTTAAGAGGGGAATGGACTGTTAGAAATCTCTTCTCCCAGAAGCTATCATCACTTGCCTCAGGCAAGTCACTAAGTCACTCTCCATAGCAAAATCTTTACTGTCATATACATTAGGAAGAGAGCTTGTCCAAGTGTGTGAATACTATTTACTGTACAGTATTGCTTTTTAAAGCGACATTTCAAAGTTATTAGCATGAGGCATTTCCCCAGGTTAGGCATTCAGATATAACAAAAATGGCTCTTTACAAGCTATTAAAGAAAACATTCCAAGGCTGCATCTGCACTGCATAAACAATGCAGTTTGACACTGCTTTAATTGCCATGGCTCAATACTATGGAATCTTTTTGTAGCTTGTTGTGACACCACAGTTTTCTCACAGAGAAAGCTAAATATCTCATTGTGATAGTGACAACGTGGCAGTGCCAAAATCTCTCCAAACCTTTCATTCCTTTTAATATGTGCCACCACTGCCATCAATTATGTGAAGATGATGCCCTCTATCCCACCTATTCTTCACTGTGAGGCCTGAACTCGGTACTCTCTTAAGTGTCTCCTGCACTATAACTCCCTTTAGATGCCAGTACTATGGGTTTCAAATTTTTCCCCAGCTTGGCACCAACTACAGTGGGCCCTTGCCTTATGCGGGGGATCTGTTCTGGACCCCCCCCCGCGTAAGGCTAATTTCACGTATGCTCAAGCCCCATTCATTTGAATGGGGCTCGTGTGTGGCGACACGGTGGAGTGGGAGCGTGTTGGGTGCCACGGGCGCGCGCCCCATTCATTTGAATGGGATGCGCCGCCCCTTGCGCCCCGCGCATTCCCCGCAGCTTGAGCGCGTACGCTCAAGTCCGCGTAAAGCGCACCTGCGTATAACGCGGGCGCACTGTATTTTTTGACAACCACACACCCACTATGTAATGTGTCCCAAACCTAAAAGACTTTTATCAATTTTGGTAGCATTTTTAATGCGTTTTTGTAATCACTTCAGACAACTCGTGTTGAAACAAAGTAAAACATTTATTTACAAGTCGGGCTGAATATCTCTTTTAGTGGATGGTGTTCACAATGGATACGATGTATAAATACTTTATTATTTACAGTGTAACAGTTTCTTTATCTTATCTTTGTAACTGTTTCTTTATAGCTTTATATATGTTCCCTTACAGACTAAGTTCTCACACAACCTTCATTAAATGTTTGTATCTTTTAACCCTTCTGGTTACCTGTGACTCCACTAGTCACAAAACATATGTCTTCCACAGGACACTACAACAATATAACTAAAGACACTCTCAGTCACTTTCTTGGGTACCTAAAACCCTTTCTAACTGCCCCTCACAGCAGCCTAACCTAGACTCTGAAGAAACAACAGGAAAAAACTCTTCTAGAACATGGTCCCATACCTGAAAAAACCACAAAAAACTAGCTAAATGGCCCTTCACCCCTCAGGGCACACTAAACATCACCCACTTTCAAACCTGCTCCTCCTTCTTATATACATACCCCTGGGATCAGCCTCCACCTTTTCCTGGCTTTGCTCCCATTTACCAGTGTCAAGGTTCTAATCTGCCTGTTGTCGCCACACTCACAAAACTAGAATCCCAGAATTCCACAGCACTGAGCCATGGCAGTTAAAGTGGTGTCAAATTGGATTATTTATGCAGTGCAGATGCAGTCTAGGTTTCATCACCAGGTTTCTGTTACCGAGGATAACAAAGTAGCACACCCCACACCACGCAAGAGGAGATGTATGTGTCTCCAAGCAGATACTGGGAAGTTTCTAGGTCTCTATGTATTCTTATGTGCCTGCAGAGATCTGAAATACATCTAGCAATGTCAAGCTGAATGCAGTTTCCAGACCGACTTTTTAATGACAGGGCCATTTTGAAGATGAATGAGTGCCTTCACAGGCTAAGCCACATAAATTTAACCCATAAGGAGGAAAGAAGGAGAAAAGGGAAGTAAAGAGAAAAATGACAATATACATCATGGGAGCATTAGCAGTGCATAAAAGAGTAACTGATTTTACAGTAACTTAATCTTACTTTTTTCCTTCTCCTTCCTGGTCACTATACCTCTCAAGGCTATGGAAATAAATGTTATATAATACTGACATCTTGCAACCGAGTAGTGAAGAAAATGAAAAGGAATGAAACTGTAATATTTATAGATAGACAGGTAAAAGAAAATATGAGAGCAAGCGTGAGGTAGTGGTTTGAATACAATCAGCCCTTGGTATCTGTGGGGGATCCATTCCTGCTGATACCAAAATCCACAGATGCTCATGTTCCATTGCCACACCGCCATTGACATCCTGTTGAACTCCTCCTCCTTCACCTTCTACTAACTGAATGTTCCCTTGGCCACCACTGGCAGCACCCCTTCCCAGTGTCTCTCCACCCTCTTTCCCCTTCAGATCCATTTCCTTCCTGGTCCAGCAGGCTGCGTGAGGAGGTCTCTTCCAGCCCTGGCAAAGGCACGGAGTTCCCAACACCTCACCAACCCCTGGGCAGGACTGCATTGGGCTTGGGGTGGGTGGGTGACGGCATGCCAGAGGGGCTGGGGGGCCCTGAAGCCTGGCTCTGGGGCATCATCCAGATTGCCCTGGAGGAGTAATGCTAATAATGCTCCATGAGGCCCCAAGTCTCCACCATGTCTCCACCCCCTGGCCTTGGCAGCCAGCAACAGCAGCAACAAGCAAGGGGCATGTGCTGCCCTTGGGGACAATGGGGGCTGTCCCTAATGCAGCATGACCCTGTGAACACACTACCATTGGGGAACAGCATGGGATTACCATCCACAGATGCTCAGATCTGCAGATGGCAAGTCCACAGATACCCAGGGCTGATTGTACGAGATTTTGGGAAATCAAAGTTCTAATCCTCACTCTGCCCTGAAAACCCACTGGGTGACCTTTGGCAAGTCACGCTACCTCAACCACAGAGGAAGGCAATGGCAAATTTTGCCAAGAAAACCCTGTCATAGGTTTGACTCAGGATCATCAGAAATGTCTTGGGGACACACTGGTGCTAGAGCTACTGGCTGAGCTTCCTTACAGGAAAAGAGATTCCACCTGGACATTAGGAAGAACTTCCTGACAGTAAGAGCTCTTAGACAATGGAACAAACTCCCTCAAATTGTGGTAAAGTCTCCTTCTTTGGAGGCTTTTAAACAGAGGCTGGATGGCCATCTGCCAGGGGTGCTTTGATTGTGAGTTCCTGCATGGCAGAATGAGATTGGACTGGATGGCCCTTCTGGTCTCTTCTATGATTCTATGAATAATTAAGATCGCTATGATGGTAAGAGACCACACTACTGCACTGTCAAGAGTAGGCAGTGATTTCTTAATTTAGTTCTCATACATTAATTAATGTATTAATAACTAGTGTGATGTAGTAATTATAATACTGGAGTAAAACTGTGAAATTCCTGCTTCAAATCTCCACTTGGCAGTGAAACTCAGTGGTCCAGTCACAATTTCACATCTTAACTTATCTTACAGAGTTGTTGTGGGGATACAATTGAGAAAGAGGATCATGTGTACTGTCTTGAGCTTCTTGGAGGAAACACAGGCTTTAAATAGAAGAAATTAATCATAAATACGTAATCAAATTTTTGATAGCTCCACTTTTAAATCTTAGAAATATATTTTCATGTTTCAGCCCCAATCAGATGCTCATAGTAGCACCAATCAGTTGTTCAATGCTATGTGTATGTGACAGGTTTTTTTTAAACTGCCGATAGCTACATGTGTGCAGTCCAGTTGGTGGATCCAGCTGGGTAACTGTGTACACAGTTTCTCATTCAGGCAGTGATACACATTTCTGGACTGAAATACAATTTTCTACAATTCATGGTTACAAACATAAATTGAAAAAGGCATGTAGCAGCATCAGCTGTGCAGTTATAGAGCACATATTCCTGTCTCCCGCATACAACAGCTGGTGCTGATCAATTTTGCCATGTAATTTGTATTTGTAGCCTGACTGACTAAATCTAAGACTAGAATCTAAAGACTGTGACTTTTTCAGGTTAAGAAGAAAAGCCCTGCTAGACCAGACCAGACCTGACCAGACCAGACCAGACGTCTATTCATACAGTGAACAACCAGTTGCTTATAGGAAGCCTACAAGCAGAATAAAATGTCAGTGTTTACTTTTTTATATAGTAACAGGAGCATATGAGGTTCAAATTGGTAGGAGTTATTTTCACTCCAAAACAACAACAAAAATGAAAATTCTATGGAACCAAGCACAAACAGTGAAATAGATTTTCAGAATGTTTCCCTACATAGCAATATAAATAAATGCACTCATTGATTTGTTTATTCTTCTAGTGTTCAATTATACTAGTAAATACAAAAACATAATAATAGCTTAACAGAAACAATAACCAGGAACAATGTTTGACAGTAATTACAATCATATTGTAAGAGAATGATTTTGCCAGTATCATTAGGGTGACTAATTTTGTTCCATTAAGGACAGACATCTTTGTTCTAATCAGAAAGGAATCTCTGTGCTATTGGGCCTAAAGAAATTAGAAGACTCCAGCTGACATCACAGTCTCCACCAAAAATCCATCATCTGTTCCAGCCTTAAATCTCAGAGCTGGGAGGGAAAGGACTAAATAAGAGTTAAAAGAAACAAGCAGAGGTTCCATGAAGCTCAGGAGGGCACATCAAAAACTGTCCCCCATCCTAAATTATTACCAAATTAGAAATTAATTTAGGGGACTAATGATACTTCATATTCATCCTCAGTAACATTTATTATCTCAGATTTTATTTCCCATCCACATGCAAGTACTTTGATAAGGATTTTGGGTGCCTCCATTCCTTATGGTGACTATCAAAGACAGATAATGACTAGGAGGGTTAAACAAAGCTGCTTCTGTTGTATGTGTGTATTCTGAGATTTTCCTCTTTTGTTGCACCATATATTACATCAAGGGGGGGGGGGGCTTGATGCTTTCATGTAGATGTAAAGGGGGGGTCCCAAGGGTAAAACATTTGAGTACCACTGGCCTATGCTATACACTTTCTCTCTCTATCACACACACACAGAAAGAGAGGGAGATACAGAGAGAGACTACCTCCTTCTTTTCTGCTAAGGTACAATTATAGTCTGCCATTACACTGTAATCAAGCAACAGCAAAAAAGAACAAAGATTCTTGTGGCCCCTTGAACACTAACATATTGTTGCATAAGCTTTTCTGTAATAATTGCCCTATCATCTAAATCTATACTATGCAACTCGATTGATCATGTTAATATATAGGAATTTGTACAAGCTTTTATATTTTAATAACTTTTTAATATAATAGGATAATCTGAAACCATGACCTTGAAATGTTGACTCTAGGAGATAGGTCTGTTTATAGTTATCTACCCATATCTACATTCTGGACTGGTATCGGGTTTTTGTTGTTGTTGTTTAAATATACCCAATTTATTTTTTGGATATTCTCTAGCCTGGTGTTGTAATTATACGTTGCTTATGCCGCATGTATATGAGCATATACTATTCTGATGCTCGGTCACTGTTTTTCTTTCTCTTTCTGTGCTGGCTGTGCGCCGTAATAAATATTCATTACATTTCATAAGCTTTTATGGATCAAGAGTGATTTCATTCCTCTGGAAATTATTGCATTGTTTGTTTGTTTGTTTAATGCCTACATTTGTGGGCAAATGCTCTCTTAAGGTGGCTCCCAAGATTTCTTAAAAAACACAAATCCTGATTAACACTAATCATAATTGTCCGAGTTTGGATGAACCAAATAACTCTAGATATGTCAAAGAAAGAAAAGGGGAGTTCATTTGAGCTGCGTATGAAGTTTCATCACTCTGGTTTGCCTGTGACGTCTGGATTAAGGCACAGTGTATGCAACTTATCCTTAACACAAGAGCAAAAAATATACCTGACTATTTTCATATCACTTTCCACTGTACATCTCCCAGCCCCATCCCCACTTCCCTGGGCATGGTAATATAACAGGAAAATTTCAATATCCGAAATGAAAACCCAGTTAAGAAGCTTGGCAAGAATTCCAGGAACAGACCTTTTAAAAAATGTTTTTCTTACAATTGGTTGCAAAGCTTGCTCACTCTGAGCTATGTGTTGTCATGGAAATCCTCTCTCTCTCAAAGATGTTTAAAGTAAACAACCACCTTTCCGCCTTACCTCTATTTTCACGAATGACAGCTTAACTGCTACCACTGCCTCTAATCCACAGGTGGTTTGGCAGTTTAGGGAGCATTTCTCATACTTTCTTACTTAAACCTGGAACAGAGGTCAAGCCATTCTTTTCTAATCGCTAACCTTTCTTCCCCTCAATTTCTTTGAAATTCCAGCTGCCAGAAAAACTGCAGTACTAGTCATTCATTCCTTTAGGTGTATTCAAAGACAGAAATATCTCCCCGCACTTAGTCATTTCATTTCTTTTCTTTCCAAGCTACATTACTATTAATATTCACAGAAGTGGCGCATGTTTTTAATTTCTTGAAGTGGGAGAAATGGTTGCTGTACATTTGTACTGAAAAAATATTCTTCCGTTTCAATATTCTTGTATTTTTTCCCTGCA
>NC_056524.1:105768707-105777212 GCF_019175285.1 Sceloporus undulatus | reverse complement strand
TTATTATTATTATTATTATTATTATTATTATTATTATTATTATTATTATTATTTTGAAAGAAAGGTCAGGAATTTTGAGATTAATGAATGAGAAATAACTGCATTCTTTCCCCAATTTTTCTGAAACTCAGAGATCATTCACTCGGGTTCAGTGGTGGTCACTTTGAGAACATACAGTGATTCTACTTGTTTCAGGTTCTACAAAGCATCTTTCCATGGCTTTTGAAGTCTCAGGAGAAGAACAAATTGGGGAGAGCAAATATCAGCTGGCTACTAAGACCAGCCAAAACCTGTACATCACTAGCTAGATTCAATATAGTTTTTTCCTGTAGTTTGCAGACACTGTATGCTACGTTGGATAATCAGGATAATTTTAAGACATAAATTTATATCTCTTTGAATGCTGTAGTATCAGTTTCTGCTGCATCAAAACCCTGCTTCAGGCATTCAGAAGAACATGTGAGAGGAGAGGGCTTTGAATGCTGGCCTTATATTCAACATTTTCATGCCAGCCCACCCTTCATTCCCCATCCTTGTCATGTGGGTTGGTGAAGTCTCAATGGAAATGTGTTCAGTTCATGGAACCCAGGTGGTGCAGTGGTTAAATGCTGCAGCCACTCACTCACAAACCACAAGGTTGTGAGTTCAATACCAGCCAGGGGCTCCAGGTCCACTCAGCCTGACATCCTTCCATAGGTCACTAAAATGAGTACCCGGCTTGTTGGGGGCAATTAGCTTACACTTTGTAAACCACATAGTACATCAGTAAGTAGTATAGAACTTTACAGTGGTACCCCGGGATACGAATGCGCCGGGTTACGAATTTTTCGGGATACGAAAAAATCCCATAGGGATTTATTGCTTCGGCTTACGAAGGTTTCTTCGGGTTACGAAAAAACCGCGGCGCTATTTTCCGCCACCGGAGGGCAGCAGAGAGCTATTTTTCCATTAGCGCCTATGGGAATTCGGCTTACGAAGGTATTTCGGGTTACGAAATTAACCGCGGAACGAATTAATTTCGTAACCCGGGGTACCACTGTACTTGCTATTGCTATTGCTATTCATCTGAGAGCAAACAGAAAATGCCAAATAACTGAGATGTACATAGAACCTACATTCAGACCTGAGCGGACTATGCAGCAATGGAAGGAAATGAAGAAGTAGGGTGAGGGCACAAAGGGATAATCAAGAGGCAAGGGCTTGCAACTTATGGAAGAAGTAGAGTGGCACTGCCCACTGCCATTTGGGCAGGAGGTACACTCCACGTATGCTACATGAGCTGCCAATGGGGGCAGAGACAAGATCATCATCCTCATCCTTGCCCAACTTTCAGCACTTATGCATGATGCAATTCCCTGAAGAGGTTAAAATTCATTGAGTTTATTACCTTCTTCTTTGTTATATTTGTGTCCCATTTTTTCTCACCAATTGGCGATAAAGGCAGTTCATAGGAATCAAATGCAAAGTAAAATGCAGAACATTTTGATAAGTCAAGTTGTAAGACCCCAAGAGCAATTAGCAACTACCAGTAATATTATCATGCTAATTATTGTATTTCCTATATAATTAATGACTATAATAATGACAATAAATTATCCCTCTTTCCTCTCTCTACTTTCCATAAACCTGCTATCTTTTACATTTTTAATTTTAATATGCATATATAACATCTAAGTAAATCATAATATACTAATTCATAATAACATCCTTGCCCCCCACTATACCCTCTCCCCTCCTTTCTTCCCCCTTTACTCATACTTTCATTCACCTAACTCAAACTTTCTTTGGCGGGGTACATACCTCCGCTTTGCGGCGCTCTGCCGCCGCCGCCAGTAGGTCCGCGGGGGAGCCGGAGCTTTCACACGGCCCGACTCCCGCGCGGACCGAAAAAGAAGCTCCAAAATGGAGCTTCTTTTTAAGTCGCGTTTGCGATGTAGCGAGGCGCCAGGGGCGCACTCACTACGTCACAACGCCCGCGACGCGTACGGACGCTCAGCATCCGATACATAAAGATGGCGGCGCCCGTATGAACAGGGCGCCGCCATCTTGTACGTATTGATGACGTACTATTTGGCGGTCTGTAAACCGCCACTCCTATCCCTTCTATAAACCTCCACTACATTTCCTTACCCCTCCTACTCTTTCTGATTAATTCTCCATCCTTTATATTTCGATCCTCAATCTCCATTCCTTCTGCTTCTTCATTATTCTATTCATTTTTCTTCTTATCCTTCATACTTTCTTATCTCCTTCTCTCTTCCATACATCCCGAGCCTTCCTTTTTTCCCCAGTCCTTCTCATACCCTTCTTTACTTACTCACACCTTCTTACACTTACATTTCTTCCTTCATAGCCTTCCTTCTCCTTATTCCACTGTCTTTATTTTTCATTCATCTCACAAACACAATATTCTCAAATTCATATCATACCATGCATACTACTTCCTATCTGCCAGCATTTTTCTATCTTCCATTTGCTCTGTGGCTTTCTTTACCTACTAATCCCTACCGTTCATGGGCTTCATCTTTTATCCTATCCTCATGGAGAATTTCCCCTAATCCCACTCCTTCCTCTTCTGGTACTTCCCTTTTATCATCTTGCTCTTATATTACTGTTTTGTTTAGCTTTGCCGCTCCCTATATTATATTATTATTTTATTATATTAAGTTTATTGTTGCTATTTTCCCCCATTTATCTTTAAAAAAACCTCTTTAACCATTATCCATTCATTGTTCAATCTTCTCAAAGAATTGTACTTTACCAAACAAGTTAATCTGTCCATCTCCTATTGCTTCGTATAACTTTAACAACCAATCCTCATTTCTGAAGAAAGCTTTTGTTTTCCATTTTTGTGCAAATGTTTATCATATAAAAATTACCTTTCCAAATTTTCTTTGAAGACTGTCATCCATAAAAAATAGTTCTGGTTTTAATTGGAGTTTAATACTCAAAATATTTTCTATAAATTATTTTATGCCTTTCCAGTATTTTTTAACTCGTGGACATACCCACATACCCCTTCTCTTTTCCACATTTCCAGCATCTGTTTTCTTTTAGTCTGTAAATTTTAGCTAGCTACTCCAGAGATAGATACATTAATAAAAATTTTTATAATAATTTTCCCTTAGGTTTGTGAAACAGTATACTTAATTCCTCTCAACCAAGTATTATCCCATTGTTCCAATTGAATTGGGTGACCTATACTCCTTGCCCATTTTAACATTGACTCCTTAATAATTTCCTCCTCCATCTCAATTTTTAACAGTGCTTTATAAACTAATCCTATAGTTTTCTTCTGGGCTCCAACAATTACTTTCCCCAATTCACTCTTTTTACGCTCTTCTTCAAATCCTCAATTTTTCTTGTCCATTTTATACCTTTCATATAACTGCCTCTAAGTGAACCAATTATTAACTAATCCTTTCTGCTGTAAAACCTCCTGAACCCTCATACATCTCCCATCCTGGATCTGTATAATATCTTGGTACCTACACAATTCCCTGTCATTTTCATCTCTTTTCTGTAAAAAGCCTCTTGTGGGGAAATTCACATTGGTGAAATTCTCTACTATTCTCCCTTTTATACTTTCTCCAAACCCAAATCAGCCATCTTCTCAGGCAATGACTATGAATAACTTTATTTTGTTTATCCTTGTCATAGGCTATATAGGCATGCCAGCCATACCTTAACTCTTCCCCTTCTAAATCCAAAAGTCTTCTATCACTAAGTGTAATCCATTCTCTTACCCATGTTAAACATTGTAATATTACAGTTCTTGGGATCACCAGAAATCATTTTAGAAATTAAATGAACAACTGATGTTCCCCTAGGACTGGAGAGCAAAAAGGAAGCACTCTGCCTTCTTCCATCAGAAGATGAGAGAGTGCCTCTCCTGCCTCCCAAGAGCAACATCAAATCAAAAGGGAAACCAAATCACCCATCAGCCATGGAAGCAGCAGCTGCAGGAAGCTTTCTCTTTGCTCCTTGCCAGAAATAACACTTGGAAATGCAAGAGAAAGAAGACTCTCTCCTCAACCACTGGGCAAAGGAGAAAGAACCACCAACTGGTGTTCAAGCAAAAGGTCCAGCTAGAGAAAAACCACCCTGTCTCTGAATTATATTTAAATCTACATGATAATCATAATTATAAATAAACAGAGTAAACATACATAAAATAATACTACTATTTATGTAGAGTCTACACAAATACTCAATACAACTTATTATCTGAATCTTAATTTTAACACACAGGTTTCACCCCTGTAACAAACACTTCTGAAAAGTGGCTAGTATACTATGGGAAGAAATAGCTTTGAAATAAAAAGATAATATCTGTACATTATTTCATTCAGACACTTATGCAGATGGAATGTGCAAGACTAAATTTCTTTCCTTCCACAAATGTTCTTTTCCTTCCTTTTTAGTTGTCAATCCCAAAATATTGGAAGGGAAAGTACACCAGGAAGCAAAAATGATTTATGGAATGTTTGGCAGAAAGATTTTAGACATAACTCTTTTTAATTACCATATATACTTGACTATAAGTCCACCTTATGTATAAGTCGAGGGCAGGTTTTGGGGCCAAAATTACGGATTCTGATGTGACTCGTGGATAAGTTGAGAGTAAAACTTAGGGGTATTTAACAAAGAATGCAAAAGATGAAGCAAAGGAAAACAGTGCCAGAAAACTTACAAAATTCTAGCAGGCATAACTGTTTGTGCTCATAATAAAGACTTCATGAATAGGAGAATAATAATAATAATAATAATAATAATAATAATAATAATAATAATAATAATAATAATAAATATTTGTATCCCGCCCCTCTGAGAACAATTGGGGTGGCTAACAAAGTTAAAGATACAAAACATATAAAATCCCTGGTACCCTCCCCTCCTTAAAAAAGTATAAAGGGGGTGCGAGTTATTCCAGAACAGATGACATTCTTGTCTTTCACCAGGGAATGGTTCCTTTTTTATAAGAATTAAAGTACAGTACAATACTTATATTAACCCATGAATAGGTTGACTCAGGTTTTGGGGGTCAATTTTTGACTAAAATTTCTAGAGTTATACATGAGGAGTATATACAGTATACAGGAACAGTTACAATAGTGCTGGTCCTAGTAAAGAAATGTAGAGCTCACTATTCAGCAGCATTCACTTGCACTTGCAAATACATTTTACTTTTGAAAGAAAATCCTGGTGATCTCAAGAATTGCAACTTTAAGCATCTATTTAGTTTATTAAATGGCTGACTTATTATACATACAACACCACCAATAAATGCTTAGAATACCATCAATGGAACTCTCTAAGAATACACTCAGATAAAATAAGATGCCCTATTTAGGTGTCCCAAATAGGGTTAACTGAATGCATGAACAGAGGGAACAGGCTAGTTCTATCTCCCTCTGTTGTCACTCATCATAAGGACAGCAGCAATCTGTAGAAGAAAGCATCCTTTACACATGCTGCCTCTTCACACCACTGAAAACCCTGATTTCTCAGTTAAGGGTCTCCTTTTCAGACTGTTGACCTCCCTGTGAAGAGTGACAATGTTGCAAGGTGAAGCTAATCTCATTATGAACAACTGGACAGAGCTAAACATTTCTAAATAAATACAACAACTGTGAGGGAGTCGGGACAATTTTTGACTCCTACGCTCCTTTCAGGGGCTGCACCGCCGCTCTTGGTGTGAAGGTCTCATTTTCAGCTGATTTTCAGCTGACTGCAGTGTGTGTGTGTGTGTGTGTGTGTGTGTGTGTAGAGTTTTCTTAAGCATTGTGGGATTGGAGCAAAACAACTACTTTTTAAAGCAATTTTGAGGATCTGGGGGCATTTTGACTGAAAATGTTTGGGGAAAATGGGGACTTCAAGAACCACATGCAGCCCATAGTCTTCCCTTTCCTCACTTTTCCTATATACAAAGCATGCATGACCAGTAGTCCTCAAAGCTGGTGGGATCCCTCCCCCTTTTGCTTTATGGGTGGAGGGGGGAAATGTTCCCTGACATGCACCCTGTCCCTGCAACCAACACCAGGTGACGTTCTCAAGCCCAAAGAGCTTATACACCTGCACTATACACACTTTCTTGGGGGAAAGCAGACCAGCAGTAAGACCCATTAGTTAAAATATTTATATATTATACTGAAGAGCTGAATTTACATAAAAACTGGAAATGTCTGTAAAGAGAGATAACTTTAAGTAGGGTATTGGCCAATGATTCAACTTTACTGACCCAACCAGTAAACCAACCTCACTGTGTAAAATGATAATTACTGTGTTATTGTTACACGTCTTCCAACTCCAACCTTGTCATATCCAAATCCAACCCTATCATAGGATTTTCTTGGTAAATTTTATTTAGAGGAAATTTGACAATGTCTTCCTCTTAGGCTGAGAGACTGTGACTTTCCCAAGGTCATCCAATACATTTCCATAGCTGAGTGTGTAGTTAACCAGCTGAAGTTTCCTGATTCTACAAAATCATGAAGTTGTTGGACATCTGTCTCCTTTTGTATATGAACAGGCTTAAATTTGATCCGGCAGGTTTGCTCCAACTCAGTATACATATTCCTTCAGATATATATGGATAGCTGTACAGATACAAACACCCACAATGGCTATATCCACACTTCAGAAACACCACCTTAACTAACATGGCTCAATGCTATGGTATTCTGGGAATCATATTTTGTTGTGGTACAAAAACTTTCTGACAGACAAGGCTAAATGTCTTACAAAACTACAGTTCTCAGAATTCCATAGCATTGAGCCATAGCAATTAAAATGAGGTCAACCTTGTTTTTTCTGCGGTGTGGATGCAACCAAGTTCTTTAGTTAAAAAGAACGTGTACTGAATATAAGAAAACAACAACAGGAGAGCCCAATATGTGATAACAAACACAAGCACATTTATGTCCATTTAGGGTTTTACAGAGAACATTATCACAGAAATAAATTTTCATAGTCATAAAAACACACATAGTCTTTTGTACAGAAGGTAATAACAAATATTAATTACCTCCAATGAACTGCATCTACTGCTGCCTATGTAAGCTGACATTCAGAAACCTTGAGGATTAATTACAAGTAATGAATCTCATTTCTGCATCACCCAATTAATCACAATTTTTACCTCTCAAATGAGATTGACCTTTTCTGTACCATGTCTGTAGGATATGCTGGCTATTTGCCATAATAAATGAAATGAATGAATATCTGTGGAATTCCTTACCCATAACTGGATTGCTGATAGTAAACATGGTTACTGAGAAACAGACTTAACAGAAGAATGAATGTAACATTTTCACATAGAAACAGAATTATTACATAGAAATAGGTTTTACAAGAGGGTATTCATCAAGATCTTAACAGAATAATAAAATATCACTAATGATGCACTGTAGTCTACCTTGATATTCATGAACTCAGTGAAGTCCTTGGAGAACAGACCTGCATAATCACACATAACTGGTGGAGATAGTCCTGAGGCACAAAGCTTAAACTGAGTGTGTTCAGGGATTTGGCTCTAAAATAACATTAACAAGGTTTGCACCAGCCTTGCAAATAAGAAATGCTTTGTTTGTGGGATACCTTAATTCTTCATTCCTTATTTATCAAAATGGTGGTTGAGATATTATGTGATTCACATCTTGGCCTGTTAATGAAGCACCACCAGAATTTGGAAAGGTTACTTTTTTGAACTACAGCTCCCAGAATACCTGTGTTCACAATGCTATTTGCTAGGAGTTGTATAATAAAATAAAATTTAAAAAACTTTGCCATCTCTTGGCACCACATGTATAGATATCTCCAAATGTCTGTGGTAGCTATGGGGTCTGAACACTCCTGCAGGTCTCTGTAGTTGGAGTGTTCTTTCCAGGCCTCCCTTTTCTGTGCTCCAGGCAAGAAACATTACAGCTGTTCCCTATTCATCATCACAGCAATATTGTTTCTTATTGCCTCAGCCAGCAGAGAGCTGCTGTTAATCAGATTAGACAACATTGGGCTAGAATGGCCAATGATTTCATGCATTACACTCTCTCTTGTTATTTTCCTTCCTTCCTTCCTTCTTCCTTTCTACTGGAAAGAAGTGTCTTCTGCTATTCCTTTTTCCAACTGTAGACAAAAGCATCACCTGCTGGGACAGTGGGTAGGAGGTAATGGTAGCTCTCTTTCAAAGGTCAAGAAGACTGCAGGGAAGACTAGAAGAAAATACTACTCTAGTCCTACAGAGGATTCCAAAATCAGTGGCCATTATGTCTTATGCATTACAGCAGAGTAGTTTAAACCCTAGATGCAGAACATATACAGAAACCTGCAACATAGTTCATTGTACAACACCATTCCAAGTACAATTGTAAATAATTCCCCAACTTTCAAGCACTTGCCATTTTCAGATTTTTCCCCATAAAAATTAAGAAACAAACAAGAACAGCTGAGACAAAAAATGTTCCAACAAATTTATTACTTTTTGCCAATAGGGTTCATTTTTGTCCC
>NC_056524.1:105729136-105763707 GCF_019175285.1 Sceloporus undulatus | reverse complement strand
GGGGCGTCTAGAAGAGACGCCCCTTTTTTAAAATGGGATGTCCTCCGTACGTCCCAAATGCCGGTTTGTAACCGGCCTAAGTTTTTACTGAGCTGTTCAATGTCCTACTGCACATCCAAAACAAAAATTAATAAATTAACAAAATCCAGTTCACATTGAAAACTGGATCCAATTATGATTTCTGCTCTAGCATTCCCCCTGATATGGCAGAGATATTATGGACCATACTATCATGTGAATCTTCAACCTCAGTCTGAAGCTTAGACACATACAGACCTGACTTTTACTAATTTTACTAAAAGATGTTTTTTTACAGTTGAAATGGAAGAAACTAAAGGATTGAAAAGTCTCACAAAATTAAGTCTAACACAGTTGTCCAAATCAGATTAGTATCTCAATGGGAAGCTGGTCAACACAGAAAATGAAATGATATTCATATTGGAGTTGTAATTAAACTTTCTTTGTCAGATAGGAAGAGCCAGTCCGAACACTTGGTTAGAGCAAATGCGACATTAAGAAACTATAGGCACCGTATTTCTAAAAGCCTGATCCTGACCAGGTTTACATCTAAGAAAATAAATCCCATTGATTTCAAGAGGATTTATTTCCAAATCTGTATGCTTAGGTAGTTGCAGCTGCAGACTATAAAATGTTAACATTTGTACATGTACAATCCGGTTAGGTGCAACAACATATTTGGAGAGCTACAAGAAACAATTTAAAAGTCTCTAAGGGATGCAGCCTTACAGGTTACAGGAAATCCAGATATAAAAAGGATTCTTTCATTTAATATTTCTGTTAAATTGAATCTTGGTTCCTTCTGTATTTTACATCCCACAAGATAGTTTGTGGTTTAAGGTAATTGAATAATCCAATAATGCATACAAGCCACATGCAATTCAGTTTCCTACTAATTTCAGGCTAATGATGCCTCACAAATGAATGGAAAGAAACTGCAAGGTAAATGGATTTCACAAAATGATGAAGCCTAATATTGCAAGCTTAAATCAATGCACTCCTGTCACTATGGGACATTATGGGACAAAGAATAACAATATGGAAAATATGAATCTATGCTTTAATTTCTCCCTTCTCCTCCTTTGTCAAGAAACATCTTAGTATTATGAACACCCTTTCTTTCTTTCTTTCTTTCTTTCTTTCTTTAACTTCATGCTTATTTCATGAAAATGTAGGCCATACTCAGATGTACTTATATACATGCAAGAGTAACATAAAAATTTCCAAATAGTCCCCACTCAAAAGAAATCTGGAATGTACATGAAATAGAAATCCAAGGTAAGAAGTGAGGGAAAGGGGCAAGACATCTGAAAAACCAGCCAAACATTTCCTTGTGAGACGTGTGAAGCCCATGTCCCTGTTCTCAAAGAAAATTGACCAACCCTGTGTTTTAAACTGAAAAATACAATCTGTGGTACTAAAATTTGGAGGTTAAGGAAAGGGAAAATGGTGCTCAGGGCAATTTAGAATATTTTCAATACTCCATTTGAGGTCAGACTTTCCATAATACATAGCTATTATAACATTAAACTATTTTACCTAATCATAACCACAGTGATTCTGATACATTCTGATACTAGTTAAAACAAAGTAAGGCAAGAACAACAAATGAGAGAGACCTGAACAAATCCACCAATCTGAATGCAGAACAAAAAACATAGTGGCAGCCCATGATGACCTTGCTAAATCATCTGTTTCTCCAGACTGTAAAGGAAGAAATGCTGTCTTAAACACTAGCAGGCCAGAAAACAATTCCACCAGTAAACATTTGTGATAGTATATTAGTATAAGGATCAATTTACTATATAATGCATTCATCTCTAATTAGCATAACATATACAGTAAATATTGGTAATTCAGTCCGATTCTGAAAAATTTATTCAGAAATGAAAACACTCTTCTCCAATTAAAATCAACATGCTGGTTTTATTTCAGACTTGTCAGATCATTCATATTTCAAGTAAGTCACAACGAAGCCACATTGATTACTGATTACAGATCTGTGGAAGACTTAACACAGAGGTGAGAAAGTGTGGTTGTTTCATCCTACAATTCTAAATAACCCCAACTAACATGGGCAATGACAAGGGATTGTGTGACTTGTAGTCCAAAGCATTGGAAGATCAAAGGTTTCC
The DNA here is from genome assembly GCF_019175285.1 of Sceloporus undulatus. Taxonomy (NCBI): domain Eukaryota; kingdom Metazoa; phylum Chordata; class Lepidosauria; order Squamata; family Phrynosomatidae; genus Sceloporus; species Sceloporus undulatus. The sequence goes on along the minus strand of NC_056524.1, from coordinate 105,761,554 downwards.
TACACCTGGAAGTACATAATTTGAAATCATTTTTGTAGATCCTATCTTAAACCAATCTAGTTGTCAAGAGCAGTGTCTTGCTCCAAAGCAAGAGATGAAATCTGGTTGTGGTTCTGCCCCTCAGGCACAGCTTGTACCATGTAGAGTTGAAAGGAAACAGCGTTCAAAAGTACTAAAGAACTATTCTTGGTTCCTACTTGCTATATGAAGAAACCTGTTAGGACAAACATTTAATGACTGCATAGTTTCCTGCTGCATATTTACTCATTGCTCATACAAAACTTCAACAAAATCTCCAATGATCTAAATCTGAGTCAGATGTTGTAGTATTGTTAAAACTAAGCAAATGTGGACATGATCATCCATGGCACAAAAGGGTCTGTGTCAGAGCAGGATACAAGAATAACTAACTTTCCTCCAAGCTGCAGTGCGCCAGTGGGAGAGAATTTCTTTCAGAGAGAGATTTTGGGCTTAAAAGCACTAGCAGTAACAACAGCTAGAGTTTAGCTTTTTGATATAAACTTGTGCCTCTTGAGGAGCTTATTCAGAGCACATTGTATCCCATGCCTCTGAAACAGCTATATCTGTAATGGAACAATGAACTGTGTACTAAAGCCAAAGCACCGTAATTGTACCATGCGTTTTTAATATAGTTATTCATGCAAGTCCTGAATACAAGTACAGAATCAGATAAACATGCGGCATGTGTGCTAAAATTTCAGTTAACTGCAGGCAAAAACTTTTTTGAGGCAAATGAACTGTTAATAACATCTGAAGAAAATTGTCTCTGTAAAATCAGAATCAAATATTGATCCTATAAAATGATAGCAACTGAAATAAGGGTCATATTGAACAGGTGGTATTTTCATGGATGATGTCTAGATAAAACCTGTAAGTCCAATTCAAGTTAAAATGAAACATTGCTTGAAAGATTGGAAGACTGAATTCTCTTTGCCTTTTTGTTACTTTTGATAGAGTTTGTGGTGTTTTTTTTTAAAGGGGGAAGATTTATCTCCTCTTTTCTATTTTATATTAGATTATATTATCTCTCTTAAATTAAATTCAGAGACACTTGCCTGCATCTAGCTACCTCTTCTCTGGACAGCAGAAACATATTTAGCTCGCTACACATTCACTCTTCAAAGAAAATAAGCGGAGAAGTACTTGTCCAGCACATCTCCCTTGGATCTCAAATCAATTTCTGCTCCATACTGCACTTCTCCCAGCTGTATTTTGCATGAGAAACCAAGCTCAATTTATGTTGTAATATTCTGCTTTTCTAGCACTAAGTGCATCACTTCTTGGGCTCTGCCTACCTAATTTTAAAACAATTCCTACCCCGCCCCACCTTACTGCTGCATCACTCTAGCCTAGCATTACTTCAGTATTCCACAGAAACAATAGGGCTGGGTTGCTTCTGGAAAGACAGCCTTTCTGCCATGTTTCAGCATACCATTTTCTATTAAATAGCGGATAGAGATCTGCACCCCTGGGCTGTGGTATGAGAGTGCCCTACCTCCAAAGAAGTAGGTATATAAAAGGATAATTGTGCAGAGAAGAAATAAGTGGCTTGAAATGATGAAGGAACAGGTGCAGTCATCTTTGGTTTGGATCAGACATTACATTATACTACAGTTTAGTGTTACTGAATAAGCCTGCATAAACCTGAGTGATGTATTCCTCACCTTCCCCTCCCCCCCCCAACCTAAACAAACCAAAGGAAGAAATTTAAAGCACCTACTTCCTGAATCAGCATAGTCTGAATATTGGACTAGGATTCTGGGAAACCAGAATCTGAATCTCCATTCACCCATGGAACTTTATTGTGTGGCCTTGGGCAACTCACGTTCTTCCATTCAGTAAAGCAAACTTCCTCAGAAGAGAACTTTCCAGGAAAACCCTACAATAGGGTTGTCATGACTATGAGTCAAGTTGAAGGCACATAACAACATACTGTAATACAACTTCTGGGTTCAGGAGTGATTTAAACTAACAAACTGTCACTGTTTAAACAAAGACGAGGTTCCTTTTTTTCCCCGTCAGGCACACCAGAGTTGGAGAAGGAAAATGACAGAAGGACATTTGACCTCTAGACCTCAGAAGTCCCAGTCACATTCCACTCATTCATTAGGTCCAAACTGAGTGCTTTAGAAAAACGAATAGCTCTCCATGGTTATTTTCTAAGCTGATACTTAGGGCATGTCTAGATGGACTATTTACACAGGTCCCCCCTCAATGCTGCCCTGTTCACACAATTTATGGCCAACATCCCGATTTGAGTGCCGACTGTCTTCACATGGGAAGGCAAATTCTACACCAAATACAGATCATCTCTCCTTTATATTGATTTAAAATTTCCGTCTAAAGTCACAAGGAGGTGCCCAGCCATGTGATTGAAACTGGGCACTTTGTTTTCAACCTCAAATGGAGCAACTCATGCCAGCAGTGGTGATGGCACTGGGAGGCACAGCAGGATGTATGTGTAAGCAGTCACCCAGCATCACTGAAAAGTGTGGATGTAATGGAAGAATTCATGGCAGATTTGGGGCCAGAATACCCAGGGAGCAGCTGCTGCTGGCGTAATCTAGCCAGTGAACACTTGTCCTTATACAGACTTCTGATGTTATCTTTTATTGATAAGATTAGTGGGAAAGAAAATAAACTCATTTGAAATGTGGTGCTGTAAGAGCATTCTGTGGATACTGTGGATTGCCAAAAAGAAAAACAAATAGATCTGAGAACAAGCCTAACATCTCCCTAGAAGCCCAAATGACTAAACTGTGATTTTAATACTTGTCTTGAGATGATATGACTCATTAGAAAAGACTAAAATGCTTCATAAGGTGGAAGGCAACAGGAAAGGGGGAAGACTACATTACTGGTGAACAGACTCAATAAAGTCACAGCCCTGAGTCTGCTAGTCCTGAGCAGGGTTATTGATGACAAGTGACTTTGAGGTCTCTTGTTCATAGGGTTGTCATAAATCGAAGTCAGCTTGATGGCAGTTAACAATAAACACACAGTCCCAAAACCTAGACATTTCATTTATTTTATGTTCATATGGCAGTTAATAACATTGTATCTAATTGTTCTAAGTCCAAGCTGACCTGACAGCAATTAATAAATAATAAACAGAGATTCTTACTTCAAAAATGACCTGTATTCCAGAAGAAGGAAACATTTAGCCCTACACACAAATGTTCTTTTCCTGTTAAACACTTACAAGACCTCTCCTACAAGACTTCTCAGACAACTACTGCTGCACAGGGACATGCCTTCTGTGACCTCTGCCAAGTTACACTTCACACCCTTCCTGAACTTGCTGTTCAGTGAAATCTTTAGACTCGCAGAGGCATACTGCTCACACCACTTTGTACACAAATTACCTCATGTCTACACCAACCTCTTTACCTCCTGTGAACAGCCAGAAAAAAGCAAAAGCCATCTTTGCTAATCTAGCTTGGAATCTGTCTTAACTGGAAACTACCAATATACTGTACAAAATATGCGAGAACTCCAAACTGTCCGCCCTGATATGCTGACAAAGTAATGATTAAGGAGTTATAAGGTAGTGATCAGCATGCATTTCAGAGTTTGCTGTTCTGCATTGCCTTTCAATTATTATTATTATCATTATCATTATTATTATTATTACCCACCCACCATAACCAATAAATCACAGCAATAAAAATAACAATAAACAATACAGATAAAGATTATTAAAATGAACAAAACAGGGTAGTTAGTGGGAGGTGACTGAGATGATAATCCGAGAAGGCCTGTCAGAAGATATCCGTTTTGACCGCCTTTTTAAAGCTTTCAAGATTAATAATATAGCAGGTCTCCTTTGGCAGGCCATTCCATAACTTGGGAGCTTTTATCCAGTCGAGTTATCTCTTCTGCTGCAACACATCAGCTTCCTCTCTCAGCATGAGTAAGGTTCTGAAGTTGCAATCTTTGCAAGACCAAAGGCATGGAAAGGTTATATTATTGTTGTTGTTGTTGTTGTTATTGTTGCACAATAACTACCAGATTTCACCAGGATGTAATCTACATGGCAGCATGTCCTAAGCATCTCCTCAATCTGCTTTAGTATTTTTAATCATGTCAGCCCCTGACATCCCATACAAGTATTTTTTGTCCAACCTTTGCAAGCCACATGCAATTGCAGAATAAAGGGGAACGTCACCACTGTGCAAGTGGATTTCTCATTAGCATGAAATCCAATATTGTGTTGGCTACATGGGTTGGGATGAGTTGCAACTTGTAGCTTTTTTTTAAAAAAAAAACTTCTCTGCCTGTACATGTATACTTTTTACAGAAATATTTTGATTTATATTTATACTTATGTACATACAGATGAGAACCAGTGTTGTGTGGTGGTTAGAGTGGAGGACTGTGACTCTAGAGATCAAGGTTTGGTTGCCCACTTAGCCATGAAATCCAGTGGGTGATCTGAAGCAAGTCATGTGCTCTTAACCTCAGGGAAAGGCAATGGCAAATCTAGACCAGAGACAGATGAAAGGCTCTGCATCCATTCCAACTGCCTCCACCCTGGCCTCAGAGGGCGAGAAGGGGCAGGCATGGACCCACCATTTCTAGACCAGAGACAGATGAACCCTCCCTCCAAGGTCAGGACAGTGGCCCTCCCTCCACTCCAGTTGCCACAGTCCTGGCCTTGGAGGGAGAGAAGAACTGGCAGTATCTGCTGGACTTGATCCCCTTCCTCACTGCCATTCTCCTTTTGTGTCGTGTCTTTTTTAGATTGCAAGCCTGAAGGCAGGAAACTGTCTAACAATTTATAAGATGTTCTGAGAGCCTTTGTGGCAGAAAAGTGGGATATAAATACTCATGAATGAATTCTCCTCTGAACAAATCTTGCCAAGAAAATCCCATGATAGGTTCGCCTTAGGGTCACCAGAAGTTGAAAATAACTTGAGGGCACACAACAAAAACAAAAACAAATATACAGATATCCAGATTTGAATATCTTGTCAAATTATTCAGTAGCAATGTGTGTGTTTGCATTTTAAACACCGCTTTATATTCACCTTATTTGCGCACACCCCTCTATACTGTCTGTTATTTACACACTATGAGCATATATGTGTCTAATTGGAAATAAGCTCTATTACCATCAGTGGGACGTACTCTCATAAAGATACTCTCTTCAGTCCTCCTTTTGCTTTGGTGAGAAAAGGGCAGGGGTTGGATTTTCTTCCAGCAGCCACATGGCATAAGGGAGACCACTGAGATTCCCTCACTCACTCCAGATGTGAGAAGGAGCCATTTCAAAAGCATCTGATTCCTCATGAAGTGTAGCAATGGAAGGCTCTTGGGACATTATCACATCAGGCTGCTATTCCACCACAACTGAACAAGTTTAAGAATGGAAGCATACCAGTTTGGCATAATTTCTTATCATACTTTTCCCCATGATACCCACCCCCTTCCCAACCTCTGGTGCAGGATCAAAGCTGAAAGAAAACTGGGGCACAGAACACATGTAAAAAGGACACACTCACCCACCTCCAGGTTACAGGTTTTGGTTCAGAAAATTTGAACAAAAGGTGAACCTTTTTATCTCAAATGTAATCTGTGAAAGTAGGAAGAAGTGAAGATTTGATCTGAAAATCAACAAATATCATGTGTCAACGTGGGGTGGAAATGGGGCTGAAATGTACTGGCGATTGGTCCCAGATTATTCTCACAGTTGCTTCCAAGTGCTGCACAAAGATAATAAATTTCTGTTAAAAATATGAGGTCACAGTAAATGGTGGAAACATGGCTTCCAATTTGTTACACCACTGGTCTCTTCATTCACATGACTCCCACAGACCTGTCTTAGGAGGCAGAACTCCACCTCTGACCCAGAGTAAGCAGAGGAGGAGAAGGCTGGAATAGGGCAGGAAAGTGATTACATGTGTCTTTAAAATAGTGTTTAGAGAGAGACAAACTTTCTTATTTCAAATACTATTCCCATTAATACTTTAATTAAATCATTAAGCACTTAAAAGTTGCCCAGTCAAATAGATACATCAAGCATAGATAAGCTCATCCTGATTATATATCAATAATACAAATCTCCTCAGGTACTATAATGAGCAATATGTGGGAAATGGTTGGAAACAGTCGAATGAAGAGAAAGGGAAAAAAATCAGATATTATTATATGAAGAGGGAAGATTAAACAGAAATGCCTCTGGCTATGGTTTTATTGAATAAGGACAAGGTGTTCAGAAAGACAAAGTAATCAACCAAAAGGCATTGAGCATTTATCAGTACAAGGGCTATCTCAAATCACACTAGACAATTTTAATTCAAGGCTGGCTCATTTATAGGATTTCAAATTCAATGACAAAATTAACCCTTCAGTAACACTACTGAACATGTAGTGAATTCACTTTAGATTGTAGTATAAAGTTAAAAATAGCTATTCAAAGTGCTGAAACTGTTTGCATGTCTGCAGCAGCCATAATTCATTGGAACACTGTGCTAGACGTCTCAACATTTAAGACTGTTATTGGTTGTTGGTCAAACTGCAGTGACCAGTTTCCAGTTGTAAAGTGAAAATTCCAAATGGCAGAATTCTTAGGCCCCATCCACACTACGAAATTAACCTGAGTTGAACATTGGAGAAAATAGATTATGAGATATTTTGTTTCAGAATAATGAATGAAACATTTAAGAAAAGGTGTTCATATATCACATTATTTCTAAAACAATGTTACAGGTGCTTGTTTAGGTAAGAATAACATTATTGCAAGTCCTGGTTTTATTTTGTCTATCTCAGGCCTGTTACAGACAGGCCAAAATAAAGCTGCTTCGAGTCACTTTGGAGGTATGGTATTTCAATGATGCATGCGTCTTAAGAGGCCAAAAGCCGCACCAAAGCCACGCGCCAGTTCTAAGGACTGGAGTGCAGCTTTGGTGCGGCTTTTGGACTCTTAGGACGCATGCATCATTGAAATACCATATCTCCAAAGTGACTCGAAGCAGCTTTATTTTGGTCTGTCTGTAACAGGCCTCAGTTTCTTTTTTTTAAAGGAATGAATGTTCTGTTTCGCTTGGCACTATGGAGGCTAGAGGAGGAAAAATTATTTTCTTTTGCTTACTAAAATTGATGGTTTCTTCTGTCATTTAGGGGGATGAGGTTCCTGTACCTCATAAAGTAGTAAAAGCAAAGAAAGCATTTCCTTATAGTTCAGGGACCTTTTATAGCCATTCGTGACACACACACACACACACACACACCCCAAAAAAACCTGGATAAGTAAATTCAATTTTTAAATTATTTTCTGTGTTTGTAATACACATTTCTACCATCCTATATTTTAATATACAATTATAAAAATATGCAATTATTTATAGTGCATGTTCCTAAATTATTTTCCTAAAGTAACAAAGTGAGTTTCAATCTCTAAAGGAAGCTAATCTTTTAAAAAACTTCTCCTGAAATTTTCAATCCCCCCGCCAAAAAAGACCAGAAAAAATTCCTACATGGATTCAGAATTTCCTGAAATTTTACATTTCTCCTTGGTTCAATTCCAGTGGCCAGTTTCAAGTTAAAAAATGGGAGTTCAAAAGTGGGAATTCTAGTAGCATAAAAGGAGGTCTTACCACAACTCCTCAGGACACTATAAGACTCTTCAAAATGTCACCTTTTGCTTTTGGTTATAACTCAAATTGCAGTGGTCAGTTTTAAGTTGAAATTCCAAATGCAGGGCTTCCTACAAGCAAAAAAAGGTGAAAAAAAGGAGGGGGCTGCCATAACTCACAGGAAAGTAAAAAAAAAATCACTTTAAAAACAGTGCATTTTAAAAAAAAACTAAAAACAGAAAAGGCTCTCTGGGACAAAGCTGCTAAGATTCCTGAGAGGAGTCTTGGGGAAAACAGGAAAAGTTATTCCTAAATTGTTGTTGCTAAGGAGTTTATCACACTAGTTGAAAACTGAGGGATATCGGTTTAAACAGTCGTTTTCCTGGGGAAATCACACAATTGCAGTGAAGATGTTCACACACATCGCGATTAGAGAGGACATATCCTGAGAATAACCAGGGAATAACCCGCAACAAATCATTCATGGGAATTCCCGATGAATGATTTGTTGCTGGTTATTCCCGGAATAAATCCTCTTTAATCGTGACGTTGTGTGAAAATCTTCACTGGAATCGCACGATATTCCAGGGAAAATTACTGTTTAAACGCCCAATTTTCCCCATGTGATAAAGTGGTATGTTATAAGTCAAACAGATAAGGAAAATAGAAGAAGGCGCTCCATAATCCTTTCTGAAGAGGGGTAAGGAAAACAGGAAGCCCCAAACTCAAGGTATGCTGGGTATAATTCACCTAGAAAACAGGAGGGGTGTTGCTCTGAAATATTGCCACTAAAATTTCTGCGGCAGGAAAAAACTCAGGAAAAACATGACAGAACTATATCTCTGCTGCTAAGATTCCTCAGGTTTAAAGAGGAGCAGGAAAATGAGAAAGGATGCTCTGAAGTATTAATAGCAAGATTCCCGAGGCTAAAAGGGGTGGTGGGAAGAGAGAAGGAAAACAAAATCCTCTCATCAATGCAATGGGGGTGTTAAGTATGTACCCAGACAAAACTAGAATGCCCATAAAACAGATACTACATAAGCATAATACTTTTCTAGTATTCTCTCATCTCAATGAAGCAACACCATGTATCATTGCCCCTGGACTTTTCAGTGCTTGGGCAAGTGGGGAAACCACAATAGTGCTTATGAAGCCACATTTATTTCATTTGGCAATTACTACTGATGCTGGCACAACAGAAAAAGAGCTTGCACTTTGCAACTCTTTCTTAAAAGTCCACTGCAAAAAACAAGTTGGCATGATGTAGTAATTAAACATAACCTTTGTGAACTTGGCATCAGTCACCAACAGGTATTTCTGTTGCTGAAGCAAGACTCTTTTCTTTCTGGGGTTACAGGAAAATGCATACATTGTTCTTTTCCCTCTCCATTTTTGTGATGCATCAGCAATGGAAAATCTATACAGATGCTTCTGAGACTCATTAGCAATTTTGCTTGGTAATGTTCAATCATGACAATTAAATTTAATTGTGCATTGGTATATTGTAAAACACTATTTGGAAAGTTGTTATGGAGGCTGTTGACTACTTAACAAACCTTCCTACAAATGGCATTCTGGCATTTTTTGTGAAAACATAGGTTCCAAAACTTGTGTGTGATGTTCATAGTTCCCCAGAGCACAGGTAAAATGATAACCAGTTAATTGGAACCATAAATAGAAGGCCAACATTTCATTAAGGGACATCTTCATCTTGAATCTAAAACTACTTCCTAAATTTAGATTATGTTCCACAAGCAGTATTATTTATAGATTATTTATAGGTAGCACATTCAAAACAGTAGTAGGGGGGAAAAATTCCAGAGAAGAAAGTAATTTGTAATTTGTACAGATACTGGCTGCATATGGATAGCAAATTTCTGGTTTTTCAAAGCATGGTGTGTATGTTCCATCTGGGCCTCTCAGTGACTTTCAATACCATCAATTCTTCTATTGCTATTCTTCTATGCTGCCTACTTCAGACAGGATGTCGAAGCATTGTTTTACAGTGGCTCCGTTGCTTCTGAAGGGGTGAACCCAGAAGGTGGTGCTGGGGGGACTCCGGTTCAACTACCTGGCCATTGGCCTATGGGGTCCCTTAGGGTCTTGTTTTGTGCCCCATGTTATTGAACATATACATATATATCAATATGCAGATGACATGCAACTCTACTACCTATTCCATTCCAACCCAATCCAAGGAGACTGCCCTTGTCCTAAAGCAGAGTCTGTCATTAGTAATGGACTGCATGAGGGCAAAGAAACTGAAGCTTAATCCAGACAAGACTGAAATGCTCCTGGTCAGTCAATGACCTATATTCAGGGAATATAATTCAGCCTGTTAGATGGGGTTATACTTCCTCTGAAGATGGATATAGTCCTAGATTCTGATTTGAACTTATGAGGCCCATGTTTCTACTGTGACCAGGAGTGCTTTTGCACATTTAAAGCATGTGCACCAACTGCACCCATTCTTTGAGACATCAGATTTAGCAACAGTGGTGCATGCCTTAGTTACATCCCATTTGGACTACTGTAACACACTTTACTTTGTCCAACCTTTGAACAGGGCTCAAAAACTTTAGCTGGTCAAACTGCAGACAGACTGTTAACTGGGGCAAGTTACAGGGACCGTACCACACCTTTGTTGAAGCAAGTTCACTAGCTTCCAGTTGTTTCTGGGAACAATTCAAAGTGCTGGTTATCACCTATAAGACCCTATACAGCTCAGGTCCAGGCTATCTGACAGGCTGTATCTTCTATATGAGCCACTCTATCTTCAAGAGAGGCTCATCTCTAGTCCACTATCATTGCAAGCACGGTTGGTGGGAATGGGAGAGAGGGCCTTCTTGGTGGCTGCTCCTAGACTCACGTACTCCCTTCAGAGGGAGGCTAGAATAGCCCCCTCCTCGCTGTCTTTTCTTCAGAGAGATATTTATTCATACAGGCTTTTAAAACAGAATGTTTTTAAAAGAATCGCTGGGGGTGCTATATTGTTTTAACTGAACTGTTTTAAAGAGCTTTTTGCCTTTTTAAAGGTATTTTGTATTTTATTATTTTATCTTATAGGTGAATTGTTTTAACACAGTGAGGCCTTGGTAGGAACTGGGGTTTCGGGCAAAGAGGGCTAAATGCCAGAAGGTACTAGGGCCAAGGTACTGTGCTTAACACTTAATGTTATGCAGCTTCCCAGGTTGCACCACAGTGTCCACTCCTTAGGTTATATATCCAAGTGAATTCAAAGCACTTTGATAACCTTGCTTATGATATCAATATGGCACTTTCTCTGTTAGGAAATGTTTCTCAGAAAGATGTTCATGATTATGACTACTGTGAATATGAAATAGCCTAGTTTCACCTCAGCAAAAGCTCCTTGCAGGTGTTTTTGAGGTAACACATACTGCCTACTGTATCTGTCAAGAGAGTCAAGCATTCCCCACATTCATCATTAACATTCTTGTTTGTATGTCAGCACTGCTGTGCTGACTGCTGGGTCATTAGCAATGAAGATGGATTAATCATGTTAACCCCAATTAGAGATCTTACCAGTGCTTCTCACTTCTTTCTGTGCTTTCTGTTTCTAAAAAGTCCCAAGTTATCAATGTGGTTCCCCTTCTTCGAAGTTGTGTTTTATTTCCACCTCCAATTTTCTCAACATTTCACTAAGTGAAACCAGATGAACTGTGGAAATGAACATGGATTTCAAATTTGTCATTGATTATTTGAATTAATGCTTTTTTTTAATCATTTAAAGTGAAAATTGGCATGTGGGTGTGTGCATGTGCATGCATACATTTGCAGAAACCTGTTTACTATTCCATAGCATAAAATTATGTCAGAGTGGTTGCATATTATTATCATTATTAAGATTTATATACCTCAATGACGAGACTCAAGGCAGCTAAAAACAATACAGATTAAAACTATGCAAAATATTCAATAAAAGTATAAAGTTATTTAAAAACAATTACACATTTTATAAAGTTAAAAACATTAAACATTAAAAATATTAAAATCAATTAAAAGACTACATGCATACCTTGAAAATAGCAGCATACCACACTGAAAGTCAATTTCTAATAGTCTGATGGTATAAAAATATTATACATTTCTTGTGGAAGGCGAGTAAGGACCTCCCAAGAAATGGAGTTCTGGTCAGAGAGCAGCCACTGAGAAGGTCCTCTCCACTGTTCCCACCAAACAAACCTGAGAAGGCAGTGGGAGAGAGAGAAGAGTCTCTCCTCTCCAGAAGATCTTAGTGCTCTGATGGGCACATAATGGAAGATATAGGCCTTCAAATAGCCAGGACACGAGCCATTAAAAAATCATATTACTATGCAGTCAATTGCACAATAGACAGGACAGCTGTGCACTTTCCTGTTCTACAACTGCCCACCTATCACTGTGTCCTGGACAATGCAACCATCAATGTAACAGGGCTTGGGCAAGTCTAGATCTCACACTCTTGTGCAACCTCTGAGAAAGTGCAACCACTTGCATTACAGTATTTATCCCAGGCTAAAGTCACAAGAGAGTTCCAGCCATAGGAACTAACTTTTTTGTTTGTAACCTTTGTTAATTCTGTGCTCTAAAATGTTTTGTCAGTTGTTTTAATAGAGTATAAAGTTACATAAAGTCCATTCAACTGTATTAAACTTTACTCAGAAAAAAGCACTTTCTCTAACCCCGAAAGCTCTTAACACACCAGACCTAAGAGTTTGCCATCATTTTTCTGACAGATGCTTTGTGCTTTCAATACCTTTGTGGTAATCAGACATTAAACAACTGCAGCTTTCTCCAGCATTGCATTTCCATGTCAAGGCGATACTGCACCTGTTGAACTGCTATTCTTAAAGTGAGTTGCTAATGAAATGAGCAAAACTCAGTTACAGAACGCATGCTCTGCGTGATAAAGATCACATGCTCAAATGCAGCTACATCCATTCTGGAATGCAAGTAACAATATTATAACTTTAAGAACAATCTAGATGAAATTCAAAACACACAAAATTACAGTTTCAGATTTGACAAGAACATTTCTACAAGAGGCACTACATGCAGATAATCTTTGCATATACAAGCAAAGAAAAGCTTCTCTGCTGAAGTTTGGCTTGGCTACCAGGTATACCAGGTATTTAAGGAAAGGAAGCCCTGTCAGGAAAAAAGTGGCAACTGACCTTTAACTTTTCTGAAAATTGCCAGGTACTACCAAAGTTAGCTTTAAAAAAAACACAACATTTCTAAGTAGCAGAATCCAGTCCTGGAATACCTGCAGTAACAACAAAGAAAATAATATCTGTAAAGTGTAACTATTGCTTATCAAGACACAACTGCAAATTTCTCTCACACATTTGGTATCGGAGCTTTCAGGAAAGTATTCTTTATAGAGTGAAGCTAGCCCTTGAAACTTTACTTTTCAGAAATTTTCTACTATATCCATATTACAGAACTGCTAAGCCTGAGAAACAGAGGAAGAATGTAACACCAGTGTTATCTCATACAGATTATCTCTCTAGAAAGAAAACCCTTTCTCAAAACCTTCTGAGTTTTTCATGGGGAAAAAAACCAGCTAGAAATTATCCTGGGATACTTCTTTCAGTAAATAATAGTTTTTACCATTATGAACTTATTTTCTGCCTAATGCTCATCCTGAATTTCACAAGTAGGACAGTGCCCCCCCACCTTAACCTAAAAATTAATAATAATAATAATAATAATAATAATAATAATTTGTTTTATTTATATACCGCTATTCCAAAGATCATAGCGGTGAACAGCAAGTCAGCTAATTATCAAGTAAGCTAATTTGCCCCCAACAGTCTGGGTACTCATTTTAGCGACCTCGGAAGGATGCAAGCCTGAGTTGAGCTTGGGCCCTTTTGCTGGTCTTGAACTCGCAACCTTGTGGTTTTGAGTGAATATCAAAAGCTAGAACAACATTTTTATACTTAGTAATACTACAGTGATTTATCCAACATGTTCTCTTGCCTGCTTATGCCAAAGTAAATCCTTCTGTGTCCTGTGGGGTTTATTCCCACACACATGTACATAGCAGTGCAGGCTGAACCTTACCAAGTCAATACTTTTCTACCACCTAGAAATGGGACAGCTTGCTTACAAATTTATTGTCCAAATATAAACACCATGAATTAACTCATCTTCTATGGAAGCTCATGTAGACATCAATGTGTTGGTAAAATTTATGTTCCAAGAAGCGGAACAGTACAAAATTGAAATAGACCAGTGTTTAATTTATACCTTCTCCCAAGAGCACAATTCAATTCATGCTGCAAGTAGATCTTTGGAAATGTGATACAACACTGTGCTCAGTAGGAAGCGTCATTCACCATCTAGTAATTTCTGTGGCTGTCATTGTGCCAAATTGAAAACCTAATTTCCCCCCTTCTCTCTCTCTCTCTTATCTCATCTCAGAATGCATGGCTGTACTTGCTGCCAAAACTAGAGCGCTGCCAGTATTAAAGGGAGAACCACTAAGACTATTGGCATTCTGGCATAATACTCTCAGTCATTTTCCTTTGATCTCACACGAGCCCATTTTTACTTCACTGAACTCCTTTTTTAATGAACTTAAAAAAAAAAACCAAGCACAGAAGCAAGATTGACAACTATGAGTTAAATTCACTTCAAGAGGGATAGACTCTCCATGCTGATCAAACCTGCCCTCAAAATTATATTTTTAGTATATTAGATCCAATTTAATTCAACAGACCTTCATCTGTATAAGCATGTTTAGGACTAGGATGTCGTTTTTCAAAAGTGCCCTTTACAGCTGTGCTTTTATCAGTATGATATTGTTAGTAACTTATTTCTCTGTCTCTGAATATTAATTGTTGACTTTTGCTTTTAAAGACATGGACACAGCATAAAAAGACTCTTTCCTGGTGTGCTTACAACCCTATTGGGGCAAATCTGAAAATGGAAATAATGTTTATGTAGTAAATCAATAGTAAAGCAATCAGTAAAACACACACACACCAGGAAGCACAGACAAATTGTCTTTGTGTGTTGTTTTTTTTAAAAATCTAGGTAAAGAAAAAAGAAAAAAGACAGTCAGCCAGCATAGCATAGTGGCTTGAGTGTTGGACTATGACTCTGAAACCAGGATTCAATTTCTTGCTTGGCCAATAAACCCACTGGGCACGTCACATGCTCCCAACCTCAGGAGAAGGCAAAGACAAATCTCCTCTGAACAAATCTTGTCAAGAAAAACCCATGATAGGTTAGCCTTAGGGTCACAATAAGACAAACAACAACAAAGAAAAAAAGTTGAGCATTCTCTCAACTCATTCCCAGCTCTAGCTTTTGGGAAGCCCTTCAGATAGATGATATTTAGAGATACACTCCTCACAGGCACTGGAAACCGGTACTTTCTTTCAAACTGCACAATCCCACTTCAAATGCTATGACTCCGTGCTATAGCATTATATTAGTCAGAATTCTCCAATAAAGAGCTCTAGTGCTTCACCAAATTACAAATCCCAGGATTCCACCGGATGGAGACATGATATTTATAATATCAAATCACTGTAACCTGGCAGAAAGAGACTACTGTTTATTCTCTTGCTCTTTCCATCTGGGGGCAATCCACACAATCACCCTAAAGGGAAGTGAAAGAAGTCAATTAACTTTTTGTTACACTAGCCTAGGGAAGGAAGATAAATTGGCAGCAATAGCAAACAGTATTAGCTGTAGAGTAAGCATGTTCCAGAGAGGATCAGCACGGAGACACAGAGTGGTGGTTGTGGGATTGACTGGTGAGGGCCTAGCAATGCCATCCTTTGGCACCACCCTCAACTCAGTAGCTCATATTGTCAAGAAAATGAAATTACGCTCTTTGTAATGTTGGTCATAGTTTGGAGGCGGGATGGCATTTTTATTGTCTTGTGTACATAATTCAAATTACACAGAGTTCTAAATAATTATTTCCATAGTCTTGCCCCAAGAGAAAAACTAAAGAGATATCTTTGCCTATTTTGTAAATCTTACATTTTTGAAGTAGTAGTGATTTCTAAAAGAAGTGGGCTTTTTTTCAGTTGTGGCACCTCTTTACTCTGGGGAGTGATTACTTCTCCCTGTCCAAGAGACCCAGGTTCGAATCCTCACTGAGCCATGGAAACCCCCTGTGTGACTGTGGGCAAGTCAACTCTCCCAGCCTCCAAAGAAGGAGGTAGCAAACTCCTCTGAACCAATCTTGCCAAGAAATTGGAAGGGTCACCATACATCAGTTGACCTGAAAGCACAGAATAGCAACAAAGTTCTCTTAGTTTCACAGAAGACTTCTGCAGAAAGTTAGAGTGCGCTGGGGATTTTGTGCTTGTTCGTGAGGATGATTATTTATTGTTTTGATCTAGCTGCTGCTTTTATTGTTTGTGTTTGTTCATATGGTGAACAGAGCTGGTTTTAATGTTTTATTTGTCATATATTTATATTGTAAAATACCTTGGGACTTCTTAAAGGGAACAAAAGGTAGCACCAGCTGGTATTAGCAATAAAAAAAAGAATTTATGTGTTTTCCGCTGATATTGTTTTCCGCTAAAACATTCAGCAGAAAGCACCAGAGAAAACGGGGATACACTGCAAAGATTTAGAAGAACAATTCTGTGCTAGGTTTTACTGGAGAATATTTAGATATTTTTTTTATCTCAATGAATTTGTGATCTTATAGCAGAACATAATGCAACTTGAGCATCTTTTCTGGCATAAGAGTGGTTTAAAATAAAATATATAGTATACAGTATTACCCACAAAAATATGATGTGCAAGGCATGGAATAGGGAACTGAATGCCTAATTTTGGCCAATCAATTGCCAGCAGTTTTAACATCTATATCAAGTATTACTATAGATCTCTGATTACATCTTATACAGCAAAAACTGCTGTTCTGAGTATACTGGACCACACCATCTTTTAAATAAATGCTTATCTAAATCATCTAGCTGTTGTATTTGTAATACTGTTAATGCTTATTTAACTCACGTGTTCTGGAAATGTCCCCCAGTTGCATTATTTTGGATTGAAGAAATCACACAAATAAACTTGGTACAGTACTAGAAAGTTCTTTAGTATTCAGTGTTGCACATATTCTTTTAAACTGTTTACCCATGTCTTGACACATAATCCATAGTCAGCAGAAATGGATCTTTCATGCTCTCTTGACAGCTAAAAGACCAATATTCCAGCATTGGAAAGGTAAGATATCCCCACCTATGATCAAATGAACAGAAGATTTAACAACACTTGCAACATTTGAAAATGATATATTAACATAATTTACAAGTGGACTTATATAACTACTGTATATTCGGTCTGATTTTATTGAAATGTATGAGTAATGATTTCTCCTTTTTCATCTCTTTATTGCTTATTGCTGCAGTAACAACATGATACAGAACTGATAGTCTTACAATATTTTACCTTGCATAATTATTTAAAAATAAAAAAAGGTTTTAAAAAATAATTTAAAAATACAACATTATCCTGCACCAGATTTCACATGTGAGTCAAACTATAAAGAATGAGTGCTGACTAAATAATCTGGTCACAGCTTCGGATAATTGTATTGGGCCAGTATCCAATGAAAAAGTCAGCGTGGTATAGTGGTTTGAGCACTCGACTATGACTCTGGAGACCAGGGTTCGATTCCCAGCTCAGCCTCAGAGGATGGCAATGGCAACCCCACTCTGAAGAAATTTGCCAAGAAAATCCTGGGATAGGGTCACCTTAGGGGTTTTAAAGCTTGTGAATATTGCATGATCGCAGTGAAGATTTTCACAGTCATTGCAACTAAAGAGTAATTATCCCAGCAGTAAACAAATAATAACCAGCAACAAATCATTCACATCCTCTTTAATCATAATGTTGTGTGAAAATCTTCACCGCGATTGCGTGATTTTCATGGGCTAATGTATATTGAAATGCCCACTTTTCCCTGATTTTCCCGATGTAATAAAGTCCTATGACTCTGGAGCCCAGAGTTCAAATCCTCTCTCAGCCATGGAAACCCACTGGGTGACTTTGGGCAAGTAACACTCTCCCAGAGGAAAGTAAAGGCAATCTCTTCTGAACAAATCTTGCCAAGAAAACCCCAGGATAAGTTTGCTTTAGGATCGCCATGAGTAAAAAATTACTTGAAGGCACACAACAATAAAAGACAGAGGAGACAAACCCAACAGTACTGTAAGCTTAGCAGCCAATTTAGTTCAATAAGAATACTATGAAATTTTATTCTTTTTAAGATCCTCCTTGTGACCTATTTAGTGGTTTAAAGGGCTACCACTGGTGTCTCACTTTTATGTAACAGCAGTACAATTCTACTGCATAAGATTTTGAACCTGTCTATAAAATCAACTTTGTAAGGAAAAGGTGAGAGCAACCCCTTGTTCTTGGCAATTCCCAGAACTATCTGTTATTAATATACAAATCACATGGAGGTGATTTAAAGTACACTTTTTCAGAAGGATTCACTAGAGTCCTACTTCAGTTTTATGTGGCAAAACAGGAAAGGTAGAATGCTTAAAAAACAATGAACCAAAACATTTCAAAGATTCAGGATTCACATGAGTAGCAGGACAGATGGCATGTGTAATAAAACGACAACCTGCAGGCAGTAGTAAAAGTTATTTTTCACAGATGGCAACACAGTAACTGAATTCTCTGCTGACAGTCAGAGGGAAGGTCTACATTTTGGGACTGACACTGAATTTATGACTTCATTAGCTATGCATATTGAGTAAGTAGATACACACTTTTATAAACTACTAAATCTGGCGTCTTATGTTGCCTTCTGCAGTAGAACTCTCAAATTTAATTCTCACTTTCTGAAATTCTGCCAAAAATGGGAAAGTGGGGAAGTTTACTTCAGCTATTAATCCTTTTCTACTTTGCTGGAAAGTATTTCTGCTAAAAAAAAATATAAAGTGATCAAGAAGATATTGGTACTCTTTGAATATAGGAAACTACCTCATACATAGCCTTGCTATCTGTCCATCTAGCCCAATATTACAGATTTAGAGTGGCAGTGTCTCTTTAATTGAACAGCGTCTCTCTTTGACATCAACTGCTTGCTTAGACTTGAAAATGGGGCTCTTTCACACTGCAAAATCATGGCACTTCAATTCCCCTTTAACTGTCATGGCTCCATCTGATGGATTCCTTGGATCTCTACTTCCATGAGATATTTGGAATTCTCACCCAGACAGCTCTAGTGTTTCTGACCAATCTACAAAGTTCAGAACTCTCCTAGATGCAGCCATGAAAATGGGACCACAGAGCTACAATTATAATGTTCAATGGCCCTTGGAGATTGCTCTGCCAGTATGCTGTTTCTGAACTCTCTCGCTCTGTGTCCCCTCTCCTTTCTCTCTCTCACTTTCTCACATACACACCCCAAAAACCTCTGGTGACTTCAGTGGACCAGCCAATCATATTCACAATGGTTTTCTTTGCTCACTTCATCCATAAATTTACCCAAGCCAAGAAACTTCATTAGCGTTAGGTCGCTAGTAGAAATAGAGAAAAATGGAAAACCACAAGCTGAAAGCAAATGACCTTCCTTATCTACAATACTATTATTGTATCATTTAATCTCATTTGTGTGTCACCTTTACTGAAGTCATGACCAGCACTTTGAATTTTGCCTGGAAACATATCAGTAGCCAGTGGAACCGTTTTAACAAGAGGTTATGCACTTCCTAAATCTGGCCACAGTCAGCACTCTGACTGCAGCCCATTCTAGACAATCATGCTGCCCTCTCAAGGATTCTCAGTCCCTTTACTCGCCTACAAACAGCTTGCAAACCTAAAACAGGTACTTACCTCAGGAGGACACACAACACAGATTTGGATACTGGTAGAAAGCCTTGCCACAAACTTAGATGCCAACTTTGCCCTCACATCTATTTAGAAAATGCCATCACAGGCTCTAATGAAATGGTTGTTATTGTGAATTTACAAATCATTTCTGATTTATAGCAACCCTAAGGCCATATCATGGCATTTTCTTGGCAAGATTTGTTCAGGGGAGGTTTGCCTCTCCTGAGACTGAGAGCATTCAACTTGCCCAAGGTCACTCAGTGGGTTTTATGGCTCAGTCATGAGTTGAACTCTGGTCTCTGAAGTCGTAGTCCCAGTGCTCAAACCACTACACCATGCTGGCTCTCCCCACAATATTATCCCTGCAATACAATGACATCAACCACAATATTAGACGGACTTTCTCGTGCTCAGCTCCAATGTAAACAATCTTTAGCAACCTATATAGGGCACACAGGCCAGACCCTACACCAGAGGATAAAATGGGCATAAACCAGACTAAGTAATGGGAATACTCAAAAACTGATTGCAGAACACTCCCTGGGCATTCCATCTCAGACCTCAGAACATTGGTCTTTGAACAAAAGAACTGCAAAGGAAGATTGGAAAGAGAAATAGCAGAATTGGATTGCTTCCACAGACTACAGAATTAGAATACATCTACAAATGTTCAAGTTCATCGACAATGGGCTGAACAGAGATGATGGTTTTCTGACACACCATACACATTTCAATACTATCAAACCTCTATCTTCATGTGGGTGCCCTTGACCACTTCATCACATCCCCATCTCTGTTTCCAACTCTACTTTCCAATATTCATTCATATGTTTATCTACTCTCCATGGCTTTATGAAACAGCTGTCCTCCTGCCTTTGTTTCCCAATGACCATGGTTAAAACAGAACTTCCCACAAGGTTTTGAATTTGAATTGACATTCTCACACTCAGGGGCCGTGCAGACCAGCAGTTTGCGCTGGCTTGGGGGCAGAGTCAGGGCATAGCATCTACATGACGCACACCCCAGCTCCACCCCCAGAGTGACGTGATGCCATGCGCTGCACAGTGCCCAGCATCATAGCACTCCTCTAGCACTGCAAACATATGACACAGCACTGTAGGAGTGCTGCCAAGCTGCAGCAACACGGATATAGCATCCTTTGCAGGGTGCAAAAAGGAGCCGCTTTTTGCAACTCCTTTTTGCACCCTGCAAAGGCCAGATCGGGGTCGCAGCATGCAGCTACCACGGCCCCGATCTAGCTGTAACAGGGGTGGCTGGAAGCCGCCCCTTCAGCGCTGTGTGCACAACCCCTCAAACAATTTATATAGGTCTGTCTCTGGATTTTCCACTCCAAACATGTATCTAAGGAAGTAGGCTCAAGTCTATGAAAGCTCATGCTATCATGCTAACTTTCTATCAGTTAGGGGCGAAACAGACAGACAGGAAGGAGTGGTCAGAAGCCACTCCCAGCCTGATTGGCAAACAAAGGAGAATAAAATAGCCACTCCTTTTGGGCCACCTTAAGTGGTCCCGGCATGGGTTCTGGGTGCTCTGGGGCCATGCGTCATCTAAACACCACACCCTGGAGCGGCCTGAAACTGCTCATATGTGCCTTTCTGTTTTAAGCTATAATCTCAAAGGTCCTTTGTATACCTAGAATTGTTTATGTTATTCATGGAATTCTTCTAGTTATACCATGCAAGTATTTTCAAAAACTAAATACAATGTTTAGGTGATTTGGGGAAGGGGCTCATCTCTTCCTAGAATTTAAATGAAAACAATGCAAATTTCAATCAAAGAGTTAGGGTTCAGCCTTCCAGATCTTCTTACATACCAAACTACACAATGTTGGCTTCCGCTTCTGTTACACTGGAATGTTAGTTTATGTAACTGAGATCCCTTTAGAATATAAATTAATTTAAGTGTGTGTGTGTAATTTCAGACACATAATCGTGCTAGCTTACACCAGCAACAAAACCAATCTTTTTGCAGCAAAACAAATTATGAACATTCACCTTGTGTAATATAAGTCACTAAGAAGCATGTAGCAAATTGTGAGAGACATTTTACAGAGTGTAATCCTCTCAGGGCTGAATGCAGTACAGGGTGTAACTGGATGACAAGAGAAAACAGTATTGACATATCATAACATTTGGACCAAAGCTCAGAAATAATATTAGTCACCTCAAAAACTTTTGAAACATGTGAGATTGGAACATCATTGCTCTAAAGATACTGGAACTCCTTAACATATTATATTTCATTATTTATTAGCTTCACTATGGACAGATCATGAGAGACCTAGAAGCAATGCCACAGAAAAGAGAATAAATATTTCATTAAAAATATAAATATTCTTTTTTATGTCGTGCTATGTTTGATAAACAAGATGCACTAGCAAAAGAAGTAAGCAGCAGCAAGATTTTGGAAGCCCAGAAATGAAGTTAATAAAGAAAACTACAAGAAGAATTTATGTTTAAAAATGTATCAGCCAAATGTGGCACTATTGCCAGTGGCAACAGCTGACAGGCCTCTTGCACACTTGATTTGGAATGTACAGCTCAGTGCTAAGATTTGCTATGCTAGCATTTAAGTTTTTAATGCCTCACAAATCCCACTGTGGACAGATAATCAATGCTATCAGGCCACCTTGAAAGTCAGGGGTGGGAATGTGTGGATGTTGCTAGTCTACAATTTCCATCAGCCCTAGCCAGCATTGCCAGCAGTGCAGGATTATGGGATCTGCACACATTTACATACTGTTTGTTTGTTTGTTTGTTTGTGTCATGTCTCCCGATAATAAGTCCTTAAGGGGAGACATGACACAAACAAACAAACAAACAAACAAACAGTATGTAAATGAGGAACACACTTTATCTTGCAAGAGTATAAAGGAAAAGATTCAGCAGTTCCCAAGTCAGGGAGGTGAAGACCAATGAGCTTCCTCTCCTGCTGCACATAGCAGCTTGGAGTTAGAATAACAGCAGAATCATCCACTGGCTAGCCCCATACAGAAACAGAAAAAGTTGGTCCACATTTCCCCTCCTTCCCCCTAGATGCAGCATTTGACTGCATTCCAGGGCTTGGTGGGGAGGGTGTTTGAAAGGCCTTGACCAACAGCAGCTGTGAAGCCTGGTGGTTCTATGTGCCCTCGGTTTAAGCATTTCAGCCATTCTGATCTGTTGCTCGAAGCAGTGTTGTTGAGCATGGATTTTTCAGAAATGGCTGCTCATGCACCTGACATTAGCAACAATCCAACCACAGCAACAACCAAAGCAGCCAAGGTACAACCGGCAGTTGGTATGGAGAGAATGAGGGAGCAGGCGCTAACTTGGCAGAAATAATGCATGGGTTGTCCCAACAACTAGGAGGAATATGAGGTTAAGGTGGTAAGGAAAAGCATCACACCATTGTGCCAAAAGCAGCAGTGAGGCCACGGAATAAAAGATGTTGTAAGAAATTGCAGCAGGCAGGAAATTCCTCCTTGCTCCTAATTTTAAATGGGAATAATACTTTAAAAAATGAAAGCTATCTGTTAGTGAAGGAAATCCCAAACCTACAGTATGGACAAAGGGAGGAAGGACCAGGGAAGGAAGATGATTCTTGCCATATCATCACTACTCTCATACCACTCCTCCTATTAGAGAAAAGGATTATGAGATCACTATGTACATTGTCAAAAAAAATCCTGGAACTTTGTGCAACACTCCC
The DNA here is from genome assembly GCF_019175285.1 of Sceloporus undulatus. NCBI lineage: Eukaryota > Metazoa > Chordata > Lepidosauria > Squamata > Phrynosomatidae > Sceloporus > Sceloporus undulatus. The sequence goes on along the minus strand of NC_056524.1, from coordinate 105,738,416 downwards.
AATGTTGGAATTTATTTTGGTATAAGAAAACTCTAATTGACACAAGCAGTAATCTGAGGCAGTACTGTTTGTTCTAGATTTTAAAAGAAAAGTAAAAAATACTGCTTAAAACGATGCTTAACAGAGGAATACGCTACAATCTGTTTCCTTTCGAATTAATATACCAAGTAACAACACTGTTGCAGTTGACTGAGTTGCAGAAACCTTCCCCTGCTGTCCTCTAGGTGCACTGGACTACAATTCCCATCCTCCCCAATCAGTTTTAATGCATCACATCTGGAAAAACCAAGGCTACCATAGAGCTACTTCACCATAGAACCTAACTCTGCAATCTTATGCTCACTTATTGTTGTTGTCAGCTGCCACAAAGTCGACCTTGACTCATGGCGACCCTGTGAGTGAGACACTTCCAAGGACCCCCTGTCTTCCACTGTTCTGCTTAGGTCTTTTAGATCCAGGCCCATGACTTCCCTGATTGAGTCTATTTATCTGGCCTGCCCTGATGGGGCAGTAGTTAAATGCCTCCACTACAGCCACTCACTCACCATGAAGTTGTGAGTTCAGTACCTGCCAGGTGCTCAGGGTCGACTCAGCTTTGTATCCTTCCATAGGATGCTAAAATGAGTACGCAGCTTGTTGGGGACAATTAGCTTACACATTGTAAACCGTTTAGGGATGCTTAAGTGCACTATAAGTGATATAGAAATGCAATTGCTATTGCTATTGCTCTCTCTGTACTGCCTCCCACCTTTCTTAACATTATCGTCTTTTCTAATGAGTCATACCTTCTCATGATGTGGCCAAAGTATGACAGACTCAGTTTAATCATCCTTGGAGAGTTCAAGCTTGATCTGTTCTAGGATCCATTTGTTTGTCTTTTTGGCCTTCCACAATATGCTCAGCACTCTTCTCCAGCACCACATCTCAAAAGAGTTTGTTTTCTTTCTGGTAGTCTTCTTTACTGTCCAGCTCTCACATCCATACATGGTGATGAGGAATACAATTGTCTACACAGTTCTAACTTTAATGCTCAGTCGTATATCTTTAGGAGTCTGTCTAGTTCTTTCATCACTGCCCTTCCCTTCCCATTCCTAGCTTTCTCCTTATTTCTTGTCTGAAGTCAAATATTACTCAAGGATAATTCCCACTGAACTCAGTAAGATTTACTTTTGAATAGAGATGTAAAAAATTACAGTGCAAGTCTTCAAATGCATTATTCTCCCCTTTTTGCAACTTGTAGGACTGTTAATGCTATTTTTTTTAATTTTCAAAAGAAAATTTGCACTTTATATCATTGGCTAAAAAGTGAAACCTTCATCCTTTATCAAAGTGTGAACTATATATATTTGTACCATGCAGATTAATGTTTTATGGGAACAAAAATGAGCTTTCCAAATATTAGAAGCTATATCATGTTTTTATGATGTGAAAATAAATCATAACTGTGAAACAGTCACTCACTTTTATTCCTTTCCAGGTAACAGTACTGACAGGAAATATGTATGCCCAAGCTTTCACACAGCCGAAGACTAGTCACCTTCATGTAATGCTGAACACGACCAAAGACTTGCACTACCTGCCTGGAAGGGATCTGTATGAGTTGCAACTCATCTGGAGGGGAAAAATTGGGAATGAGGGGAGGAAGCTGTCCAGACAAGGGAGTTCTCAGTGGTTAACCTTCTGGAACACATTAGCTATTCCAAACTCCCAAGTGCCCAGACTAAACAACCCTGCAAAGTCTTGCTTTTATTCATGGACCGGAAATTGTTTGGTTAAAGTGCTGGAAAGATAACTATGAGGAGCCACTTATAGACACTCGCTTGACTGTACTTTATACTGTAAAATCATCCATGTCTAAAAATTCCACAGCTGCATACTGATTTGCCTTTCTTTCCATTCTCCTCCCCAATTTCTAATAGCAGAGCATCATTGCTATATATACTAATGAGATATAGACTGCAATTGTCTTCTGAGACCAGGGCTTAGAAATTAGCTGTAAAAACCTCTGTTCATGTAATAGAAGAACATGCAAATCCTGTACTGTGAATATGCCCTGACAGCAAAAATATAATTAAAAAGTTCAATGTTACATTCAGAACATAAAAGTAGTTTTAAGCAGATCAGAACTGCACATGTGGAAAACTACTATGTCTTTGATTAATTACCAGAATTACTCTATCAAGGTCAGTTCTGTAGCAGTTTAGCAAGTAGACTTTTTTTTCTCAGCGATTTCATATATGGAAGTCAGAAATGTTTCTGTTTTTTTATTAATGAAATTGATTCTACAGCCTTTGTGTTTTGAACATTTTACAAGAACAATATATACTGTAATAAGACTTATCATAGGCAGAATAACTCAAGTGCTGGAATGTTCATAGAAAGGGCTTAGCCTGTTTCTAACTATTAGTAAACCCAAAAATGGAATCCATATACAATGATGTTGGGTGAGGGGGTTTAGCACATTCTGGCTACATCTGCACTACAGAAATAATCCTGTTTGATACCACTTTAACTGCTACGGCTCAATTACAGTTGTCCCTCCTGATCTGCAGGGATCCATTCTGGACCCCCTGTGAATCGGAAAACTGCAAATATTCAAGCCCCCATTGAAAATAATGGTGGCACGCTCCCACAATCAGCCCAGCATGTGCACCATTTTGTCCCTCCTTACTTCCCATCTGTGGAAATTCAAGACTGCAAACGGGAGGTCAGCGAATCTGGAGGGATGTGGAATTTTGGGAATTGTAGTTTTGTGAGACATTTAGCCATCGCTGTCGGAGAGCTATGGTACACAACAAGTTACAATTCCCAGAATTCCATAGCACTACACCATGGCAGTTAAAGTGCTGCAGTGTGGATGCAGTCCTTAGTTGTCATTTTAATCCCTCATGTTAATAATTAAAGGATTCAGTGTCCCCCAGTTTTAGGAGAAAGGTAAAATTATAATCAAATAAATAAATATTTGAAACCAGAGGACTGACAGAAAAAATAGCATATAATACTTTGGTTGACACTGTTGCCTCTTGTTGGTTCTACCAAAAGTGCTCTTTGGGAATGTAAATCACTTTCCCAACATGGTACATTTAAAAAATGCAAGCTCCTTGATCCAGTGGCTAGATGGGGATGGTGGGATTTGCAGTTCAACACATGTGGAAAGTGTCAAGTTGGGCAATACTGTTTTTAAGCATGTTCATTAAACAGCCTGTACAATGAGGGATTGCCAGTTATTTGTTGCATCTCCGTTTTGCCTCTCCTCTTTGTACTAAGTGTCCAAAAGCTGTACCAAAGTTGTGCTCCAGTTCTTAGGACTGGATCATGACTTTGGTGCAGCTTCCGGACTCTTGGTAGGCATGCATCATTTAAACAGCATACCTCCAAAGTGACCCAAAGCAGCTTTATTTTGGCCTGTCAGTATGGGGCCTTAGTGAACATCTACAGAAAGATGAAGCAACTAGATAAGTCATATTCTCCTATACTGGAATGAAGGTTTGGCAAAGGATTTTCTTTTCCATATTTTATTTATTTATTTATTATATTTCTCTTCCACCCTTCCTCCAAGTGAAAAGGTTTATGCCCTACTATGAGAATCTCTCCACTTACCATTTTTTTTAAGTAAACAGGATTTACTAGAAATAATCTAGTTTGACACCACTTTAACTGCCTTGGCTCAATTCTGTGGGATTCTGGGAATTGTCATTCTGTGTACTATTTAGCTTTTTCTGTCAGAGAGCTCTGATGCCAAAACAAACTATATTTCCCAGAATTCCACAGCACTGAGCCAGGGCAGTTAAAAGTACAGTAGTGTCAAACTTGATTATTTATGCCATGTGGATGCAGCCGTACACTCTAATCCATTTTAAGTGGCTACTCACATTGTGATGGGTGGTGACATGAGACAGGAATGTGTTCCTCCATCCTCTCAGTTTTCTTAAAAATTTAATCTTGGCTTGTTAGTCAAATGGAAGGGCAAGGAGATGCACAAAACTACTGAAGCCCCATCCCTAACTATTGAAAGTCTTGCTAAATTTGCAAGCTGCTTTTAACAAGCATATGCACCCCTTTCCCATCGTTACACACACACAGTTGATAGGGGTTAAAATGCTATTTTTAAAGGAAGTTTTAACAAGGAAGTATAGATTCTTTGGAAACCCGAATTCTGTATAGATTATCTGTTTCCCTGCAGTAGCAGATCATAAACAGAAAGCTCTGTGAACAAGGCTGACCCAAATTCAGGACTGCCACCATCATACAGTCAGGAATTTGCCCCGTATTTTGTGCCTCATTCAATAAAGCAGATTCACACTCTTCTAACACCTCTTTTGTTCAATATTTTGATCTGTTCAAGGAAATACAGCAGTTTTCATAAGAAAGGGAAATTCATAAGGGGGAAATTGGGGAGCTTTAATAAAAAAACAAATCAGTTATAAATGTGAATGTGTCATTTTGCTGTCTAGTGCCTGTGGAAACTGTTAACAGGACAATTTCTTGTTCTCCCACAACATAGTAAGAAACAGGCTAGGGGAAAAACAACAGGCAGAGTGTTCCTCAAATATTACATTTTTGCACAACAGGAGCCCTGGGGAATCTAGGTTCACAATAGGTCTGCTAATCTGATTTCCAAAATGAGCTTTCCTTGCGTTATCACTGCACTTTGAACAAACAGAAAACATGGAGTACTTATCCTTAGAAATGCCTACATGTAGTCTTGCTCTTTGTTAACTTCTATTCTCATTTATGACCCAGCATCACTATATATTTCAAGAAAGAAAATCCTGAGTACAGTATAAGAAAAACAAGACTTACAAAAGTACAGATAAAAAGGGGAGAAATTAATCATATGTGAGCCCATAAGCTGTTATGCCTGCTCTCCTTCTGAGCTAAACTCAGCTTTCTGACCTTCTTGTTATTTGTGTTATTCTTCTCTACAACACCAATGCCAATGCAGCTATGTTATCTCTACTGAAGCCTGCCAAGTTCAATAAAAGACTTCCTCAGCTGTTAAACTACTTCACTCCATGTTCTTATCATGCAATAACAATATTAAAAACCACCTACAAATATAAGCCACAAGTAGGTCAAACCAACTTCAAAGCAAATTTTCAGAACAGATAAAAGTTTCCAAAAAAGGAGAAAGAAAGAGTGAAACACATAACAGTATCATATTGCACTGATATGTATATTATTCCACTGTTCAGTTCCAATCCATTCCATTATGGGCTGATTCACGTGTACATGAAGGTACAACAAGGGAGAGGGCCTTCTTGGTGGCTGCCTCCAGACTTTTAAATTCCCTCCCTTGGGAGGCGAGAATGACCCCATCCTTGTTTTCCTTCTGTCAGAAGGTCAAAATATGTTTATGCTGTCCAACTTTTAAAATCTGACTGGGTGGGGTTTTAATCCTGTGCAGTGCTGGTTTTAAAGTTTGAATATTGTCTTTTAATGAATTCTAATGTTTAATTTTTTAACTTTGGGGCTTGACAGATCGCCTCGAAAGGGCGGGCTGGAGCTGCCTGTTTTTACTCCTACTTCAGCAAGCAAACAAAGTGGTCCCCATCAGGCATTCTGTACTGCGCCTTTATAAAATATTTGATCACTTTTAAATGTCTCTTCTATTTAATAATAATAATAATTTTTATTTATATATATCCCGCCTCTGCCTATGGATCGAGGTGGGAGAACAACACAAATATAAAATTACAATTAGTTAAAATACATTCTCATAATAAAATGAAAAACTTAAAAGCACATCAAAACACCTATACATGTGCAATATCACTATTTGATTCCCGATACATGTTCTGAGTGGAGTGTTGTTTTAAAGCTATTATAGCAGGTCTGGGGGATAGGCTCGCCGGAAGAGATCTGTCTTGAGTGCCTTCTTGAAGGCATGTAAGGTGGTAATAAGATGGATCTCCTCCGGCAAGTCGTTCCACAATTTGGGAGCCACCACAGTGAATGCCCTGTGGGAAGTAGATCTTAATCTGGTCCTTGGATAATCCAATAGATTCTTCCCAGTTGTTCTGAGAGTGCGGGGTGGAATGTGTAGGGAGAGGCATTCCTTCAAGTAACTCAGGCCCAAGCCATTTAGGGCTTTAAAGGTAAGAACCAACACTTTGTACTGTGCCCAGAAACTAATTGGGAGCCAGTGAAGAGATCTTAAGACTGGTGTTATGTGGTCAGACCTAGGTGTGCCGGTGAACAATCTGGCTGCCGCATTTTGCATCAAGTGAAGTTTCCAAACTTGATACAAAGGTAGCCCCATGTAGAGCGCATTACAGAAATCAAGATGAGAGATTACCAGTGCAAGTACCACTGCTTCAAGGTCCTTTCTGTCCAGGTAGGGACGTAGTCGGCGTATCAACCAAAGCTGGTACCAGGCGCTTCTGGCCATCGCATCTACTTGAGATGATAATTGTAAAGATGGATCCAGAAGAACCCCCAAACTGCGAACTTTGTCCTTTAGGGGAAGTGTGACCCCCTCCAGGACTGGTTAACAAATCTCCATGCCTGGACTTGGGGAACCTATTGCGAGTCCCTCAGTTTTCTCTGAATTCAGCTTGTTTGTTTTCCCTCATCAAGCCCATTAATGACTCAAGACAGGCATCCAGAGAAGAGATGCCTTCCTTAATCACTGCAGCAGTCGAAAACATAGAGAAATAGATTTGGGTGTCATCAGCGTACTGATAACACCGTGCCCCATGTCTCCGGATGATCTCTCCCAGCAGTTTCATGTAAATGTTAAACAGCATGTGGGAACAGAATGGCACCTTGAGGAACGCCAGATGTCAGCTTTCTTTTAGAAGAGCATGAGTCCCCCAGCTTCAGCATCTGCAATCTGCCCGAGAGGTAGGAAAGGAACCACTGGAGTGCAGTGCCCCAGATGCCTAACTCCCTCAGGCGTTCCAGAAGGATACCATGGTCGATGGTATCGAAAGCCGCTGAGATGTCCAAGAGCACCAACAGGGTCACACTTCCCCTGTCGATGCCCAGATGGAGATCATCGACTAAGGCGACCATGGCTGTCTCTACACCGTAACCCAAGCCAGTTTGAAATGGATCCAGATAATCGGTTTCATCCAAAACAGCTTGGAGTTTTTTTTATTGATGGCTTTGCATAGTTTTAATCTGTATGTTTAATGTTTTTAATGTTTTAATATTTAATGTTTTTAAATATGTTATTAGCTATTCAGAGTCCTATTATTGGGAGAAAAGTGGGATGTAAATGAATTAAATAACTAAAACACATAAATAAAATAAATTATGATCTCTTGTAGAGGTTCTATTGATGTACTAGAAAGTTTGCTGCCCAATGGTTTCCTGTCATCCTCAGGTAGACAGAGTGATCTCAGATTCAGCACAGGATTACTCCAGGCTTCTTATCTGGGGGGACTTCTGTGTCCATGCTGAGGTCAATCAGCTGGGAGATGTTTAGGAAGTCACATTTACCCAATGAGCTGTCCCACTGAGTATGCAAGCATGCAAGCATATGGAAGTGCATATGCCTAGGGCAGTGTATTCTCTTCTGGTGAAGTTTGTGATCTCTGATCTGAAGATGAAGGGTTTATGTATGACTATGTTGTCATAGATAAATCATCATCTCTTAGCTGTGTTGCCAGTGGTGAACTGTAGAGAGATGGTGGACAAGTTAAGCTGATCTGCCCAAGCAGCTGACAAATGCCAGGACTTTCTCTTGTGTTGCTCCCAAAGTATGGAGCACACGCCATTCAGATGTGTCATTAATTTCCACTCATATTGCTTTCAGGGAGTGTTTGAAAATACATCTTTTCAACCTGTCCTTGTAAACTGCCTTTATTGTTGTACTGTTTTAAATGGATTTTTGTTTGTTTCTGTTGCTTTTAGTTGTCTCTTAGATGACATGAGAATTATTTTAGGGAGAAAATGAAATAATAAATAAATAATGATGATCTTGACACTGGATTAATTAATGTATAAACATGTGAACTATCTCTTTCGAAAAACATTTGAATTGAATTTATATCAGAGGATGCTCTATCTTTGCTGTGCTAAATATTCTATGATGTTTGTTCACATATTAAAGGTTTAAACTGATAAACTTATACATGATAAATAGGTATGTATAAGATAGCCCTGTGATAAATACACAGAGTAATAATCAAATTATTTATTATATTTTATACCACCCAGTAACTGAAGAAAATGAAGAAATGATTCAGAGAAAACAAGCTTCCAGCACAATCCTATTTTTATAATTACATTATATTCAGTAAGGCTTGTTTTCAGGTTTGTGTGCACAGGACTATTGCCTTAATAATTAAGTTCTAAGTTATAATGCAGACAAAGTTCTAAGTTATAATGCAGACAAGTCTTAAGTTTGTGGAGTTCAAATATATTTGTTAAAAATATTTATTATATTTGTTAAAAAGCTCAGCATTACATTCTAAGTGTGACAGAGGTTTTTGACTCCTACATTTAAGCTAATTAACCAGATTTAAAATATCCAGCACATTTTAAACTAATTACAATAATGTCTACATTATACCATCTGAACAAGTAGTCATATATATCAATATACTAATCAGCCACCAAACATCCTTTAAAAAAAAACAACAGCGGAAAGCAACCATGATCAACACAGGCACAAGTCTAGTAAAATGAACAGTGGTTCTACTATGTGGCTTGCACTCAAGAGGTCCTGTCAAGAAAGGAAACTAACTGCAGTTCAGAAGAACTGTGACCTGAAGCAGCAACAGCTGTTGGAAAAAATTAGAAGAACACCAACTAAATAGGAAAAAGGCAAGCACACAAAAAAGAATTTGGTTACAACAGTGAGCGCCAGCATGATGTAGTGAGCACTGGATTATGACTCTGGAGACCAGGATGCAGAGAGATCTTGTAGCACCATGCTAAAAGATCTCTCTACATACTGATTCTACAGACTAATATGGCTATATTGTTGGATTCTACTACTCTGGAGACCAGGCTTCAAATCCCAGCTCAGACATAGAAATGCATTGACTGACCTTGGACAAGTTAAACTCTCTCCTCCTCAGAGAAAGATACTGGCAAACCCGCTCTAAACTAACCTCCCCAAGAAAATCTCATGATAGACTCACCTTAGGGTCACCAAAAGTGGGAAATGACTTGAAGGCACACAATTGTAACAATACAACAGAATAGGGCAGAATGTAGCAAACATTTAGGATGAAGGTAAGACATAGCCAAATTGTTCAAAACTGGGGACAGGACTACGCTGTGGGCATTTTCTTTTTACCCTTTTTTACTGTGGCTTCCAAGAGGA
>NC_056524.1:105697828-105724863 GCF_019175285.1 Sceloporus undulatus | reverse complement strand
CAAGAGGATGGTTCTAAAAGAACAAAAAAGACTGGGATTTAATCCCTGTCAATCTTCAAACTCACTTTTCTGGGATGATTGAATGAAGGTCCTGCTGTGCTATTCCTCGGTTAGGTCCACCACTAGAATCCTAAGGGAGAATGAGGGGGCACCATGGGAGGGGCTTGTAGAAAACGTATTTATATTTTGTTTGGAACTTAAAACAAATGATTCTTCTAAAAAAACATAGATAGAAAAGGATATCAACAGTTGCTCCAAATGAAATATTTAGCAAACTAAACTAGTGTGAAGGAGAAGAAATCTGGAACATATGTTTATGACTGGCACGCCCTTATGCTCCTGCCCACAGTGATACGGGCCCCCAAACGGGCAGAAGTGGACAACAGAAAAGAAATGCAGACAATTCTTGTAATCGTGGGGGGAAAACTGCGAAGCAAGCAGCCACAACACCGGGTCTTATACAAAACACATTTTGAGACAATCAAAACCACAAAATCATCATAACTCATTTGTGGTACTATACCCAGAAAACGAGAAAATAAAACCACACTGTTTGTTATGTCACTTTCTCCTATTATTATATTCAAACATTACATCCCTTTCTCAGTAATACGCTGGGCAATAAAAAGCAAAGTGAAACACAATGTTTATCCATTTTTCATTAATGGATTCAACAAACCATTAGTTCCATCACTGCATATAACACACCCCCAATACAATGAAGTGGCTATGATGTCATCGCCTGTGGCCATTGGCAGAAGTACAGAAATGTGATTGCAGTGATGGACAGAGAATAGACACTGAAGAGGGTCTATTCTGAATCGATTCATTAGTCAGTGTAAATGACAAGTGGGGTTATTTTACAACAGAAAAATGTGATTGGGGCAAATGCCATATGAACCACAATCTGCTGTCGAACTGATCCATCAATTCAGATTGCAAACTGAATTATTTGTTAATGGAAATGAGGCCATTAATTAATATATGGGGATTAATTAATTAATACATTTTAAAATAAGAGCAGGGATTTTTTTCTGCAGGACCTAGCATACATTTGAGAAGAAATGTGTTACACTTGCCAGGGATAAAGATCAGGTCCTTTTCACCTTAAATAAAGCAGTAGGATTTCCAATTATATATTTAGGAAAAGAAGAAAAGGCACATTCATTGTACTGGAGTGGAATTTCTATTATGCATTTGCACTTTCTTTGTATCTTTTATTTAGGGCTTTAAGTTTTGCATCCAAAGTTGCAATACAGCTGAGCAGCATATCTCGAAGAATCCTACAATCACATACTGCATTGTCATCATGAAACATTTAGAATAGTTGATATGTGTTTAATTTAATATATAGAGTGCACCCTTTCTTTACATGGGAAATCCATGCCGGACTCCCCTGCATAAAGTGAATTCCACCTATGCTTGAGCTCCATTTAAATGAATGGGGCTCGTGCACGCGGCGGCATGGCAGTACATGCACACCATGGGCACCCGCCCCATTGTTCCCTATGGGACACGCCGCCCCTTCTCCCTGCACAATTTTCATGCCCGCATAAAGCATGCCCGCATATGACGCAGACACACTGTAATTTGTGGCACAGTTATTAACACAGGTTTTTTAAACTTAAATTGTGATTATGTTTGCCATATTCATTTATGTATGGCTTTATCATTTGGGGAGGAAGGGGGGTCCATTGTATAGGCAAGTCCCAAGTGCCCTTGGCACCAAACAAAACAAAGGTTGTTTGTTTGCTGCAAGGGGGAAGGGACTCAAATGTGACTTACAGTAGCATCAAATAAAAAAATAGAATGAAACATAGAATAAAACCAAATACTGAATGATTAAGGGCACAATTTAGAAAACTTTTAAATAACCAAGAACACAATTTAAAAATATTATTGAGGAATGTATATCCAGTAGCAACTAGTTCCTTCCACAGCAACCAGTAAGGTGGAAAAAGTCTAAATAAATTAAATCAATAAATCTTTGCTTTCAAGCAAAAGGACAACTGGGAGAAGTCTAACCTATTCACATTTAATAGGGATTTTAAGGACCTGAGAGTGATCCCTGAGAAATCCCATGACCCACCAGACATGCCTTGGAGATATTGTGTACCTCATACTGTGATTTACCTGACATTACGGAGTCAGAGTGGGGCTGTCGTTCATATGTTAGACTACGTTTCTGGAGATCAGGGCTCAAATACCAGCTTGGCCATGTGAGCCCACCTTGGGCAAGTCACACCAGCCCCAGAAAAGGCAAAGGCAAACATGCTCTGAACATATTTTGTCAAGGAAAAAACCCCATGGTAGACTCACCTTAGGGTCATCATCAGTCAGGAATGACTTGAAGATACACAACAAAACAGCCTCATGCACAGATTACATGTACATGCACAGAGTAGTGTACATGCCTTCTGTATACTATTCACTACTACTCAAAAGGATTCAAAGACATAGCCATATTAGTCTGTAGAATCAGTATGTAGAGAGAAAGAAAGTTGCAAGAAAGAAGTTGGCAGCATGAGCTTTCGTAGACACATCTGAGGAAGGCGACTGAAGTCAACGAAAGCTCATGCTGCCAACTTCTTTCTTTCAGTTAGTCTCAAAGGTGCTACAAGATCTCTCTACAAAATCAAAAGGATATTTGACTGACATCACAAGTGTGCTCTCTCAGATCATTATAGCAAAAGTTTTCTCATTCTATTCTGGTATGTTTTGTTCTCTTTAACTACTATTTGGATAAAGGTCAGAGCTACAGAAGACAGAACTCCTAAAAATACTGCAGCTTGTGATCTACCTTCAATCCAAAAATAGAGTCCTAATCTTAAAAAGAAAGTCATTACTCACTCATTCTGTAACATATTCCCTATGGATATTTTGACAGTAGAATCCTTTCAATCTTACGTGCTGATTCTTCACACATTTTTGCAATATCTGAGTTATAGTGAAATGTGGAGGGAGATACAAGAAAGGTCTAATTCACTCAACTAGACAAGGCAAGAAAGAGTTCAAAAATACACCCAGTGACTATTGATTTCTTTCTTTTAGTCCTTATAGAGATTTGTTAACACCAGTACACCAAATTAACCTGGGAATTATGGACATGATCCAACCAAAATTAAGGAATTTTTTTATCACAGCCATTTTCAGTAGGAAAAAGTAATAAATATTATATTGTACAAACCTCCCATTAAATGTTCTTAATTTTGTTATGGCCAATACACCCTTCTGTTAATATAGTACATAACAATAAAAATAACTTAACAATACAATTTAGCATTAAAATAGCAATATAAGCCACTTTCAACACCTTGGAGGAAGGATGAAAAACAAATGAAATAAATTTTATAAATTAAAAATGCAAATGAATTGGTCAGCATACATATCTATTACAGGTCTTAATAAAAACAATAGCTTTGGCTTCCAAATACACATTTACATACATTAAAAACAGCAACACAGAGTATGTGTCACCATCAGAAAGGGTTACACCAATCAATAAACAACTAACAGACTTTTTGTTTCTTGGGTAATGTAGCCAGTAATTTTTGTAATTCCATTTAATTTTCTAATTAATTAATTATATTCACTTTCTCAGCTGATTCTTGCAAAGTTCATAAGCAATGATAGTAGCAACAAAACTCATGTTGTATTTGTTGTTGTTTTTAACCAGATAGATTCAATATCAATGATGCATCAACTGTCACTTTGCTTAATTAAGTGAACCTGGTTGGAATCCACTAATTCAGAGAATATCAGCAGAGGCCAATCTTTAAATCTGACATAATTGGTGCCTTACATGAAACAGAATGTACAACAACCTACTTCCAAGAATCTGTACATCTAAATATATTACCAGGATGTTTATGAATGCCAGTAAACATTAAATGGAGGATAATTGGCTAATTTGAATGATTCCCAAAACTATGGTTTAGAGAACTGGGAAAAAGCAAAAGCAGCAAAACTGGGCACATGAACGCCTTCCTTTTTTTCTCTGCATGGCAAGGCATGGAGATTAGAAACTTCCATTTCAAACTGTTTGCCACTATGTCCAAGTGCACTAGCATATAGTTTGCATTAATCAGAATTAGTGTTCAAAATAGGGAACTAAACTGAATCAAACATGATTTGCAACCCACACTTAAGGGCAAAATATAGCTTGTTGTAAACAAGTGGGAGTTTCTAATCTCATTCTCTGGTGCATGAAGGAGGTGGAGGCATCAGGTAAACTTAAAGATTAGGGCTTCTCATTCCCCACCCTGTGAACCATAATTTAGGGGATCACTTCAGTACAGCCAACACTTACCAAACTTCCTTATCTTGGACACAGAAGAGTTAACAGATAACATAAATTACTTCTAGGTTATTGTTCCCTTGTGGATTATATATTACATATTACCTACATTTAGATCACTCTCTTATAGTAAATATAGAGTAGCAAGGACCTCCCCCCATTTCTGCAGTGTTACACAATGCAACAATCACAGGTAGCTAATATATATTTAAAGAAATATTATCTTAGTTAAACACTGGGAAACAAAACAGCAAATTTTTGCTGCTTATTGTATGGCTAGATTTTATTTATTTATTTATTATTTGCAAATAGGCAATCTAACAATGCAGATTATTCATCAGTTGGTTTATGTGCTCATTGTGCATGTTTACACTGCTAAAATAGATTTTATTTTATTTTCCCTGAATGTTGCAACCATCAGAGGGAAGGCCTGCAGTTAAAGATTCAATTAAAAAAAATAAGCAGATAGGAACATAAGTTTGTTTATAAAAACAAAGTGTTTTATGTCTTATTATTTTATAAAAAAAAAACTATTCCAGTTTGTATATTTCTATTCTTGTAAGCACTGGTCAGAATACTCCAGAGGGTGCCAGGAGTATCCTGTCCCCACAGATGCCCAAATGTGGCCCCATTATCAAAACCTCCATTACCATGCCACAGTAACCGTTTGCACGGGCGTCCCCCTGGACTGCCTGGCCCATCAATCACCACCACAGGTTGTTTGCGTCTGATATCAGAGGGAGGAATCCAGGTGTGAACACAAAGCTGGGCACCTCCTTCTAACCTCAGAACAAATGATCCACAGTGACAGCAGATGCACTGGGTGGCTCAGTGGGACACCCATAAAGACAGCCAGCACAGCACAGGAAGATCCAGAGAAACAGGTAGCATATTTTAAACCATGTTATACCCCAGTTCTGGGAACATGCCAGACATCATCCAGACTGCTCGTGCCAAAACCAAGGGGATGAGATGTGTGTCATCCAAACATGATGATACCAGAACGGGGGAGGAGACCTCTGAAATAACACAAAAAGCTTGCATAATAGCTTTACAGGACAGTATTGACTTATCCATGGTTCAATGTAAGTTCTGTACTCTTTATTTTTTTAAAAAAAAATCCTCTTATTTTAAAAAAAAGGAACCGCCCCCTTGTGAAAAGCAAGAGTGTGATCTGTCTTAAAAGCACTTGCCTCCCCCCCTCCACTCTCTCTCATCCCCCTACTCTCTCATAGGATGAGCACAAACAGTTCTGCTTGCTGGGATTTTCCAAGTTATTTAGCATTGTTTTCCTTTGCTTCATCCTTTAAATCCTTTCTTACATGCCCCTAAGTTTTACTCTCAACTTATCCATGGGCCATATCAAAATCCACAATTTTCACCACAAATCTTGCCCTCGACTTATACATGAGGTCGACGTATATACATATAAGGATACATAAGCATTTGCTAGTTGCTTCTTGACTTAGGAGAATCTTAGGAGCCAGAGACTCAGATCCAGAGAGGCCTGATAGAAAGGAAGTTTTTCCAAATCCTCCTTAAAATTAAACTGAATCTGCATGCATCCCATCTATCCTTATCTTATTCTACTTTTAATTTTTTCTGTTGCCCCCCCCCGCCACACCCCGAATCAAATTATAGGCTTCGTAAACTCTTCAGATTATTGTCAGACTCTAAAATGCTGTTCTTAAAAATTGATCAAGCTCCCTTTTCTTATTGTTACCTTGCAAAGCACCATATTTATATAAATACACAGTATTAAGATAATCATATAATTCTATTATAAAATAATGTATCCAAAAAGACCGAAAAGGCTCTTCTACCGCCTGGGGACAGATCTAGTCTGCTGGCAATCCCTTCATGCAAATGTACTGGATAAAATTAAAACCGACTTTTTAAAAATAGCAACAAAGGACTTAGTCTACAATAATAGCTCACATATATTTGTATATTCTGACCACAGTTGTCAACATTAATTACATAGCTTGGTGGGTCACAATTTGAGCAAGCCTGCCTTGAGGAAGGAAAAGGAGCTGCAAATTAGGGAACTCTCATTCCAACATCAAAACCTAAATTCCCCATGTTATACACACAATAGTACTCTCCCTAGAAGCTAAGGTGACTAAGCTGAAGCTATTGTACTTTGGACATGTAATGAGACAATATGACATTAGAAAAGACAACAACACTTGGTAAGGTGGAAGGCAATAGAAGAAGAAGAAGACCACTATTCAATCACAGAAGCCACAGGATTCAGTTCAAAAGACCTCAGCAGAGCTGTTCATAACAGGGTGCCTTGGAAGTCTCTTATTCACAAGGTTGCCACCATACATAGAAGCTGACTTGATAGCAATTAACACCAATGATAATTAAAAGAAAAGTATTCATTTCAAGTGAGAAAAACATCTTCTGTATATTGGACTAAATCATACTTATAGTCTAAACAAGAAAAGATCCACTGAATTCATTCAGTGGTACATCAGCATCCCAATCCCAAAACCCAAACAGTCTATTCTATATAGGATTGGGCCTAAATGCCCAAAACACATCAGATCCTGTTTGATCTTGGAAGTTAAGCTCTGGTTATTACTTGGATAGGAGACCACCAATGAATACCAGGTGTTGTAGGTGATATTTCAGAGGAAGGAACTGGCAAAACCATCTCTGAGTATTCCTTGCCTCACAAAACCCTATGAAGTTAATGGGGTCACCATAAGTCAACATGAAACCTAAAGGCACACTTTATACACACTTTAGTTAGGATTCAGGGCTGTACTTTAGTAATCCTTATAGATTAAGAATCCTGTAAAACAGATCAAGTATTTTTAAAACAGAGGCCTGAGGCTGAGAATGAGCTGCCAAATAGCTAAGGTTGTCTAATAAATTCCGTGTTGCAGTGAGATGAAAATTTAAGTGAGATAGTAAAATAATTTAGGATACAGTCCACCTGCCTCATACATGGGCTTGCCTTACGCGGACTTGAGCTCATGCAGATGGCAAGCCCAGGGGGACAAAATGGCACGTGCAGGAGCATACTGCCATTGAAATCAACAGGACTTGAGGTCCCGTGGTTTTCCCAGAGAACATTAGTAGTTGTTGCAGGTTTTTTAAACAAACTGAACAATGGATCTAAACAAAGAAGTGAAGAATGTCTTAAATGCCTAGCTGCATAATGTGCTACTGCATCTTTTCCCAAACATGTCACCATTTTCCACTGCTCCTTTTAACAAAATTGAAGCATAAAAATGCAAATAAAAGTCCTGGGCTGCTACTGCTTCTTTAAACATACTACATTATATGAATGCAAAATATGCTCATCAAATATTTCAAGGCATTCAGAAAATGTTGACGCTAATACATCAGTTGTCAGGCAAAAGGAAGAGTATGTTAGTCTTGGCCAAGTATCAAATGTTCTTGCTTCAGCAAATGCAAAGATTTGTGAAATGATAAAAGAGAACTATATGAGAATAGTTGAAAGGTTTCTTT
The DNA here is from genome assembly GCF_019175285.1 of Sceloporus undulatus. NCBI lineage: Eukaryota > Metazoa > Chordata > Lepidosauria > Squamata > Phrynosomatidae > Sceloporus > Sceloporus undulatus. Next base: position 105,717,080 of record NC_056524.1, on the reverse strand, counting down.
TTTAAAAATCAAAATATTAGTAGCCATGAAAAACTGATAGAGTAGGTTATCATTTACATAGACTATACATCTCAACGGCAGAAATAAGTATTTTCTTAATTACATCAGTGACAAAGATATGCCTTTCTCACTGTAAACTGTAAGATTCATTTAAAAAATGACACAAGCGTACAGGCCAAACTAGCATGAAGCAAAATACAAACTATGCAGTACTTATACCAGTAGCTTGCCTGTACCTGTCATTTGTACAGTCGATGGCTTACAGATATTCCTTTGGCAATGTAGTACCTCGTAAAGTTTATTTTTCTGTGATTTTAAAAAATAAATGCATCAAACCACAAGTCATCATGAGGCAATTCTGCCCAGAAACAGAGAACTCTAATTGAAGTCTTCCTTACAAATGCTCTCTAGTCCCAATATAAGAGTAATCCATTGGGATGGCTACACTCCTACATTCCTTAGTAACTGGTCCTACGTCCCAGTGCACCTTGTATTATATGCTTTTCCTCAATCTAAGGTTTATGCTGCTGCACTTGAAGGTACTAAAGTTCCAGTTGTCCTTTCTAAAGGCAGAAGGGATGGGTGTGAATTCACACTTTGGAATCAAAAGTGTTGCTTCTTCATTATTTTAAAGATTACTAACCTTCCATGTGTTGAGAAGAAGTGTTGTAATGCTTATGCATTGCACTACTGCATCCACACATGCTTTTCTATGATGTCAAATAAGTGAAGTGACTCGGTGAATTCTGCCTTTCAAGAGAACCATCTGTGTTTATTCTCTGCAAATCATAAAGCAGAGCAAAACATGTTCTTTGGAATGTTGTCCAGGACAAAGAAAAAGGCTTTCACCTGATTAATAACTGTTTTCCATGGTGCCCAAGTTTATCTTGGCATTTTGTATTGCTTAGCAAACAGACAGATGTCTTTGAATTTGTTTTTTCATGAAAACATGCTGACCAACTATATCAGCTGCTCCAAGAAGGATTACTATCTCCCACTGATTTTTGTTCATAAAGCAAAAGCAAAATAGATTTGTTCACATTTCTTTCAGAGTAATGAGCCTTGCTAGGACTGGGGTGCACTGCATGGATTTAAAAGACAAAACTCTGAGGTCATTTAAAAAGGTTAAACAAACTGTTTAATGGAACTGTTTGGACTTGTGCACTTGTTAGTCTGAGTAAGGGACTGAAAATGCAAGCATCAATCATGACAGCCAAGAAGTGACTTTAAAAGTCAGACAAGATGCTCCATCAGATAAAGGAGGTTGGTGTATAAAATAAATAAAAGAATGATGAAGAAACAACAATACCCACAATTTTCTCTACAACTGCAATTTATTAATTTTTAAATGGGAAATCTCTGCAGCATTGGGCTACAGAGCAATATACATTATTAATATGATATTTAGAAAATAAGCTTGAGATGATAAACACTATTAAGCCAATATATTTAAATGTTCCTACAATAGCAACTTCAGCCTCACAGATCCTCACACAATGCTATGGCCTCCTGTAATTTTGCAGTGATTCTGGCCACTTTCCACAACTACAACACCTTCCAAAAAGGCTCTCTGGTGTCACTTCAAACAGTCCAACTGCTGCATGGAGGAAACAGGCTGAATCAATTTCTACAAATTGTAGCATGTATAGCATTGCATTATCACTTTGCAGGAACACAGAAACCTGTCTGTTATCATATTAAAGTCTCTGCTCGTCCAGCCTAGTCTTGGGTTAAATCCATTATTAGTCCTACCCAGAGAAAACTGATTGAGTTTAATGGAGCTTTAAGTTAGCTGGCACTCTTCTGGGTTTGGGGCAACAAAAGATTAGCCCATCACTCCATGCCTGAACTTTCTTTAGGAGTCCAGGAATTGAGCATGACACCTTCTGCATGCAATGCATATGTTCTGCAAGTAAACTACAGTCCCCTCTGCTCATTAAGCAGAAACGTAATACGTACCACCATTTAACATCTTTCATCTTTTTAAATGGTGAGAATCATGTAGCTCTCCATATGGCAAGGGACTGCAAATCCCAGGATCCTTCATTATTGGCTAGATTGGCTAGGGCTACTGGGATTTGCCACCCAACAACCTTTAGAAAGTCACATGATTCCCATTTCAGAAATTTAAGTCATACCTTTTGACATTTTAGGCCAAAATAAAGCTGGTTCGAGTCACTTTGGAGGTATGCTGTTTAAATGCTGCATGAGTCCTAAGAGGCTGGAAGCCGTGCCAAAGCCACACTCCAGTCCTAAGGATGTTAAATGGTGATGTTAAAGATGTTAAATGGTGGTATTATGTTTCTGCTCCACTCCTAAGAACTGGAGAGTAGCTTTGGTGCCACTTCTGGCCTCTTTAGATGCCTGTGTCATTTAAACAGCATACCTCCAAAGTGACCTGAAGCAACTTTATTTCGGTCTGTCTGTTCGGGCCCTTATTTAAGCATCTGGGAGAGCAACAGGAAACCATTTTTTGGCCACTGACCTTTCTGAGAAACAAATGTCCCACCACAAGAAAGAAACATGTCCCTGATTATTTGGCCCCACAGAAGTTCTCCCATTAGAAGCAATGACATTCTTTTAGGGCATATTCTTCAGAAGTATTCAGGACTTGACAGTCCACAAACATTGAAATAGTATGGAGATATCATACTGCTTCAGGATGATTGTGCAGAACTGAATATTCCCTGGTGCTCAACATACAGATATGGAGGAAAGGGAGGCAACTGTGAAAGGGCATCCAGCCCAGTATAAACAATCAATGAGGACATGCACGGTATCTTAAGAACAAACACGTTTATTACGGCATGAGTGTTCATGGACTATAGTTCACTTCATGGGATGCACAAAGCACTATCCAAAATGTAAGCTCAAGTCCTAATATCCTCTCACTGTATTGCCAACATAAGCAATGCAGGAACCAGAACGCATGTCCTTCATGATTTGAAAAAGGTGATAATCAATACAAAACAAACAAAGGTAGGTAATGTGCTCCCCAAAGAAAAGGGCACCACCTCAGGGTCACAGATGCAAGAGAGAGGCAATTCCTGTGCCCTTTAACAACCAAAAGGAAGATAAGGTGCAGCTTGTCTTGTCCAGAAAACTCTACCTGATAAACTGGAGTGGCTAAAACACAATTTTGTATACAAAATTCACCACAGTCAGCCACGTATCTGCCTCATTGGGACCAACAGGCACACTTCTGAGTGTATTTTTAAAGCACTAAAAGACAAGTGCTGACATTTTTCACTATGTGTGTTTCCCCTTCTGTCTGGTGCCAATGAATTTTGAGGGGGAGTAAATGGCAAGTGTATCTTTCCTACAAGGGGGGAAACACACTTTCAAGTGATAAAAGCTCCTCCTTTGATACCTTGGTAGCAATCTGAGGAAAACAAACCACGTTCTGTGCGAGTGTCAAACCGATGAATCACTTAACGTTCAGTGATTGGATTTGTTTCCATATGATCCTTCTTCCAATAATCACGGTCTAAACTAGACCAACTGAACAAGCCATTGAAGTTATATATCAGAAGGATACGGTTCATGGGGTGTGTTTTGAAAGGGGCTTGCTTGCTCATTCAGGAAAATAGCATACAGCCTCCATTTCTTTGGTGTAACATGGAATAGTATTTTCACCTGCCTTGACTGTGTGTGAACACATGCAGCACTTCCAGAAACTTCCTGGCCAGATTTCCAAAGTCCACTCAGAGAGTTTGTGAAAGTTATGACACTGAGTGCCCAAGACACAGCCCCAGTCGGAGGGCAAGAGCCCCCCAGGAAGAGGAAGAAAGGAAACTGGACATGGCCGCATCCTCCTAATGGGGAGCAGGAAAGAGGGGAAGGGGAAGGAAAGGAAGGGAAGAAGGGGAAGGGGGAAGAAGGAAATGGATGAGGAAGGAAGGAGACGGAAAGAAGGGAGGGAAGGGGAAGAGAGAAGAAGGAAAGGGGAAGGGGGAGGGAAGGTGAGGGGAGTGAGGAAAAGAAGGAAGGAAGGAAAAAGGAATGGGGTGAGTGAAAGGAGGAAAAGAAGGAAGGAGAAGGTGGAGCAGGGAAGGAAAGAAGAGGAAGAAAAAGAAGAGGAACTGAAGGAAGGCGGGAGGGAGAGGGGCAGTGGAGAGGGAGGAAGGGAGGGCTCTGGCAGGGGCCCACCGAGAGGGCCAGCAGCCGCAGACAGAGGCCGAGCTGGGCCGGTTGTGGCGCAGAGTCCGACCCGAGATGTCCGAAGGGAAAGGGCGGGAGGGGTGTGTGTGGGGGGGGCCTGCCTGTTCTTCCCCGGGGGCTGCTTACCTTGAGGCAGGCGCTGCGGTGGGGCGGCCAGTTCCCTGAGGGCCAGCGGCGGAGGAGGCGGCGGAGGCAGGGAGGGGGATCCGGGGCTGGCCGCTGGGTTGCAGCCCATCCCTGCTGCTGCTGCCGCCGGGGCCGGGGCCGAGGCCGGGTGCGGGGCGCGGGGGCTTCCGGGGGCGCAGGGGCTGGCCCGGGGGGAGTCCCTGGGGGCGCCGCCGCCCGGGCCTCTGTCGGATGCCGTCTCGAGGAGGCGGACGAGGAGGATGTTGGCGGGAGCTCGTCGACGGCGCAGCCGACCAGGACGCGGCACTCGGGGCAGCGGAGCTCGTGGCGGGAGCTGACATGCTCTCCAGGCAGCGCCGCGACAGGTGTGCTGGCAGGGCAGGGCCTGGCCGTCGTGTCCAGACGTCCGGCACACACCGAGCAACTCCAGCAGGTCCAGCAGCGAAGACTCTCTCCATCCCCGGGCAGAGGGGGCGGGGGAGGAGGCGGCGGGGCACCCTCGGCCCCCGGAGCCCCCCGGCGGGGCGGCGGCTGTGCTGCTGCTGCCTCCGGCGCTCCTCGGCCGCCCGCTTCTCGGCCCGGCGGCCTTCGGGGGAGCAGAGCCACGACGCCCCCAGCAGCATCGGAGCCCCGCCGAGGAGGGAGGCGCCCCTCGGGAAGCGCAGCGCCGGAGGAGGACGAGGAGGACGCTCCGGGGGAAAGGAGGACGCCCCTCTGCTGGGGGCCTCGGCGGAGGGAAGGAGGAGGAGAAAGGAAAAGGAAAGGAGGAGGAGGAGTGAGAAGGGAATGAAAAGATGGAAGGGGAGGAGAGGGTGGCTTCCCTTCTCCTCTCTCTCTCTCTCTCTCTTCTCCCTCAGCCCCACTTCAGCAGAGAGCCCTCCTCCTCCTCCTTCTCTTCCTGGCCTCCTCCATAACAGCCTCCTTTCCCGGTCCGGAGCCCAAGCGGGCGGCGCTGCTTCCTTCCTCGCCCCCCGAGGAGGCTCAGCCCCGCCGGGGAGGAGCGGGAAGGGTCTTCCTGGAGGCCCCGGGGCCGCTCCCTCCTCCTCCTCCTCCTGGGGGTCTAGTCCGCAGCCTCCCGGCTCCCTCCCGCTTTCTCCTCAGCATCCCAAGAAGCCGGCGTCTCTCTCAGGAGGGACTCCCAGCTTCTTCCCAGGAAATCCGAGGAGGAGGAGGAGGAAAGGAACCCTCCTCCTCCTCCAGAAGAAGAAGAAGAGCAGCAGCAGCAGCAGCAGCGGGAGGAAGAAGAGGAGCCCCGCCACCTCCTCCTCCTCACAAGCCTCCCTTTGGGCGCAATTGCGGCGCCTGCCTCCTCCTCTCTGAAGCCAAGGCCAAGTCCTCCTCTTGCGCTGCCTCTGGGAGCCAAGCCCCTCTCCTCAGCCCCCTCCCTCCCTCCGCTGCCCTTCAGGGACCCAAGGAGGAGAGGGGCAGCCTCCGCCTTGCCTGGCCAAGGGCAACTAAGGCGCCTTTAAGGCCTTCCTCAGGAGAACCACTCACGCTTTGGGTTATTTATTGTTATTACTATTACTATTTCTCCTGGGTTTAGAGGCTGAGATTGGAACCCCGATCGCCGACCCCTATTAGGCCAGTCTGGCCAAGGGAGGCGAGGAAGATGCCTTGACTGAGAGTTCCTGCATGGCAGGGGGTTGGCCTGGATGGCCCTCGGGGTCTCTTCCAACTCTACGGTTCTATGATTCTTTCCATAGGACGGGGGCTGCCACCCCCGAGGAGGGCTGCTTCCATCATCATCATCATCCGGGGTTTTATGTCATGTTCTTCGTGGGTGTCGGTGGGGAGAGGTTCCTGATCCAATTCCTCCTCCCTCCCCCCCGCCCCCCGGCCTCGAAGTTCGCTGAAGTTTGCTCCCTTCGGGCGAAGGAGAAAAGCCCTATTCCTTGCCCTTGGCCGCCCCCTAGTGGCCTTGCCTTCTCAAAACATCTGGGGGGCTCCATGGAGCACACTCAGCCCCTGGGAAAGGGCCAGACATCCACACTGGAAAGCGAACCCAGTTTGGCAGCGCTTTAACTCTTCCTCTGGCTCAAGGCTATGGAATTCTGGGAGATGGAGTTTGTTGTGGGCCCAGAGTGGAGCAGATAGTTGTGGTTGGTTTTTTGGTGTCTTTTTGGGCTATGTGGCCATGTTCTGGAAGAGTTTATTCCTGACGTTTCACCTGCATCTGTGGCATCTGGCATCTTCAGAGAATGCTGGCATGGAAGAGAGTGGGGTGTATATATGTGTGTGTGTGTATACATACATATATATACACACACACACACACAGTGTGACCCTGAGTAGGGAGGAGTGATTTCCATGTTAATCTCTGTATTTTTCTGTTGTTGAAGATTCCATCCACAGCTGCTGGCGAAACGTCAGGAATAAACTCTTCTAGAACCTGAAAAACCCACAAAAAACCATGGATGCTGGACCTGAAAGCCTTTGACTTCACATAAGACTCCAAAGATGCTTGCCCTTGTCCCATCCCTTCCCTTTCACTCCTTCTTCCCATACACACTGTTCTCAAGGGAGGATGGTGTGACCCTGCGCTTATCCTTTTCCCTGCCAAAAGTTTCAAGAAGGCACACAGACCTCTCTGGAAACAATAATATGTATTAAGGGGGGAAATATGGAGGAGATAGAAAGGGAAGGAGTCAGAGGACGGCATTTTCTCACAGCCCATGATTTATTTAGCAAGAAGATTAAGGGCATAATCCAAAACCGGCCTTTCATGTCTTTGTCTCCCTGAAAAGCACTGCTTTCTGCCATCCCACCCTTCTGGGCATGAAAACGTATTTGTGGGTTTTTTGTCACTCTGATAGCTGTCCCTTGAGTAGCACTTTTAATAAATCATCCGCTAATGGTGTCCGCATGCAATTAAGGGCAGAAACAGTCGCATGCAGCGGATATTGATAAGGCCACAGTTTAGCACACGGTGCAATAGTGATGACAAGGAGAGACCACTGCCACTGAGGAATACATTAAGCAGGGAGCTGAAGCTCTGCTCTGCAAATCAGAGAAAGTGTCTCTCTTCTTAGGCTGCATCCACACTGGAGAGATAACCCGGTTTGGCACCACTTTAACTGTTTGTCTGGCTCAATGCTATGTAATTCTCTGCTCCGCTCTGGGCCCCACAACAAATTCCAATTCCTAGAATTCCATAGCCTTGAGCCAGAAAGAGTTAAAGCAGTGTCAAACCAGGTTATCTCTCCAGTGTGGATGCAACCTTCCAGGTTAACCAAGGGCTTTTGGGATAAGGCTTCCCCTTCTTTAGCAGTCAGATGATGCTTTCTTGGCTGCTGAGTAATGCTCAGCAGTGTCCTTGCTGAAAGAGACCAAACCATCCAAGAAGATAAACTATAAATAATACTGATGTACAGAAGAAATGTGAAATACAAGCATCAAGGACTTCAAGTACTACCTTGGTAAAACTGTCAGTCTCAGGGATAAGAGTAGTGGAGAACATTTAAGGGGAATGTGCCTTGCTTTGGAACGAAGGGAGAAACACTGGAGATGGGTGTAAGCCAATATGGGAGGCTTCTTACTTGTGATTCAGATCATTTCCTTCAAAGATGCACACTTTTAAATTTTGTCAAAGTCACTAGATCTAGTTCTGTTACATTATATTATTAAATAAACGAGTGCAACCATGGTATACTGTCCTTAGTTACACTGCCAGGACAAAGATTGGGTTGCTTCTGCATCTCCCAGGCTGGTAAAATTACACATTGGCAGAGAGAAATCAATTTAGAGGTTCCCAAGATTCAAGGGTCATAACCCAATTCTGGAGAGTGAAATGATCATTGATCATATCTGAGTGACAGGAAAGAGTAATAGGGAAGTTTTATTTTTTAAAAAAGGATCTAGGTTAGGGTCTTAAAGGGATCCCAGGACAGTGGTTCATCCTTCATTAAACTGAAAATTGCTTCCTGTATTAACACTTTGAAAAGGAACAATAGATAGATTCAGGGCCCAAGACATTTTGCAGCTGAGGTGGAGAAGCAAATGGCACATCTACAGAAACCATGCATACAAATGTTACATCAGGCATAACTAATAAGATAGCTTGGAGTACATATCCATTCAGAAGAATGTTTGTTGGGACAAGTCATCCATGCAATTTCCCAAACTCAAATGCAGTTTACGCAGTTGTTCACCAGGTTCAGAGACACAGGCAGTCCCACAGTTCTTCATGCTAAGAAGCCAATGGAGTCAAAGTCAAGCCTTTGACATTGTGTCTATGAGAAGGCAAATACTTCCCACTTGTAAGGTGTTCTCTCCTCCAATAAGGCTAATTACAATTCTAATAACTTAATTTATTGTGTGAGAGAGTCTTCAGTTGCATTGTGGGCCAACTATCAAGGAGATTATTATATTAGTCTGTATCATTTTACAACAATTTACCTTGCTGCAACTTTGAGACTAACTGGGAAAAAGAAGTTTGTGACTTAAGCTTTTGGTGACTCAGGCTGCATCTACACTACAGAATTGGCGGTTCGACACTGCTTTAACTGCCATGGCTCAATGCTATGGAATTCTGTGATTTGTGGTTTTCTGTGATATTTAGCCTTCTCTGCCAGAGAGTAATAGTGCCACATCAGACTACAAATCCCAGGATTCCATAGGGTGGACCCTTGACAGTTAAAGTTGTGTTAAACTACATTAATTCTGCAGCAGTTTGAGTCTATTTCATCAGATACAAATGATGCATTTGATGAAGCTGACTGAGCTTATGAAACCTGATACTACAAACTTCTTACTTCCAGTTGGTCTCAGTATCTGGAACATGGTCCAGAAATCATAATATGTTACTAATTTGACATTAATTTTCATTTGCTGATATGAATCTTGTTTCTGTTACTCATTATCTGTGAACAACAAGTTAACAATGCATTATTCTGAGATTTCTGAGATAGTCCACATAGTGCATTATTTGGGTTTTCTCGCATCAACAACAAAATGCATATCCCCAAAACTTTTGGAAGGGTCCTTCCATGCTACCTCCCAAAACACTGTGGCGGTGTTTTCTTTCTTTTAAACCCAAATATCTATTCTGGTTTAGAGACCAGAGACTATCCCACAAAGCCTTCTCCTTTCTGTGACATTGTGAACACTACTTCTTCCATGGATGGGAGAGATTTCGCACAGGAGGAGGAAAGAGGGTTGTTGCACTACAAAAGCATATGACATATATAATGACAACATATGAAGAGTTCTGCATCTATTCATCTCTGGAACACACTGTTGGTTTTAAGCTGAGGAAACTGAAAAGGTATTGTAAAGATTGCAAGTGAAAACCAAATTTACAGTATTTGAGAAAGACTGGTATAAGCCTGGGAGAGGTTGGGAGGTGAAAGAAAAGGAAGGAAATAAATGAGTGTTCACATGATGTGCTGGAGGATACACAGTTGAAAATATTTGCGTCAAATAAGGCTGCATCTCTGTCTCAGCTGACAAAACACCTACTGTCAAACTCCATTAAGTCTAAAGCAATTATATGTAAACAAATTAAGGAATGTAACATTCTTCCTGTTCACACATTTTAAACATCTATCCACGCAAACATGACACATTCCTTTAATCCAAATAGGGATATTTGCAAGGATAAATAGAAACCAAGTGTACCATATTTTAAAATGATATGGGTGAGGCATATTTGCAATATGTGTCTTCACCTTCCTTGATCAGTGTATGTTATTATTTTGAATGCTTAGGTGAAATGATGTTGGCTTTTGCTATCTTTGGGTAGTTTTTTTTCTACATTGCAATGATTAACGTCCACTTAAAATTTGCTTAGCACTTTAGAAAAACCTGTAAAGTGCAATAAAAGCACTAAGCTTGATTACTATTCCTGATAGAGAGAAAGCAATTAAATTACTAGTAACAGAAAACAGCTACTGCTAAAGAAAAAGCCCTCCTATCTGGTTCTCATTTATTTCTGCAACAGTCCCTTAAACTTGTTTACTTATAGTTAGATGCTAATTTAAACATATTTCAAATATCTTTTCCACATGCAAATTACAATTGATGTTGCTTGATGTACTTGGTGTTCATGTGACAAATGTGCCAGTTTGCCTTGCAATCTGATTTCAGGCTATCGACCAGAGAAATCGAGGATGCGTACATAATAGTTAGGACTATTCCAAAAGGTTCCATAATTTCCTCAAGATTTTCTCCTCAAGAAAAACTGGCTACCCTAGAACTTGCTGGAGGAAGCATAAAACGACGAGTTGGATCTAAACTAAACTGCAGTAGTTAAACATTAGAATATGTCCATTTGGGGGATTCTTCCTCCTCCTGCCCCACAATTTATCCCATTCAGCAGGATCTCCCCTCCTTCTGTGCAGAATTTCCAAGGGATTGAAAGGGCTATCAAAGGGAAAGGGGGCTAAGGAGGTTTACTTCTGCTAATCCACCTACATGCACCTGCATCTTGTTCCAGTTTACTGTATCCGATGTTGGAAATCAACAAAATGAGATTATGTCTAATCATGTTGTGACACACTGAAGAGCTGTGGGATTGTGGACCTTGCAGGTTGCAATGTGCCCCGCTCTCCAAAGGCAAAATATAAAGAAAGTTTTGGTTAATCTTTGTTTTTGTTAGAAATGAAGAACTCAAAGGTAACTCCTATAATGAAGACGCTGCCAGTAGCATACAACAGCATTTTGCACACCAGGGAATTGAGCTAATTTATGTTATGATTCTTCAGTTAGATCCCTTGTATTGTGTGAGCATAAAACATTTATCAGTAGTCCTGTTGGAAGGTCTTAGAGCCAGAGGCAAAGCATTCATATGAGCCATTAACCGAATACTGAGCAACTAACAACAAATTCGTTAACACATGTATAAAGAACAACTTTTTAGAGCAACACAAATCATTCTCAACAAGCAAAAATGTAAAAACTTAATTCCAGAAGGAAAACAAAGTGATGCATATAGCTTCACTTATTAGTACACTGAACATTTATATAGAGGAGAAGAGGAACTGTGAGGCTGTGAAGATTGCAACTCCCAGAAGCCCTATGCATAGTGAGGAAGATGGAAATTGCAGTTTACTAACATTTGGAGGACCATAGAAACACAAAAAAGGGCTCATTCTGTCGAACAACAGATCAGGTGGAAAGCTTGTGCGTTCTCCATACTACTTCAGGTGACAGGTGGGGCTTCAGAAGAATTAATATTTATAGGGGTTTTTTGTAAGTTTTTTGGTCTATGTGGCCATGTTCTAGAAGAGTTTCTTCCTGACATTTCGCCAGCATCTGTGGCTGGCATATGGCGAAATGTCAGGAAGAAACTCTTGTAGAACATGGCCACATAGCCTGAAAACCCCACAAAAAATTATGGATGCCAGCCATGAAAGCCTTCGATTCCACATTAATATTTATAGTTTTTATAAAAATTAAATCCAGGAAGAAAGTTCCTAACTTTGTCTCCTTCCTGATATGAGAAATATTCAGTTGTGCATATCCACAGACAGTTTGAAATGGCATCTCAAATGATGTTTGTGACAATTAAGCCTTATGAGACAAGTGTTATAAATGGTAAGTTGACCATTAGGAATGGTCTTGGTGTATGTTGCGTTTCCCGCAGAGAATTCAAGATAAGAGTAAATGCTAGTCACAAAGAAGCCAATCAGGATATTTTCACATGACTACCATTACAGAAAAGGCCCTATTCTATATTCAAGCTAATCAAATGTCCATAGCAACAGAACATGGAATGAGGCTGCTGATGATAATTATAATACTTACATTTATCCAGTCATGTGTCCATGCTTTACCATATTAAAAGCACAAACATTTCTTTAAAACACAGTAAAGCTATGGGAGCCCTTCGGGTGAACTAGTGGTGTCCACAGCTGGATTCCTCTATGAACTTTCCCTCTTCCAGACTGGCCCCACTGCTCTACAAATTGTAATATGTGCTTTCTGACAGGCTGACTACTGTTTAGCTGTAATGACAAGTGGCAGCGTCCTTAGACAAGATATTTATAATGTCCTATTATAAACAGATAGTTGGTAATCGAAGTACCAACTTTGCTTTGTGTTGGAAACATAACACCGCTCCCCAGGTGCTCTCTCTCTCTCTATTCTTTCTTTCTTCACCACCACTTTCATTTTTTTCCTTTCTTGTTTCTTTTCTCTCCTCTACCAGAAGCCAATCCCTCCCCTCGCTATATTCCCACCACTGATCAGGAAGCAGGGATTTTCCATTTCTTGATATGAACTTGTTTGAAGAGCTAAGTCTTGCAGAGAGAAGGAGAACTTGCCTAGACACCCTGTTGAACAAATTAATCTTCCAGGACTGTCTCCACCTTTGTCTTTAAGACAGAAAGGAGAACATTGTGTCTAAAGATGGTATGTCAAACTATGGATATATAATAAATAAATAAATAAATATTTTCACTCTTTGTTAAAATCCAAGATTGATACACCCAGGGTCCCTTTAATATTGATGCCATGTTTCCTCTGACTAGGCTTCATGGACTTGTAATTATGACAAAGCCACTCACCCAACATATATTTTCTCTTTTGTGAGCATAGATGCATTGGTTATAAACACTGAGTGAAGACTCAAGGAAATTTTACTGCAGGGTGTCCTCATAACATTTCTGCAAACTACAACTGCTGGATGATTGACTGTGGGCAAGTTACAGGGAAGACATTATGACAGTCCTAAAACAGTTGCTTTCACTACCAAATCAAAGTCAGTTAGACTCAAATCAAAGCACTGATGATTACTTTGAAATGGTTTATCTCCAGCCATCCTGGTCATGTTTGCACACATGAGCTAAATGGGATTTACTTCTAGGTAAGTACAGTGGCCCTTTGGCATTCACTGGGCTTTGGTTCCAGGATACCCATAGATATCAAAATCCTCATAGATACCAAAATCCATGGATGCTCAATACAATACATTAAATACAATGGTATAGTAAAATGGTGTCCCTTATATAAAATGGCAAAATCAAGGTTTGCTTTTTGAAATTTATATCTTTTTAAAAATATTTTCAAACTCTGGATGGTTGAATCCATGGACAAAGAATCTGTGGATACAGAAGGCAGACTGTATATAAAGAACTGCACCTTAAAACATTACCTTATTTCTCATGAACCTATCAATATTTTAAGAACTCTAGAAGATCTCATTTAAGGTTTCTTTCACTGTCTCAAATATTATAATGGTGGGGCAATCCTGAACAGGAATTTGTGGTACCAACGTTCTTACACAAAGTTGTTTCCAGTGTTGCTTAATGGCTATTTTCTTGCAGAAAGCTTTTGAAGCTCTCTTTATTTGAAAATATCTTATTATTTCTCCTTTGGCTGCTGTTCTGAATTTTTCTTTATATATGTTGCTTTTGCTTTCTCCTGCTGAATTTAATTAAACTAATGTGCTGTCAGCTGATTATTTTTGTGTATCACATTATGTTATTATATTGCTTTAATATGCACTTGGTTTCTTTGTTAGTTGCCTTATGGAGTCTTTTTGGTTAAAGGGTAGGGTAATTGAAAAATAAAAAGAGATAAACAAGAAATTATGTGCTCCCTCTGGTTTAGATACAACCAAAGGAAGAGAACTGTGTTGGTGGGAACAACCTGCAGAGTACAGAGCTAAAAGGCGCCAGTAATCACAGCAGGGTTGGTAGTTTTAAAATCTGAATTTATTCTTGTCATTGTGACTGAGCAAGCCATTATTAGAAAGCAAGCTACAGTGCAGGACTCCTGCGGTGGTGCAACTGCCTTGGAGTTTTCCAATGCGGCAAAGGATTGTATCTTACCCTTTGGATATACTGGGTTACCTTCTAAAATGCCCTGCACTGCAGGTGCTTACTTATTACTGTATACGACACTAGATCAGTGGCCATTATCTAAATCAGCCTTCCTCAACCCAACACAACTCCTGCTATATCAGCCAACATTCTGGCTGGTGTTTTAAGTCCAAGGCTCCATCTGCACTGCAATAATAATGCAGTTTGATATCACTTTAACTACCATGGCTCAGTGCTATGGAATTCTGGAATTTGTAGTTTTGAGAGATATTTAGTCTTCCCTGCCATATAGGGAAGCATAGCACTGAACCTTGGCAGTTAAAGCAGTGTCAAACTGCATTATTTCTGCATTGCAGATGCAGCCTATGGCATCTGAAGAGTGCCAGTTTGGGAAAAGCTCCAGCAGACAATAGAGAACAGTGATCGACGATGGGGTCCGGGAATCAAATCCCAGCGGATCCCATGGGCTCACTGTACTCATCGTCATCATCCTCATCTTATCTATTTATTTCAATGACCTCCAACCCATCCCTACATTTCCTGCCACATGTATGAAGGAACATAACAATACCAAAAAGAAATAATCCAGAGCATGAAACCCTCTCACTAGCCGGGCATGTCTGCCCATTAAGCAGAACTGGAGGTAAACTCACCCCAATAAACCATGGGAAATATGACAAGAAGCTCAAAATCGATCATTATCCCGTCAATAAACTGCAATTAGCTTCCACACTATAGCAATTGTGCAAATAAAGCAAATTCATAAATGAAGCAAAATTGAATTCACGATATTATCCCGTGAATGCCTAAATGCTGGATCAGGTTTCTTTCTTATTAGATTAATAGCAGATTGCATGCAAGATTGTGTGAAAACCAATCATGGAATTATGCTTAATTTGCTCAATAAACACTGGATCTACCCCTTTAAACTTCCAATTTTCCCTGTGTGATAGACTCCTCTGATGAACAGAACAGCTGCCAGGCAGAGATCCATCATCTTGGCCAGTAGCTGGTGCGAATCTCTCTCTCTCTCTCTCTATGTTCCAACTGCCATTATCCTGGCCTCTGTGTAAGAGAGGAGCAGGCAGGCGCAATTCCATTGCTGGTTGAGAGGCCCTCCCTCTATGTTCTAACTGCTATTGCCCTGGCCTCTGAGGGAAAGAAGAGCAGCCAGCATCTGCTGGACTCAATCCCTCCTCCTCCCACTGAGATCCCCTTTTCGCCATGTGCCATGTTTTATTTTTATTGTAAGTCTGAGTGACAGCATGAGCCACTGTGGTGCAGTGGTTTGTCTCTATGACTCTGTAGACCAGGGTTTGAATCCCTGGTCAGACATAGAAATGCACTGGGTGACCTTGGGCAAGTCACAGTCTCTCAGCCTAAATAGAACAGATGATGTGGAAGACAAAGGCAAGCCCCCTATGAAAAAAGTCTTACCAAGAAACCCCTGTGATTTCTAGGGTTGCCCATAGTTTCAAAGCCCGAGAGCATGACAACGTCAAATTAAGCAACTCTGGGAAACGTTTTGGCTGAAGGAAAGAGAATTCTGTACATATGTGCAGACTAACTGCCCTCTTTTCCAGGTAGATGGCAGTTGCACATTGTAAGCATTCAGAATAGCCAGTGCCTTGGAAAGAAGAGATTTTCAATTTATTCCTATATCATTTTTTAAGGCTTAATTTTCAAAGAACAAAATAATGTTATGTCAAAGAGGGAGGGAACTGAGATGAAAGCAGTGAAAAAAAACCACTTACTTTTTCTGCTGTATGTGGGAGGCGCAGGGAGCCCAGCATTGGTTATGGGTATGGAAGGTCAGCAGCTTTGCTAAACGAGGCATCCAGCTGGAGAGCATCAAAAGAGTGCTAAGTAGGAGCAGGTAAGAACTGAAAACCAATTTCACCCAGAAAGACAGATTTAGAAACACATACGCCAAGCCAGCACAGTTCAGAATACAGGAAGATACCAAATTCTTGTATGTTTCTTGTTGGAGAACTATCTAAATTTATGTCCCAGCAGGAGATGCCACTATGTATTCAATAGCAAGTTTCCTTTTATTACTGCAGAAAATTGTTATTATCTCTGCATGAGAGGGAAAGCAGTTTCTCTGTTAGCACTGTTTCTTTCCTGACCATTGTCTGTTCTATAAATCAGGGTACAGTACTATTTCTTCCTACATATTATTATTACCTCCTAGGCATTATTTGGCTGTCAGTTTAACAGTGATGGCAGAAGGCTTGAGACAAACTTGATAACTCATAAAGATCTTAAGCTACAGCACTAATGGTGGCAAAGTAATTGCACTTTTCACCAACACTGCATATAGAGTCATCCTCTAAGAGGCGGTGGGCTTGTTACAGCCTGGCAACTGTAACAGGTACCAGAGGAATATATGGCAGTCAATATTCATATACCTGTATGTGACACTGATTATCAATAGAATTCTGCTTCTGTCTCAGATATCTGCTTGCCCTGTTGTTTCTTTGGAGGTTTTTCAGTTTTTGCAACCTTGGAACATGGATATGATCTTCAGGGATGTGAGGACTACCCAGAGCTCAGAGCAAAGTTTTGAAAATTAATTTGATAATGGCAAATATTAGAAAATGGAAATTCAGCAAACTGGCATAAACAAATTGGAGTAGTTTAACAGTTGATTTTTAATTAATTTGCAACCTAGCATCAGGGTTCTAGCCCCAGGCACAGTCAGGGAGCCCAACAAAAACACACAGAGAGAAGCGTAACTGGAAAGATAGCCACAACTTTATCCCTATTCACACAGTGAAAATAATCCAGGATGAATTTGGGTTGAATTCCTTTTGTTCACACACACCTTGAATGCACCCAATTCACTTTAACCCAGAGTATTCGAAACCTGGTCTTTTCCTGAATTTATTAAAAAAATTCACATCGTCGACATTTTGCATAACAACAGGAACACACCCAGATTAAACTCAACATACCTTGAATTTGTGGGGGACAAGGCTCCTCCCAGCCGGCTTTACTAGGAAATGCTCCTCCTCTCCCCCTTTCCCTCTACAAAAATGATGTGTGAATGACCCCTTTATTACAGCTGCTAGGGCTTGGTTTGTAATGGGGCAGAGATCCAGGTATCAGATAACCCCTCTGTCAACTGATAGACTCAAGACCTGATAGACCTGATGCCCCAAGACTGGATCTTGCCCCATGAGACCTCACCACCAGGGGCAGCCACTAGGTGTCCAACTCCCACCAACTTACCCATTATAATTCCAAAACAAATCCCATATAGCCAGGTATCCTGCCTCCAGACTAGTGCATTCTATTTCAGGTGATAGAGTGTTTCTATATGAAATGCCTTGGTGTGCTATAGGTGCCCTGCCCCATGAGTTTAAAAATTCCCTCACCATCTTGTTGATCTTGCATTTAACCACATCAATCTCCGAAGGATACTGGGCTCCCTTTCAGCAGTGCCACTCCAACAGATCTGACGTGAATAATGAAGTTTGTGGGAATAGGCTGTGTCATGTACCCAAGTTCTTTCTTATAGTGAAGTTCAAGTTCAAGTCCTTCCATGATGCTGGTTTATTCTCACCCAGCTGCACAATTAAAGTGTCCTGCAGGCCTGATATTTCTGCTTATCGAAGCAAGGTTGGCAGCAAAAAATCCCATAGCATATGCCTGCAAGCTAGCCAAGTGATCTTAAATCACTTCTCCAGGCATAAGTCCAATTGCCAGCCATTAGATGATGCATATTTCCCAGCCCAATGCATGATGCTGTGCACAGAAATCCAGAGAGTTTTTAAGCATACTGCTGGAACTGTAAGGAACATCCTGTTAGACTGGCAAACCAAAATCAGTCCAGATATATGTCCTGAAGGTCCCTGACCTCCCTCTGCTGGCTATCTTGATCTGGGCTGAGGGCAGCCGCATGCTTGCTGCTGTGATGGCTGCCTGATTCTAAAGGAATGACCAGCAAATTCAGCTATTAGATAGTCTGCCCTAGCCAAGCTAGCATGCAGAACTGAAACCTGGTAAGTGAGGAACAATCCTCTAGAAAGGGGCCAGGAAACTTAGCGCAAATGGCCAGGAAGCCTGCCACAGCCTATACCATGCAAAGCTATTCATCTAAAGCCTTTAGATGAATAGCATTGCCCCACAGATGTTGCTCAGTTTTTGACCTCCTAGTCAGGAGGTGTTACTTACCAAATAATAAAGACAACTTTTTCACTAAAGGCCCTCCTGGATGTGCTATCCCATGAACCAGCCAACACCTCCCCAGCGTGCAGTTCACCAAAAAGAAAAAGAAAAAGAAAAAAGAAGAAAACTAGAATAAATGGTGTCTTGAACAGCTTTTCTTCAAACCAACAGACATGGGGCAGCTGCCTAATGATCAAGGCCACCAAGTACATTGCCATACAAGGCTAAAAATAAGCAGAATTTTAACAGGATAAAATGCCTTTGCTTGGTACTTATCAGACAAAATCCTATCTGCCCTGCTTCTACCCTGTTACTGTAGTCTATTTTTTCATTGATAGGCAAAACCTATCCATGAGCTCTCAATTTTGCTACTATATCACAGGCATTGGGGGAAAATATCAATAGTAAGTACATTTCTATACCACTTATCAGTGCACTTAAGCACTCCCTACGCGGTTTACAACGTGTAAGCTAATTGTCCTCAACAAGCTGGGTTCTCATTTTAGCAACCTCAGAAGGATGCTATGCTGAGTTGACCCTGAGCCCCTGGCTGGTATTGAACTCACAACCTTGTGGTTTGTGAGTGAATGGCTGCAGTACAGGCATTTAATCACTGTGCCACCAGGGTTCAATAAATCTCTTCACTTCAATTCCAGGACAGGATCATATTCTTCTCCTCTCTCCCCATCTCACTTGCTATTCCAAAGCAGACTAAATTCATGCCTGTCTTTAAAAAAAATCTTTGCTGTGTTAGTGATAAAATAATTTTTTTAAAAATATATTTTTACATTGTTTTTACCATAGTTACACAAACATAGGCCTGTTACAGACTGCCAAAATAAAGCTGCTTCGGGTCTCTTTGGAGGTATTCTATTTAAATGATGCATGCATCCTAAGAATCCGGAAGCTGCACCAAAAGCTGCACTCCAGTGCTTAGGAATGGAGTGTGGCTTTGGCGCGACCTCCGGACTCTTAGGACCCATACATCATTTAAGTAGCATACCTCCAAAGAGACCCGAAGCAGCTTTATT
>NC_056524.1:105651730-105697428 GCF_019175285.1 Sceloporus undulatus | reverse complement strand
CAAGTTGAGCATTTTGTTCATCTTGTCTTAAACTTATGCAACCAGGACTTTCATGTGTTTGCCTTCATGGTGTTAACTGATACCTATTAAGCCAGTATATACAGCCTTCTGAAATCCTCACTCGATATGACTGTTGTTGCTTACATTTTTGTGTAACAACAGCAGGGAGCCATCTTCATTACGATTCGGTTCATGCTAAATTGCCCTATTCTAGTGGTTGGAGAGACTTTGCTGTTCAATCATAGAAATATTTTTTGCCTATTCTGGACTTTGTGGAGGTTCTGATGTATGTCAGTAGGAATCTTAGGACATAGTAGATTAGTTGTCACTGGAAGTTTAATTGTTAACCTCCTGCCCGTTAGCATTTGTGCAGATGAATATGGCATTGCTGTAACTGGTACATTCCAATATTCCAATGGTACTAACACTTTTTACCCTTGGCGCCCCCCTTTGCCTCTACATGCGGTTGCTCCCCCACCACTTGATGTAGTATATGAATAAAAATATTTTATTTATTTAGTGTGTATATTGTCATTCGCACTTTCATGTGTATTCATATTTTAACATTTTATCAGGAAATAATATTGTTCAAATTAGAACAGTTTTGTATAAGTAAATTCAATATTTAACTCAATGAATGTGTAAATTTTATACAGGAGGAGGAGGGATCAGAACCTCATGCCCTCCTTGAGCAACTCTCACACTTCCCTTTCAGGTCCAACCCCATCGTTTGAGAACCACTGCAATATTTCAACAATGCAAAATGCAGATCCACACATGCATCTTCTACCATCTTTATAAGCTGTTTTATAGACTAGATTGCTCATCCTGTCATTCCATTAGATTGTGCATATCCTGGACTACTAAAACACTGCTCAGTCCCATCCCACGCTGCAAGCATTTAAAATTCTTGACTAGCAAAGAGCATATTATCACTCACAACTGTCCTTGGTATTCTATGGCAAACAAACATAGGCCTGTTACAGACTGCCAAAATAAAGCTGCTTCGGGTCTCTTTGGAGGTATTCTATTTAAATGATGCATGCATCCTAAGAATCCGGAAGCTGCACCAAAAGCTGCACTCCAGTGCTTAGGAATGGAGTGTGGCTTTGGCGCGACCTCCGGACTCTTAGGACCCATACATCATTTAAGTAGCATACCTCCAAAGAGACCCGAAGCAGCTTTATTTTGGCAGTCTGTAACAGGCCATCGCAAAATAAAGATAAATAAACCAACAGGTACAGAGTTAGCCCATTTTGGAGTAGCAAGTGGCAGTAGGAAGAGAATCAGGCCCCTCATGGCACCTCATGGGTATAATACCAGAATTGAAGTGAACAGGCTTGTCACACCCAGAGGGGCAAAGCAGTTCAGTTGTGCAAAAAGAAGAGAGGCGTGATAACAAACATTTTCAAATCAGTATGTTCCTGTTTCCTTTCATAATGGAATTGCCATCAGATATGAAGTTGGTGTGATTGTGCATTGCCTCAGTCCTTGTAGCCTTCCCCTGGATTCTCAAGTAGACCAAGTACTTAAGGGCCAAGGCCAGTCTCTGGTACCAACATCCATCACAGCTAAGAAGGAAAAGTAATTGGCAGCTATCCTGGAGATGCTAGACTGCAAGCATACCAAAACCATCTTCCACTTTAGGCACATGACCCACTCCTCTGTCTTGGCTCTAGCTAAGAGCACATACAGTTTCAAGGTGAACAAGTAAAAGGTGAGTAGGGTGTTAATGTGTCTTGGTGCCAGCTGGGTTGATTAATAAAAAAATCACCAGGGATGAGCCCATTCTATCCTTAACTGCCCACTGCACACACCATAGACATTGCTTTATTGATTACCAAAGCCCCACAAATATAAACCCTAATTGACTAAGGTCCTGTGAGTTTACTGGCAGAAGTCTGAAGAATGACTGTCATACTTGGCCATAAGTGTCCCAATATCACATGATCTCGCCAAAGTACATGGTTGAAGAATGTGTACCATACAGAACAAAATTTGCAGGGGATTGCCTTGTTAACAGATGCATCCTTGGGATAGAACAAGTGATAGACTCCCCTGGTGTCCTCCTAGGCACCACTCTCAAGGTGTAAATCCAATGATTTGGAACAGGAGGATCAGTGGCGTTAGTGAGGGGGGGGTGAATCACAGCAGGTGACACTTCAGAGTAGAGGTGAGATCAGTCAGGCTTTCTAGTACTATGAGAGGATGTGTGTGCTCCAGTGCTGCTGTTCTTGGTGCCTGCCCCTTCTCCACTCTTAGTAATCCAGCCCAGTTTATTGAGACACCTTCCATTTTTCCTCCTTGTTGGAACAGTTTGAGATTGTGCCGTCAGTGTCTCCCTTTTGAGAAACTCCCATCCATCCTGAACTCCCTTTTCTTTTCCCTAAGTTTACTTAAATCAGCTCTCTTAAAGTCTAAAATGTGTGTCTGACTATGCCTAGCTTCTCTTTTCCACTGTATAACAAACTCCAGGAGAACATGGTCACTCCCACCTAAGGATCCCTCCACTTGCACCCCATTTACCAGATCTAAAATAGCTGATCCCCTTGTTGCCTCTTCCACCTTTTGGACAATGAAATTCCCTTCGAGGCAAGTGAGGAATTTGCTGCATCTTGAGGTTTTGGCTGAGTTTGACTTCCAGCATAGTTGAAATCATCCATCACTACTATATCTCTCCTTTCTGCGGATGTGCTCATCTGTCCTAAAAAGGCATCATCCAATTCCTCCATCTGACTTGGGGAGTAGACTCCCACAATAGCATCCCTGTTGCTTCCTTCCCCTTTAATTTTTATCTAGATGCTCTCCACCTGATTTCCAGGATTTAAGTCCTGGATCTCCTCACTTAAATCCTCACATGTGAGTTCCAACTATGATAAGCTGTTAATTTGCAACTGATTAAAATCCATATAGTCTTCTCACAATGGGATGTTCTTTTATGGAAGTGTATGTCCATTTGCATGTACATCAGTAGACATATTAGTCCATTGATTGGATAAATGCCAACCCCTGTCTGATTTTTGCTGACTAGACCACTCTGATAAAACTTCATTAATTGTAATTAATTCCTTTCTCCAATAATTTGGGGACAATTCAGTTATTTTATGACTGTCACTTAATGAGGCGTAATGTTACTGAATTAGTGTGGTAAGTATAATTTTAGTCACATCTTCATTTGGGATGTACTCATGATCTTAGCTACTGTATATGATTTATTTTCCTTCTGTCTAGTGGGTTGCTAATGGAACAGCAGGATGTGTGTTTCTAAACAAACGTTTCTGTATTGATCCCCCCAATGCACCTTGCCACCTGCCATCTTAGCCATTTGATACACTTTCTGCTTGTGAACATAGAGCTAGAACAAAAGAACCTACCAGCAAAGTGGTATTTTTGTCTTGCTGTAAAGATCTTTTTTCTTCCTCACCACAGTCACCATCATCTTCATTTTTATCATTATAAACTCAATCTCTTTCTTCTTCTCCTGGCTTCTACAAGCAAAAGGGACAGTTCTGGATGCTCTCAGCCTCTGCTGCTCATACTTAAATCCTGTCCTTTTCCCCTTCCAAGTGCACAGGGGCAAATTGGATTGTTGAACTGTGCTATTCTATACTGTTCCTTTTGAATGCAATAGAAGTGCAAAGAGGTTGTTCTGACAATTTTTGCTGACATGTCTTTCCTGTGCAATCACATACGATTGAATAAATTGCAGAGGACTGCAAAAAAAAAAAAATCTCTTCCAGGATTATTTTAAATCATGTGTATTTTACTCAGCTACAGGCAGTTTGAGCAACTAGATCTTTTGAGGCAGAACAGGGATGTGTTGGACTACATCTTTTGAGGCAGAATATGACTGTAGCTTAAAAGCAACATTTTAAGTGGAATTTTTCAAGTTTTAAAAATAGTTCTGCATATTATTCTTGAGTATCATTGTTGGGTTAGTTGGGGTGGTATCATTCTCTTATTAATCCTATGGTCAGTTTGTTGTTGAATTTTTACACACACACAAACAAAATACCTATGCTGCATTTATGTATGTATGTATGTATGTATTTTAGGGTATTTAGGTTTGTTTTGTGCTATGAGCCAATGGTTTGTCACATTCAGATTCTGTAAAGGAACTAAAAGTAACTTTGAGTTGGCACGGCGTAGTGGTTTGAGTGTTGGACTAAGACTCTGGGAGACCAGTTATCAAATCACCACACAGCCATGGAAACCTACTGGGTGACTCTGGGCAAGTCACACTCTCTCTGCTTTCATGGAAGGCAAATGCAAACCTCCTCTGAATAAATCTTGCCAAGAAAATTCTATAATTGCATCACTATATGGCAGGGTTGTCTTGAAGTAACATAATAACAACAAAAAGTAACTTCTCTATTTTCTTTTGCACAGTGACAAAGAGCTACTTTTGAAATATTGTACCTAGAATGGAAACTATCTCGGTGTGTCTGTGTGTTGAAGCTGTAACCGTAAATACTTACTTTTTCGAAAGTAGCTTTTAAAATTCTGCTGCTGGTTATTGTTCTGCATTCTTTACCAAATTTTGTTAGCAGTTTTTAATCTGAAATTGTGTGTACTGTATTATTATTTTCATTCAGAGACATAACCACGTTAGTCTGGAATATCAGTATGCAAAGGGATCCTGTAACATCTTTGTGACTAACTGTGCAAAGTAAGTAGCATAAGTTTTCGTAGACTAGGGCTTCATTAGATGTATCCTCAGATACCTCAGAAAGTTTATGCTACAACTTATTTTGCATATTTAGGTGGGTTACAGACCGCTGAAAAGTGGCGGCCTGTACCCGCCCCTTTTCCCGCCGGATCGGGGCCTCAGTGGCTAGAGCGGCAGCCGCTGAGGCCCCGATCCACCGCTTTCCAGGCCGCTGGGAAGCAGCAAAAATCCCCTTCCCCGAGGCCTGGAAAGGGGTGTCCTTGGGGCTTCAAGCCCCAAGGACACCTCGTGGAGGTGGGGAGGAGGAGAAAGGGGCCACTTGGCCCCTTTCTCCCTTGCGTCGCTGGGTGCAGCCATCTAAAGGCTGTGCCCAGCGACGCAAGACCAGGAAGGAGCTCCGTTTCAGAGCTCCTTCCTGCTCCAACGAAAGGGCGCATTAAGTGCCCTCGCGCGGAGCGATGGCATCATGTCCACGCTGCCTCGTTTGGAGGCGGCGCGTTCGTGACGCCATCATGGCGGCCCCCATGTAGATGGGGCACCGTCATCTTGTACGTCCTCCGGATGTATTAGGCTTGGGGGTGTCAAGAAGTGATGCCCCTTTTTAAATTTAGGACATCCTGAGGACGTCCCTTATGGCGGTGTGTAACCCGCCTTAGTCTCAAAGATGTTACAAGATCCCTTTGCATAATATTATTTTCATTGGTTTTTAAAATTATTATTAAGAGTGGCCACTGACAAAAAGGAAGAGCTACTTAACTGAATATGTTTGCTGGGAAAAAATGGAAGGTAACCATGGTGCAGGGCTGGCCCAAGACATTTTACTACCTGCATCAGAAGATAAGATTCCCACCCACCTCTGCACACACAAATGTATACAGAAGGTGACTTGACTGAAAGATGAATTTTACTGAAATACTGCAAATGGGAGGGAGTCCTTTACTTTATCTGGGGACAATAGGCCAGTTTTTGATAGTGAGGTGGGATGTAAGACAGATAACGTGGCCCATAGAGATCAGACCTTCAACAAAAGGAAATGTCTTAGGCTGCTTCTCTGACCTTTTCCCCAGGCTATCTGTGGTGGTTACCTCAGCCTGTGTAAAGCTACCTGCATCAGAAGATTACAATTTTCTATTTCTTTCCATCTGATATTTCAACTTAATTTTCAAGGGTAAGATCAGAAAACTACTAAATATCTCTTGCATTGCTCATTGGCCTCTAGGTAACCAGGACTTGGAATAAATTGCTCTGTTGCTACAGGAGTCTATCCAGCTACTAATTTATAACATTTTTCCTTTAACTAAAAGGAGAAATGAGAAGGAGATTTAAGTTGTGCTAAAAGAAAAGCCATTGGAGAACAGCATGTTTCTTCCCATTCAGTCTTCTGAAGGAATTCAATTATCAGCATGTGGCCATGCCACCGGATCTATTATTTCAGTGCTCCAAAGGCGGTCAATAAAATATATTAGAAAGTATCAATCTATACTATGTCATCATAGCTGTAATATGGACAAAGCTCCATCATTCTACATGTTTTGCAGCTGCTCTAACCTGATTTTCATGAGTACTATTCTGAAATTATATTGAAGATTATTAAGTTTTATATCCCCAGACTTTATAGGTTGTGTCTACCGGGAAGGAATTCAAGCCAATTATATAACATCAAAGATCTGATTAGGTTGCATAGAGGGATAAAATATATCATTTTAAGCTGAAAAGGGCAGAAAAGCCACAAAGCAACCTGTACATTTTATGGTGAAGAAAGAAAACATTACTCATGCTCCAGAGTGCAGGTAACTTGCACTAGATGGCAAGGGGGAAGTTAAATGAGGATGTAGGAGATACCTCCTATTCCCTCTCATAACCAGCTGTGTACAGCATGCATGTATTTGTGCCCCAGACTTTGGAAATTTATTTGGATTACAAGTCTCAGAATTCCCCAGTCAAGATGGCCATAGTTCTGGGAGTTGAAGGGGCCATTCAGACTACCTTTTATCCTGGATCAGGAACTGAATTATGCACGTGAAGTTCATATTCACCCCGAATCTCCCACAAGCGAATCTGAGACTTCCACAACTGTTTCGGGGCAAATGCCCCTTAGCACGGGTCATTTGAAATTGGGGTAAAAGCTGTATCTTTTGGGGAAAGATGGGTTTGGCGAATATGAACTTGCCCCTGATCATGATCGGGGTAAGTTCAGGGGAGGGATTTAGGTCAGAGGGAGGGCAGAGGGCAGAACAGGAGAAAGGGTACCAAGAGTGACAGAAGATGAGGAGGAGGAGGAGGAAGGAGCAGGACAAAGGGTCAAGTTCAGGGTAGGTCAGAGGGAGGGCACAAGACGGAGCAAGCCTCCGCTCTCGCACTAGGCAGCTTTCTCTCTCTTTTTATTTTTTTTTAAATTATTTTTGACAGACTATGTGCATGTTTTTTGCTACAGGTAGATAGATATACAGCTAGAATGTGGCTGCCTGCCTGTTCACTTTCCTATTCATTTCCTTGCTTCCAGCAGCAGGCAGGGCACTTTTCAGGGGGCTTTTTTCTTTGCGAATGTTACAAACGTTGGCAAATTGATACAGAATGCTTTTGCTACTGTCTGTAAGGAATTCAGGGGTAGCTGAGGGATATCAAAGGATGCATGGCATCCTTTTCTGGCATTCCAAGGTGAGGAATTTATTATTATTATTATTATTATTATTATTATTATTATTATTATTACTACTACATGTGTATGAGGAATTCTGGGGTAGCAAGGAGGGAGGATTCAGGATGCAGAGATGGCATTAGCTTGCATTTTGGGATGGAAAACAGGGCCAAGGGAAGATCCATAACCTGCAGTGACCGAAATACCCACAACTCAGACACACAGAGGTGGTTTGTAAATTTGACAAAATATGCACATACTGGCGCCTGGTTTTTTTTTAAAGGAGGGGGAAAGGGGGACATCACCCATCCGGTGGCCCAATTGCCATAAGAAACGTCACATTGACGAAAGCAGAAGAGAATTTGATTGACAGCAAAGGAGCCTTTTTTAAAAACCGGTTTGGCAAATGAGAACTCTCCCTGGAGCTGCATAGCATTCACGGTTAAATTACCCTGAGGTAAATAGTGGGCACTTGCTTCTGGAGAGATTCAGGGGAGGGAATCCGAATCTACCCAGTTCCATCCATCGCAAATAGCTCAGTATGAATGGGGCCGTAGTCAAAATAAGTAACTTTTGCATGCTATACTGTGTCTGCAGGTGAAGCTGAAATAGTGGGACTTTATTGAGTCCTCTAGGATTCATTTGCATGGAGTCACTGTCACCACATCACATGATAAGTTCAATATTTTATATAATTCTGCATTTTGTATCAGCCTTGCCCTGCCTGGTGGCCTCCAGCTGTGTTGAACTAATTCTGTACACAGTATGTGATCCATCACACCTAAGGCCACTAGAAGAGGAGAGCAGGTGTATTGCAGCTCAGCTTGTAATGAAACCTGTTAAACACCAGTTCTACAGATTATTCCTGCCTCCACTACCCCTTTCTTTAATTGCTCCCCCTTTCACGCTAGCACTATGATCCCATTTTAACAGACTTGGCTGCATCCTGTGGATTCCTGGCTTTTGTAGTTTGGTGAAACACTAGAGCTCTCTGACTGAGAATTCTAAATGCCCCTCCCTATGTGGCAAATCCCAGGATTCCATAGTAAGTTGCCATGGCAATTAAATAGGTATAATTGTATAGTGTGATAAAGTTTAGATTGTAAATTCCATAGGACAGGGGCTGTGCCCTTAAATTCTGTACAGCAAGAAACTGGAATGCTTGTCAGCCCCAGGTCCAAAGTCAATTTCAGATGCTTTCTTTGTGGCTGCATTCCAGTGGAATGGGGGGAACCTGAGAACCAAAATATCAGCATGTTTTCACTTACAGATCTTTATTAACAATGGCCTCACCAGACCTGAAAAAGTATCAAGAGTTTCCAATTCTTTTTGTTTGGTTGCATCTCCATATTTAACTGTAACCAGCATGGTGTAGAAATTTTAACATTGGACTCTAGAGACCAGGGTTCAAATCCCTGCTCAGTCATGGAAACCCACTGGGTGATCTTGAGTAAGTCACTCTCAGTTTCAGAGGAAGGCAAAGTCAAACCACCTCTGAACAAGTCTTGCCAAGAAAACCCCATGATAGGGTCTTACGGTTACTGTAAGTTGGCAGCAACATGAAGGCACACAACAACAACCTGCATATCTATGGATCTGCATTTAGTCCTCTCTGAAATGTGCCAAGTTTCTCTCTGTCCATCTCTTCCTTGTGTTCATCCCCCTTCCTTGTGTCCATTTCAGAAACTGATTTTCACTTATTTCCACAGAGACTTTTATTTATTATTCAAGAGTTATGGTCAAAATGCTAAAGCGTTCTAGCAATAGTATACTAATTAAGCATTATGATCCTTCTGTTTTATTGCTAGCATTCCTCTTTCCCTTGCTTGATCTCAGTTGAATTTGCCTCCTGGAAACAATAGCTGTATTTACCTGACAGCAATTTTTACTGGGTCTGAGACAGTAGAAACACACAAGGCATGTAACTAATACATTTCATTTTAGAAGATACTGTATTTACTTAAACTGACCTGGTGAGTGGAACTAAAAAGAATTTGGTAATGCTGGGAGCTCACTGGAAATACTTCACAATGACAGAAATATAAAATGGATCTCCATTTGTACAAGCATAAAACCTGTCATTTCCTGAAACTTTCCCCCATTTGGAGGGCCCAGTAACTTAGCTTTAGCTTTAGGAGATTTTTATATATATATATATATATTAGAATGGGAAAATGTATACAAAGGCTGAAAAAGCAGCAAATAATGGTATGGGTTGAAGGAGGAATGAAACCCCAGATATTCAGACACTGAGACACCAACAAGGCTGGATTCAGCAACAAGGACTGAAGTTCCCCACTATACAACACTTGCTCTCATATGGTAGTATGATCTTAAATTCAGGTTTAAGATCTGAACTGCATGCATATAGGCTAAAGGCTAAACTTTAGGCATGCATATGGGCTAAAACTAAAAAAACAAATAATTTTTAAAGCCTTAGATTTCAGTCTTAAAGGCTTAGATTAAAATTTTATTTCTAGGCCCTGTCTGGATGGACCAAATAAGATGGCCTCTTCCATCCACTTGGCAGGAAATCCAGATGATGCATGGCTGAAACCCTGGTTCTGGTATGAATGGACTGGATGACATCTGGCCTGTTCAGCATCAAACACACCCTTAAAATTGAGTTAAAAGACTTTACTATCTGCTCCAGATCTGCCCAGAGGATCTGGAGCCCTCCATTACAACACCAGGCATCTGTTCACTCATGTGTCCCACTGGGCACTGCTATGGTAAGTCGCTATGGCATCAGAATAAGACACCCAGCCATGTGATTGATGCTGAGCACCTCATGGACCTCAGAGCGAAGCAACCCATCATGACATGCCCAGCAGCACAGCAGGATGCACATGCAAACAGTTGCCTGGCATCAGAACTGAGGGTGCCAGGAAACACGGGAGGGTCAGGGCAGCTCTGTGTCCAGAATACTCTGGGCTGCTCCCAGTATAATCTGACCTGTGTGGACACCACCCCAGTAACATTAAAGTGCATAAAAATCCTAATTGGTTTTATGTCACATCTAATTAACACATAGAGCTAATTGTAATAAGATTGCACTGTAAAAACCTACACTCACCTAAGCAATTCTATGGATGTCAATATTCCATTTACACTTCACTGTATTAAGATGAGTGCCATGTCATCTGCTAAATGAAAGAACTATCCTATTATTCCTGGGTGTACATCTCAATCATAACTGTGCCTGTAGAACTGCATACAGGGCAAGTATACAAAGCATTTAAGTGCCTCAAGCCAGCAATGGGGGTAGAGGTGGAAATCATTTTTAAAAAACCACCTGTTCATTGTGATTAAATTCACTTTCACTATCTCCTCAGCAACTAGGATAGAAACCATGAAGATAATGAAAAATTATACACAAAAGAATAATCATTCTGGTTTTAATTGTGTTATCCACTGTTTCGGGGGAGAAAATCCTGTAGTATCTTGGAAGAGTATTTTAGTTCATTGTCAAGCAACACACACACACACACACACATTTATAAAAGGAAATATACTGCTATTGCAAAGTGTATTCTTGCTCATCAAGAAAAAAATAGACTGTTGTCTCTGTCCCCTCCCTGTTGCTGTATCAGGTGAGCAGTGGGATTGATAATCAATCTCTAGAGGTCTCTGGTGCACCAGGTTCGTACATTACAGATATCATGACACATTGTTCAAATATCAGTCAAAAGTGTTTCAGTTCACCAGATCAGATGATCTTCTAAGAGACAAGATTATAAGCAAAAAGGCAAAGATAAATGTGGTAGATTTGATAAATGTTCTGCATGTCTAAATATATTATCATTTGAAATCTATCCTTCTCCTAGAAAATAACATCTGTCAGGCAGAGATGGAAACAGCCAGGGCTAGAAAATAGGATTTTTATTTTCTGCTGCTGCTTCTGTTGAGAAATACAAGTGCTCAACAGTATAGACCAACACTGGGAACTTCGGTCTGCCAAATGTTTTGGCGTACAACTACTATTAGCCCTACACAATATGAACAAAGAGGTACTGTGGGAGCTTTAGTCTCAAACATCTGGAGGACCAACCAGAGTTTCTACAGTCTGTACAGGGAGAGGGAGAACAGGGAGAATTAGCCATTTCAGCTTTTATTTATTTGTGTCATTTCTTTGCCATCTTTCTCCCAAAAGGGACCCAAGGTGGCCTCCAAGCCACCCAAGGGCTGTTTGTTGGCTTCTGCTTGCTATATATTAGGGGCAGGAAATATGGGGCCCTCCAGATGTTGATTGACCCAGCCAGCATAGCCAATGTTGATGAATACTGGGAGTTCCACTCAAACATCTAGAGGAGTGATGATAAACCTTTTAGGGATCAAGTGCCCAAACTAAAAGGTGTTTTGGCAGCGGGTGTTACCAGGATCTAGAGGGCCACGTGAAGGGACTTTTTGCCTGGGCTTGTTTGACTGTTTACCATAGCTCTGCATTTCCATAATTTCTATCTATTCCCCAACCTTTCCCCATCTTTTCAACCCTGCATGCTCTGTGACTGCAATTTCCTCTGAGCTGAGTTTTGTTTCTGTTTTGTTCTCTTCTCCCAAGATTCATATTTCTAACATTTGGAGCATCTGTCTGCCTGTGCCCATTAGCTGATAACCTTACTGTTATAGTTAATAGTTGTTTTTGGCAGTACAATACACACAATTAATGCCTTTCTTTGACAAGCTTGAAAAGGAATGGTCCTTTTGAATGCTGGGTGAGTGAACATGTTTTTGATGGCCAAGGGTTGTGGGGCAGGCCTATGAAATATGTTGTACATCAAAAAGAAAAAGGTAGTGAAAGAAAGAGTACTTGGTTTGAATGAGTCAAAGTATAATTGGGGAATTACTGGTTAAGAATACAATATAAGAACCTAAAAAACTATGCTGGATCAAACCAGAGTCTTATCAAGTGAACCAACATCCTGTTTCCCACAGTAACTAAACAAACAGAAAGTAAGAACAACAGCTCTGTACCATCACTGTTCTTTAGTATTCAGATAGAGGCAATCTCCTACATGCAGGATATAGCCTTCATGACTAGTAGCCACTGAGAGCCTCATTCTTCATTATGAATTTGTATTGTTCCGGCCGTCCAAGTTAGATGGTCTGATGCTAAAGGGTGCCCATTAGAGGCCAATATCG
Source organism: Sceloporus undulatus (assembly GCF_019175285.1). Lineage (NCBI taxonomy): Eukaryota > Metazoa > Chordata > Lepidosauria > Squamata > Phrynosomatidae > Sceloporus > Sceloporus undulatus. Next base: position 105,684,979 of record NC_056524.1, on the reverse strand, counting down.
GAAAGTAATATTGATATTCCACAAAGTGAGGCTCTTCATTGATTTATAGAAGCAGTTCACAAGTGCATCTCTCACTTAGCCTGCACACAAATGAGAAAGTGCACCAGCACTTCTTATAAAATTCACCTGTCAAAGTTAGAACTTCGAAGAGGGGAGTTTATTTTTGGATCAAATTCACCAGCTACCTTGGCCAATGACCATGTTGTCTGAGGGATTCTGGAAGCTGCTGTCCAAAAAAGTAACTTTCTCAAGCTCTGATGAAAGCATATTAATTAATAAGATTTTTTTTTCATGCTCAGGATAGATTTCTGTGAAATCTGCCCCCAATTGCACAGCTGTTTCTTCCATTCACAGTGATTTTACACCTGATGTGCACAATTTGTGGCCTATTAATATGCAGAATATCAACTATTATGATCATCTACCAGTGGTTCATGGAACTCCCTTGGAAAAGAAATGTAGGAATGGGGGTGATTCATTACACCAAAATATTTATTGTTGTTAACAGCCTTTGAGTTGATTCCAACTCATGGCGACTCTGTGGCTGAGACATCTCCAAGACCCCCTGTCCTCCACTGCTCTGCTTTGGTCCTGCAAATTCATACCCATGACCACCTTCATAAAGTCCATCCATCTATCATGTGGCCTTCCTCTCTTTCTGCATCCCTCCACTTTTTCTAACTTTATTGTCTTTCTAATGATTCATGCCTTCTCATGATTCTACATTTCCCTTAGTGCAGAGTCATAGGCATGAAATCAGATTGAAATGAATGGGCTTTAATTGAGCCCATATAATTACAGGCAAAGTCAAGTGCCTATTTTTGTTTTCCCCAAAATATTTTGTGGGGCAGGCACTATTTAACATAAAACAAGCATCAGGGCAGGGAACATATAAAGATGTAGCATTAGTTCCTAGAGCATAGTTTATACTGGTATATATCACATTACATAAAATAATTGCTTGAACTTTTTTTTCTGTGATGCAGCAGTGTTTTCTCTTGCTCTGAATTGCCATCCTTTTCTTTCATCATTTCTCATTGCTTGCAGAAACATTAATGTCCCAGTCTGGTTGTCCCTGTGCGGTGCTTTGCTGACTCTCTTTCCTCAAAGGTGGCGCCAAGCTGCCTCCTTGTGGAGCTGTCTTTTGCTGAAACTCAGCTTGGCAGCAGAAAGGCACCCTGAGCCAAGTGCCTGCAGCTGAGCAGGTGGAAGGGCAGGCTGTGCTGTCAACACTCTGCAGACATTCCCAGTGCCACCCAGGATAGAGGTGTCAGTTCTGGTGACTATTTCAACTGTGCCTACAGGTGTAGCCATATTGCAGAAATAAAGCAGTTTGACACCCCTTCAGTTGTCATGACTCTATCCTGCAGAATCCTGGGATTAATAGCATAGTGAGGTACCAGAGCTCTCTGGGAGACCAGGCAGAATACTTCACCAAACTTCAAATCCCAGGATTCCACAGGACAGAGTCATGACAGTTAAAGTGGTGTCAAGAGCCTTTTTTTCTGCGGTGTGGAAACAAGAGAAATCAGTCTTGAAGTGCTTCTGATTCTCCATCCCTTCCATAGCCCTCAGAATTCTCTTACTGAACCAGCTTCCTTCCAGCAGGAGTTCATTCAGAACCATGACATTAGCAAGACACAAGGGACAATGTGCACCTATATCAACAGCAACAACAAAATGCAGGAATGTTATGAGTTGGCACAGTGCTTGGAAAATGTGATTTTCAAACTAAAATTCCCAGAATCCCCCAGAGAAAAGGACCAGTTGCGATGGTAACCAGAGGAATCCAGACTGAAGACCAAAAAAAAAAATAAAAAATAAAAAAAAAAAAAGCTGTTGCAGCACAATGGCTAAGGGATTAGGACTCTAGCGCTACATAACTTTATCTGGCAGTAGGCCCCACTGAACATGGAAGGTCTCCCTTCTTTGTAAATGTGCGCTGGACTTTCCTGGAAGACAATATTTCTATCCAAACTTATATGAGAAAAAGCCCCACTCATTTTGTCCCCCCATTTTGGTGGGACTTTCTGAGTAATAGACAAGGGACAATGCAGTTAGGAGAACAAGGATTACGATTGCCAAGTCCCAGTGTTGAAATGGTACAGTCAGCCCTCGATATCCACAATTTTATTTTAATTCACTGATTCAAGCATCCATGGTCTGAAAATAATTTTTAAAAATATAAATTTCCAAAAGAAAACCTTGATTTTGCTATTTTATATAAGAGACACCATTTTACTATGGCATTGTATTTAATGGGATGTGAGCATCCATGGATTTTGGTATCCACAGGAGGTCCTGGAACCAAATGCAAGGGCCCACTGTATTTTCTCCCTAGGTTCAGTCTGTCATACTTTTAATTTAGTGTTTGGAGCAACATCTTAGGACGCATGCATCATTTAAACAGCATACCTCCAAAGTGACCCAAAGCAGCTTTGTTTTGGCCTGTCTGTATGGGCTCATAAGCACATAATCATAAAATCATAGAGTTCAAAAGGACATGAAAGTTAATCCATGCCCACCCCTTCCTGTATAGAAATCTACAAGTAAATCACCTCCAAAAGTGGGCCTCTAATTTGTATTTTAAAACCTTCAATAATGAAAAACCCACCACCTCCTGAGGAGACTGTTCTGCTATTGAACAGTTGTTACTGTCATAAAGTTGTTCCTACTATTTGGCTGGAATCTCCTTTCTAGCAGTTTAAATGCATTATTTTTTGTCCTGGCTTCTAGATGAGCAGAAAACAAGTTTGCTCCATCTTCTACATATAAGCCTTCAGATATTAAAAAAAAAAATCACATCACTGTTCAGTCTTCTCTTCTCCAGGTTAAAGGTATCTAACCCTTTTCCTTGGTAAAAGGACATAATATAATAACAATAACAACAACAACAACAATAATAATAATTCCACAACTATTGCTCATAGGACTTGGTGATCTTAAACTGTTATCCTAAGAACTGGACACAGTATGCCAAGTGAAGTCTCACCAGAGTAGCACTATTCCTTCCCTTGACCTGGACATTATAGCTCTACTGATGCATACCTAAAATTGTATTGGCTTTTTTCACCACCACATCATAAGGACTTGTAGTTTTCCAAGATCTCTACATAGGGATGCCATGGACCATTCATTTGATGTTGGGCTCTGATGGCTTTCCCTTCTATTATTTTTGGAGAGGGCGTTCTTTTGGTCCCACAATACCTACAGGAATATCTAGTGAACCCTGGTGATGCCACTGAGTGGTGGTTCATGATCTCTATGTATTGTCTAATCTGTTGAATACATAGAGATCATGAACCAGCCATGAACGCACAATTGTGGATTACAGCCACCATTTTGACTTCTTTAATAGTCACTGGGCCAAAAGCTGCTTACCACTGGCCTAGCCAATTTCACAACATCATTCAGTAATATGTATGGTGGGTGTGTGTATGTATGTATGTATGTATGGTGTATGTATAGTACTACTCTAGTGAGACTTCACATGGAATACTGTATCCAGTTCTGAGACAGATGTTCATCCCTCTCTGAAGTGTCACCTCCTTCAGTCCACATCCCTCTTGCCTCCTAGTAATGCCCTGCCTTCAACCTGGACTTACCCAGCAGCAGCAGCTGTGAGCAACAGCAGGTAGATCTTCTGTCATTTGGGAAGCAGTAGATTGATGTTTCTACCCTTCTCCTGTGAGTGATCTCTGGTGCAAGAAGGAATTATGTAGGGGAGCCTGCTTCTGATTATCACTCTGGAGACCACTCATAGGAAGGGAATGGAAACAAGTCAGCTGCATCCCAACTGATAGTGGAAGACTCTTGTCACTCACAACATAAATCTCAACTGGGGGGGGGATCAGGCTGGGAGATGCTACTTAGTTACATAATTAAACTTAGCTACATAAACAGTTGATCCAGAATCACAATCATTGTTTGGATATATTGGGGAGTGGGAGTTGTTCATAGATAACTGGAACCTCACTTAAATCTAGCCACAGCAGAAAAATGTGTTGGTGGTGAAAAGAAGGAAAACAGAGAAGAAGATGAATGAAAAACTGAGTTGACGACATTGTAAGATGAGATCCCATGCTTTGGAACAGCTTTCCCCTATTCTATCAGTTCCCAGACATGCTAGACTCCTATCATTTCCAGCCAACAATCCTATTATGGGCCTTGTAGTCCAGGTGGAGAAAAATTCCAGGTTGGAGGAAAACAACTTTAAAAGGACAAAAAGAGACCTTTTGAAGGAGCTGGTAATAAAATGTGCCCCTCAGAAATCAACAGTGCCTCAGTCCCATAGTCTCAGCCATGGGGTCCAGTCAATGCTTCAGTCAATGAGTTAATTAATAATTACTTATTGAAATGAACAGCCTCCACACAATTCTCTATAAATGATTGCAGTTAGTAGTGTTTATGATATAAAAAATAATCTGAGATATTATGCTAACTACTAATCCCTGGCAGAAACTAGGTGAGAAGAGAAACTAAAGTGCATGTAGAAGAAAGTTACATTAAAAGTGAAGCAACATGAACACTTTCATATTATCAGTTAGGGTAAAAGACAAATGTATACTCTTCCCGTAGCCTTTTCTGCCTTTGGTAGACCTCTAGGTGGCAGAGGAGAGTTTCCACTGAAGGGAAGACCCTTTTGCATGATCTAGTTTTTTGATGCTTCAAACTGGAAGAAGAGCAACTCCCGAAAAAGTTGTAGGAGTAGAAGAGTAGTTTTCTGAGAGGACAAAGTAAGTGTAAGAGTAGCAAGTGAAGGGTACCTTTTGACCCTTTTTAAAGAAGCGAGGGGCTGGGGACATTCCTGATATGATGTTTAACTGCATGACTTGCAGCACCTGACATCGTGTGATGCCCCTTGGCAACTGTGAAAACCACTTGAGTGTCTTGAGACTGGATATTGCCGGCATTTTACTGACATACTAATTCCTTGGCTGGATTTCAGCTTTGTTGTTTAATTCTGTGAAAGGTAAGATTGAGCTTCTTTTTCTATAAGGAATTTTTGATTGGAAAAGTGAGATATTGTTCGTGGCGACAATTGTGGTTAAACAGACAGAAAATGTTGCAAAAAGTATGTCGCTTTTTAATAACCTGGTGGGAAAGCACCACTTTTGAAGAGATGTTGCTGGTGAAAGATCAGTTTTCTACTTTTCACCCTTCATATTCCACTTTTCTTAAAACAATTGTGTGTGTAATTCTCAGATGAGGGTTTGATTAAAGTATGGTCTTTTTTTGAAGTGGACACTTAATAAAAGATGATTGCATGTCACAAGAGGTTTGTTTTTGCTGGACGGTTATTTGCAATAGTATGCTAATATGTTTAGAGGTTGAACTCTTTGTGCGGGAAGACTACAGTTTTTTATTATTTGTACACAGGATACCAATATAATATTTTATATGTTGACTAGAACAAAGAATATTAATGCAAGGCACCTCAGCGCCTCAGATTGATTGAATGTGGGGAATTACATACCTGTAAATACAAGTTTAGGGGCATGCATAGTTTTGTTTCCAGGAGAAAGCTTCTTCAGTATTGCTTCATAAAAGCAACAGGGAACCAAAGAACTGTAGATATGAGAAAACAATCCCATTCTCTTAGATCTTTACTTATCTTGTTTAGTGTAGCTGGTGAACAATATGGAGAGGCACATGAGGCACATTTATGAGTTTATAATGATGCTTTTTTTTTAGAGCTGTGCAAATTGGGGACATTTCACTAAGCAATGGGTTGATAAAGGCTGAGACCTTCAAATGACTTGACTCAGCAATAACCTATTGAGGCCCCAGTGGATTTGCATTGCCCAAATACATATGGAAAATGCAGAGGAGCCAACCCAAGCCAGGCAGCTTTTGGCCAGCAGTGGTCACTGTATTACTGTAAATGGATAGGGCAAAGTCCAGAGCCAAATTTATTTATTAAAAAGTTTAGATGAGGAGATCCTGACCATGAGAATCATGTCGAAATTTGATGGTGCAGAATATGTAATAGTATGGTGCAGCATGGGTTTGGCATGCTTAAATCCCACTTTGAATAACAGTAACAATATTCTAGTCCTTAATTCAATGACTCTCAGTGTGTTTGGTAGCAGTAGGGATGTGCATACCATAGAACCCCCGAGGTGGAAAAACCAAATCATCAGGCAATCTGTCTGTTGGCTTGGTCACTGTTGTGGCCATTAGCCATGCTGGAGGGGGGATTCTGGGAATTTCAATCCAAACAGTCTCTTTTCCAACCTCCAGGCTGGGTGAAGAGTGTCTTTTTATGACCTGTGTGCCACTCTCAAGTTAAGCAATCAATACCACAAGCAAAGAGCATCTGTACCATCTGAAAGTTCATGCAGAAAAGAACTAGAAAAAGTTATGGGGAGGGGGGTACATCACACAGAAAACCACAGTTTCCATGGTCACTTGTAGCTGTAAGTTAGCCAAAACAGAGGTGCAACCAAACCAGCTGCAAATATGTCAATAAAATAATGCATACATCAATCAGTTGTGTTTCCCAGTCTGACACAGGAGGAAAAAAGTCTCTGCTGTCCCTAGTTCAGTCAGAACCCGATAAAAGAGAAGGACTGTGGTAATCTTAATGAAAATGTTATGGGGCTTTTTTTCTTACCAGCCATCATCTCACCTTTGCTCAGGTGAGTTTCCTATGCTTTTTCAGGTGGACACATGAGGAAATCATCACTTCTGTGCTCTGTAGTTCAGATCATAATGTCAGAATTTTAATTCTCTGTGTTTCTATACGCATTTAATTTTTTAGTTTCAGTGTTGTTGTTGTTCGGTGTCTTTGATTTAAGCGACTCCAACTTTATGGTGATTTTCTTGGCAAGATTTATTCAGAGAAGCTTTGCCATTGCTGAGAGAGTTAATCAAATGCTCAAACTACTATACCACACTGGCCATCAATATATGAAAAGATAACTATGCTCTTTTCACTGTAATTTCAATGATTTTGAATGATTGAAAAATTATTGAAAGCACTAGCTAAGCAGTAGTTAAGAGTACTTACTGCTGAACCTATTTTGTTATCCATATCTAGAATACTACTATTTTTTTGGACTAAACCTCCCAGAATGCACAGCGAGCATGACCAAAGAAAGTTATAGACCAAACATAACATTTTCAAGCTTTGTCATTGTTATTTTACATTCTGTACAAAAGCACATCTTGATGTCAATTTATCTTCAGCTTTCCTTCTTTCTTTCCTTTTCCTTCCTCCCTTCCCTTCCTTCTGTCCATCCATCCATCCATCCATCCATCCTTCCATAAACTGGAGAATGCACACTTCCTAAACTCTCAGTATATGCAGTCTTGTTCATTCTTATTTCTCCTTGTGTCTTAATTAATCATTTGAAGAAGTGATCCCAATGCTATAAATCATGTAATGTTGAATGTTATAGGCACTATTTGCTTTTGAGTTCTTGAGGTTTTGATTCTGAGGTATATTCTGTGCATTAAAAACAAAAAACTGATATACTAAGAGGCTCATTGTATAATATTTATTGAAGATTTGCCACAAGATTTGGCATAGCAAGAATCCCACTCCCCAACCTACTCCTGAGATGGACAGGACTGGTCATGAGCTAAATTATGAGTATAGGACAGCTGTAGAGTCAGTAGAACTGTAAAGGAGCCAAACATCATAAACATTAAGAAGTTAATTGACTCAGGTGGGCAAAAGGAAGTCAGTTGAATGACTAAGATCAAAAGTATTTAATTTAATCTTCCTTGGCTGAGAAATTCTCAAATGTTTCATTTAAAAAGCCACCAAGGAGAAAATAATGATTAAATGTGAATGTTTCTAATTATTCCCCCAGGACATTTTCCCCATGTCTAAGTACACATGCAGAAAAAGAAAGTTAAACCCAGCCCCTAAGCAAAGGGAAGAAAATGTACCCCTGGCAGTAAGTGTTTTGGGTGTGATATCTAATCCTGATTGAACTGACAGAAATCTGGACTTCACTTTCAGTGCCAATGAATTTAAGGGGAATAACGGTCTGTGTTTGAAGCAATAATTTCCTGAGGAGGTATTGGACAACAGCAAAATATATAAAGTCCAATCATCCATATCCATATCATATTGCATGCTAATTCATATACAGAAGTACAAATGACACATGATGCAGTTTTGTGAGCAAGATCCAGCTCTACTGTTCTTTTGCTAACACAACTGCTTCCATCCCATTCCACCCTTGCAACCTGCCATGTATCCTCAAAAACATCCCAGGGGAGGAGCTAGAATAGATTTTTGGGCAACCTGGAACACTGCTGAAAGTAAGGATATAGAAGGCCATCATGATAGCACATGTCTAATAGTGCAGTGTACCCAAAAGTACTATAATCAGTCAGCCTCATCCCTAGGTAAGTGTGCACAGAAATGTAGTTGCAGATTGCGATTGCATTAAGACAAATCCATTTCATGTCCTACAGATGAAATAAATGTGAAAATAAAAAGGGGAGCAATGTACAGCAAAATAGATGATATCTTTTCACATACAGTTTGTGAAATTAACAGCTGAAACCCTGAATTTAAGACTGTTTGCTTTTACAAAAACACAGAAACATTGGAAAGAGTTTGGAGAAGAGCTTTGAAGTTTCAAAGTCTGTAATACAGGCCTGGAAGCAAGCAACCAAACATGATCAAGCTGTTTAGCATTTCAAAAATAAATTGAAGAGGTGATTTGTCTTCAGGCTACAAATACTTTATTGGAGAGAAATATTTCATAATGAAATGCTTTCTAATCTAGGAGATGCGGAGACAATATTTTAAACTATTTTAATGCAAAAGATGATTTAAACATTTTTAAAAATTGTCACAGAAAGCCAATTTAGCTTTAGCTCACTTAGGGTTCCAAGGTCTCAGGAATTGACCACATTTCCCCAGTCTTTAAGGTGAGGGAAAGAAACAGTTTATCACACTGGGGCTAATTTCAGTATTAAAGAGAGATTAAAGTGCATTTAAAGCATCCTGCAAATGAAGCAGAAATGGCAAGTAACTGCACGAATGATTATCACATGCAGTTGCACAAACAAAGTGATATTGGACATGCATTGTTGCTGAAATCCTGAAAATAAAAAGATGTACGTTAATGCTGACCACTTTAATGGTGGTTTTATATGATGTTGTGTGAAATCCTTTTGTGTAATTATGTTATTTTTCTGGGCTATTCACAGGATAAACTTCTGATCTCCTTCATGTCATAAACTCATTAGAATGAAAATGCTCCTTGAGAAGTGTGTCTGTTTTGATCTGAATGGCATACTCTTTCTCTGTGCAACAAGGCTAATGACAACAGAAAGGGCTTCCTCTTGTAAGATCCACCTTATAACATCACTGGGGCCTACATCCCATGATCTCACATGAAGTCTTTCTTAGGCTGCTGGTTTAGGTCTGAAATCTCAGGGATGGGGACACTCCTAACCAGGCAATGCTAGCATAGCCTCCAGCATTTAGTCGATGAAAACTGGGACACATAAGGAGATCTTGACCATGAGAATCATGGCACAGTCATCAGAGTGTGGTCAAGATGGCAAAGCTTCCTAATGAGGAAGATCAGACAAGCTAGTAGAGGTTAAAGCAGTTTGCTTTTTCTTGAGCCCACTGGGAAGGGCAAAATTCTATCTCTCTTCTCTTGTGGCCTCTGTTGTGTTAACTACTTTTGCCATTTGTTAACAACTTTTGTTATTTGAACTCAGTTTGCAGCAACTGAAGTAAGCTGAGAACAAAGGGGAAAGTGGGAGGAAGAGACAGAAACTGGGACTTTTTAAAAAGAGCTGAAAAAAGGGGACAAGAGAGAATTAATCCTTGCCAAATTGAGACAATTGGAGGGTATGGTCTTAACTGCCTTACAGTATAAGCTGTTATTTTGGTACTTGCTTTGCCCAGCCACAATGATGCCAAGTTTTGGGTTATTTGCCTATTCCTGCTTCCTGATTATATGGGAGAAGTTAGGCAAAATTAAGGGCTTAGCCTGTTCTAGATACCTCTTTGAATTAGACAAGAAAATGAGAATGGAAAATCATGCTGACATTCATCATATTTTATAATGGCCTGTGACTCAAAAAAGGTTAAGATCCACTGGTCTAAACTCATGAGGTTCAGAAATTAGCAATGTAACACAACAAGATCACTATGTAGTAATAAAGGCAATCCACTTATTTCAGTCCTTCATAGATTGTGGGTGAGCTTGTGGGAAAATAAGAGTCACCCTTCTTAAGAAGAAGCAACTGAGTCATCATAACATAATACAGTCATAAGTGACACACACACACCCGATATACAGGTGTGAAGCAAACACAATGTGTTTATTTCTGCAGTCTTCTTGCTAATGGCCTGGGGCAGACAGAGGCTGAATGCCTTCATAGCACTTTTCTAGATGCAGTGCTCAAACATTTTCACCAAAACAATGCTATTGATCTTTGTGGTTCAGCTCCTGAACAGTTCCACCAGTCCACACAAGGCAGCCCAGCGGGGCCCTGATAAAACCTCTGTTTCGGTGTTTCCCTGGAATTCCACGAACTGGCAGTGGTGATGGTGGCCTGCCAGGTGTGTTGATGCGATCTGAGAGATAACTTTCAACAGTAATTATTACTCTTTGGCAGTTGGCAGCTTATGAGATTTGCCAAGAGAACATTGCCAATAAGAGATGCCAACATGTTCAGAGTCTAATTTGGAGTTTAAAATTTAACATTCAGTGTGCCATTCTGAGTACTGCTTTGACTTTTTTTTCATTTAAAAAATGGGTAAAATTGGTGGTGTAATCGTTTGAGTGTTGGACTACAGCTCTGGAGACGAGGGTTCAAATCCTTGATCAGCCATGGAAACCCATTAGGTGACCTTGGGCAAGTCACACTTTCTCAGCCTCAGAGGAAGGGACTCCCTCCAAATGAATCTTGCCAAGAAAATCTCTTGATAGGTTTGCTTTAGAGTCACCATAAGTTGGAAACAACCGGAAGACACACAACAAAAGTTGGCAAATGTGTCAAAATCCCTCAGGTTTTTGTTTTGTTTTGGTTTATTTGTGGACTTATCTATACTTGCCGTAGAATATTATGGACTATTACTGTCCAGTAATAAATATCATGCAATTGTTATGTTGTGTTATCTCTGGAATTAGGAGAAGATGACCAATGGCATTGTTTTCAGTTGGTGTTAGTTTTCAATTAGATTGGGTTGTTTTGCACATGGAAGGGCTTCTGCCATTCACACAAGAGACTGCAATCCGGTGGAGAAAGTAGGAGGAGGATTCAATGTTTTCCAGTTCTTCTTTCCTGCTGCAGCCCCAGCTGCCATAAACAACCACCACCCACTCTTGTTCTCTATTCAACTAATCCTCTGTAGGAGATTTTCTGGGCAGAGGAGGATGCAAGGGGAAGGAAGGATTAACCAAAAATGCTCCTCATGGGAACTCTGGATCCAAGCCAATGTAAAAGATCAGATTGTTGGGTTCACATTTGTGTGAAGTTACCTGAGTATGGAAGCTTGGTCTGAAATGTTGGTACATGGATCAACATTGAAAGAGATCAGTGTAGCAGACATACAGGTTAAGCTTTTCTTCAGTAGTGGCCTTACATCTTTGGGATTTCTTTTCTCTTATGCTTTGTTTGGCTCCTTTCTTGTTGATTTAAGAAGGATCCTGAAGACATTTTCATTCTATCCTGCTACATTTTATTTTTGGATTATTACGTTTTGATCTGATTTTCCTTTATGGATCGTTTTGTTACTTATTGTATTAATATTTTAATCCTAGATTCTTATTTCATAAAAACTGTCACCTGATGGCTTGGATCTTAAAACACAAGATAAAAACAGCCTAGGGTGAAATCCTATACAAATGTAGATCAGAGTATTATTTCTTAATTATTTAAAGTATTGCTGTATCACCTCCCAACCTACAAGGGCTCCTGAGGTGATGAACAAATAAAACCAATTAAAACAATATAAAGATAAAAAGTTTTTTTAGAAAACACTGAAGTACTATTTAAAGGTTCCTAGAAGCAGTCTAAAAACAATCTTAAAATCCAATTTTCAAACAGTTTAAACAGTAATTTCAAACACTGACTGCTGGAAGCTAAATAAAGAGATGGGTCCAGTGTAACTTTTCTTGGGTAGGGATTTCACAGTCAAGACGCTGCTACAGAGAAACTAGTACAGGATTGTACTGTTAATAAACATTGGTGGTGAAGTGGGATTTAGACCTGTTGCATGGTTACAGATTTATACAATTACTTTTTTTAACCATTCAAATTGTGTGATTACTTACGAGTATGAAAATTTCTGCTCCAATTTACCATGGCCTGCTATCTTTTAACTCTCTAGAAAGAGTTAATAATATTATAAAATATAAGGAGTAGTATAACTATACAGAAAATATATACAGTACTCTATATGGGGCTCCAGTCTAATACCCAATTATTTCAGTGTAAGCTCCATTGAGTTTAGGAGAATTTATCTCTGAGTAGACATGGTTTGCACGCTGCAACTGTACTAAGTTGCAGTAATATTTGATCTTAACATAAATAGCAGAATTGCACAAGATGGTAGTAGTACTAAGCAAAATGTCAAAAATAATGTGTTGTGTATTTTTTAGAGGCATTAGGATTCCAAGACTTGGGACTTGAATACAAACAACAAAATCTGTGGTATATCAAACAATCTGTAGCTGCACTTTGTTGAGTCTAACGGAAGTAACATAACTTTAAAAACATATACAGTCATCCCTCCATATTTGCGGCTTTGATATTTGAGGATTTGATTATTCACGTATTTCATTAATATGTTCTCTCTAGGACTGTCTAGGTCCTCCAGTGCAACTCTGTGGTCAACTTTAACTAAAAGTTGCACTGAAAGACCATGTGTAGCTACTCCAGTGCCATTCTGTGGTCAGTGTATGTTGGACATTGACCACAGAGTTGCACTGGATGACCTAGAGATTCCTAGAGAGGTGTCCTCGCAGGTAAAAACAGTGTTTTTTGTTATTTGCGTTTTTTCCATATTCACGGGGGTCTTGTTCCCCTAACCTTAGTGAATATGGAGGGACAACTGTAGAACAAATGCTAACCCCATTTTGGCACAGACTCTAGATATCTAATCTTTTTGACATGACCAGAGTCCTGAAAGCTCCCCAGGGCTCCATTTACAGTATTTGCATGATTTCTGGTTCTGATTTATGATTTTTTTTCTTGGAATAATCTTGTTGATCTACATAATTTTAGTGGGTTTAGTGCCCCCCTATCCCTAGATGATGTGACTTTACATTCAATGCTTTGCATATATTACGTTCTGTTATAAGCAGAAGTGTTTTAGATGAGTTCCAGCTACCCGGTAATGTAAATTTGTACAATTCAGTATCAACAATACATTGTTAATTATATTAGTTTAGCTTTGCCTCTGACTACTGTGGTCACAGCATTTTTCAGTGTAATCAGTATGATATATTCTTTCTGAGGCAGAACTCAGCCTGGTGGGGAGCTTATTTCTTTACTTATATTTATTAATATAGTTATGTATTTGTTTGCCATATTTGTCTGATGCCTCATAAAATAGATTTCCCTCTAGGCTAATCTCCTCCAAACTGGTTAAGTGTCAGATGCTTTGGACTTCAGTTTCTCAGCAAGTATGGCCAATAAAAACAAATAATGGGAGTTATAGTCCAAATACTGGGAGTTATAGCCAGTATCGTATAGTGGTTTAAGTGTTGGATTGTGACACTGGACACTGATCTTGGGCAAGTCCTAGTCATTCAGCATCAGAGGATTCCAATGGCAAATCCCCTTTCAAGAAACTTGCAAAGAAAACTTCATGATAGGTTCACCTTAGGGTCACCATAGGTTGGAAATGACTTGAAGGCACACAACAACATAGTCCAAAAATCTGGAAGTACTAGTCTAATCATTTTATGATAACAGTAATACTAACGCTACAAGTAGTAAAATCATCATCATGCTCATCCTAACCATCTTGGCTTCCCCATCATCTCTGGAGAACAGTTGTGGTTCCAGTGGTGAGAGGTGCACAAGCAGCAATTCCAAATGAACTGGCAAAATATCTGAATGCATTTGCCATAGATAGGATCACAGCATCACAGTTACAAATAACAATACTGCTTGAAACATGCTGTATTATACAACAATGGCCCACTTATTCCTGGATGGACTTCAAATGGTCCAGAGCTCCAGTGGATGACATCTGGTAGACTGTGAAACAGATAATGGCCCAAATCTGTATCACTGCATACTTAGCTAAGAACTTAACAACTTCTTCTGGACCAGTACCTCCAAACCTGATGGAAACATAATTCAGCTGTCCTTTGATTATCGACAAAATGGACCTCCTTCTCCTCATGCTGCTGCTAACTAATATAGTGGCCGGAGTTTGGTTCCAGGACCCCCTGTGGATACCAAAATCTGTGGACGTTCAAATCCCACTAAATACAATGGATAGTAAAATGGTGTCTCTTGGTTGTTGTTGTTGTTTTATTTACATGTTTTTTTGAATATTTTAAAAACATGGACACTTGACTCCATAGATATGGAGGGCCGACTGTAAGTTGGGGGATGAATTATGATTGTAGCAGTAATGTCAAAATCATGACTAATTAACAATCATAAAAATGAAACAGCTACCTAACCATAACTGTTTCATATCACGATTTTGACACTATTGCCATGATTGTATCACCCGTGCATACTTTCCAGTCATTAATAATAATAATATAAAATGGCACTAAAAGAGTGAAATCCATTTCATAAACACGAGGATACAGCAGAATGGCTGCTACTTCCTAACTTCTTTAAGTGAGATCCACAGACAAGGGTCCTCCTGTTCAGAGCTTAACAGGTTCACTTAAAATACAGCCCCAACTAGCCATAATGGCAAAGTGGTGGCTGAGCCATCACTAGAATTCTTAGGAACACTTTTTCCCTGGCCTAACCTATGGCTTTCTGCCAGGGCTGGAGGAGGTTTAGATCTGGCATAACTTTGTTTCCTCTCTTACCCTCCTCTATCCACTCTTTTTTGGTTCTTTCGTCAACAAAATTTAACAGTAGAATGGTTCCATACCTGTCAACATTTCACAGAAGAAAACAGGAATACATGTGGCTAAGCAACATCAAGATGAGGTTAAGGTGGAAATGGTTATTAAGGAGGGAGAACACATGCTAGAAAAGGTTGTAGCAGTTTGCTTTTGTTTGAGCCCACTGGGAAGGGCAAGGCTCTACCTCTCTTCTCCCCCCATCCCTGCTGAATTAATTAAATAACAACCAGAATACGTTTGCTCTTTGAGCTAAGTTTATAGCTACTGTAGCAAGATGAGAGCCAAAGGGGGAAGTGGGAGGGAGAGAGATGTGTAAACTGCTGGTCTTAGGGAAAAAGCAGGAAAATCATTGTTATTATCACCACCATTATTATCATCATCATATGAAAAAGTAGGACAACAAGGGATTAATCAGGACTGGCCCTACCTAATCGGGAAAGATGAAGGGTATGCAGTTCTGCAGACAGCTCACTCTGTTGGCAGATCCCTGAGGTCAGCTGTCAGAAGAAGGATCAGCAGAGGGCACTTTTGTTCATAGAAGTGGTTAGTGCATAATCCTAACTCTTTGTTGGTTGTGCATTTTTAGGATTAATGATCAAGGTCACTTTTACTAATTAGCAACCAGAATATTCATGAGAATTCAAAAGCAACTCAGCAGCTCAGTCAGTGGCAGGGGACAAGCTATCGCTCATCCAGGGAAGACAGGGAACTCCTGCCACCAAGAGCTTGAGAGGTTTCCAAATACCACAGCCTCCATTTGTCTCAGGCTTTGTATTTCATTTGAAGAATTCATGAAAGAGGCAGGCTAAAAACTAATCCACCCCACTATGGCCTTAGTTTGATGGACACTGTACACTTTATTTCACATGTTTTTAATGTAATGTTTTCCTTGTACACATTATATTGCTTGCATGGCAGATGCCACCTTTATAATATCTGTCTCATCGTCCTCATCAAGAACCTCTCTTAAAACTTAACAGGCTTGCATTGCCAAAGCTTTGCCTTGTATGTTTCTCCATTCTCAGAATTAACTAAGTTGGCTTCCACCAGTAAACATAGCTATTTCCAGGATACAGATTCAACAGAGGTCAAGTGAAAGAAAGAAGTGTGTTTGCTCTAAAACATTCCTAATGCTTAACTTGTGTAATATTGCTAAAACACTTTAGCGCTTTCACTATAACTCCTGAACAATAATAATAATAATAAGTGGAAATGGGTGACAATCAATTCTGACAATGTTGCATGAAGCTGGATGTGACACTTGATCAGAAGGAGGGAGGGAAACCTGGAATATTTAAAGCTATATGCAATGCAACCCGTAATCATGCAACTGGTATAATTTAAAGAAAGAGACTGGACGCAACTTGTGAATAGGCATAAATGGAAAACCTCTATATTCCCAGAGAGTTATTTTCCCATCTGAACACTTTTAAAAGGTAAGTTGCCACTCCTGGATTCCACCAATAGAGGTAATTCGCTATCTCCCTTTTTCACCAACTGGCAGTCTATGGAGTGTGGCCTTGGGGGAATGCATGTGGCCATGAAACATTTATTTGCTTAGTGTACCAGATACTGTGAAGGAGGAAGGGAAAGTGTGCCAAAGCTACTATTTTTCTGTACAATTATATGGTTTGTGCTTTAATTCATTCCTATTTCTGTGACTGTTATGTGCCTTAACATAAGAGACAATGCAAAAACAACAGGCAATCCAACAAATAATAATAATAACAAACCTGGTATAGCAATGGTCTATAGCAACAACTATCAACAAGATATATGCACTACAACAGAGTAATCATGCAACTAGTATATGGTAAATGTAAACAAAAGTGTATAAAAAGAAACATACTTATAATTAAGGCACGATAAAACATGTAGAAAAGGTAATTTGTTTTTACAAACCTATATAAAAGGCACTATGCAATATACAGTACCCAATACACTCTTAGGTCTTACTGGAGAAAAGAAGACCTCCTCACAATAGAATGTGATCAAATGTGCTCCTTGTGAATAGAATATGTACCTTGTAATTAGCAAGAAGGCAATAAAACATCCCAAATTGGGAGCACATTTTATTACATTAAAATGCCATGGACAATCCTGGCATTGGTATTCAGTGATATTTATTTTACACTTGAAAAGTAGTGCTGTGGTGTGTGCTGCACTGTTAGCACTGAACAAATGGAACCTGTAACAAAATTTGCAGTATTGAGGACACTTGTGTAAAGCTTCAGCCAGTCAACCAGATTCTTCATTCGGATACTTAATTCATTCCCAACCCTTCTTGGGCTGCATCTGCACTGTAGAAGTAATTGGTTTGACACCACTTTAATTGCCATGGCTCAAAGCTCCACTCTGATGCTGCAACAAACTACATTTCCTAGAAAGCCATAGCATTGAGCCATGGCAATTAAAGTGGTGTCAAACCAGATGATTTCTGCAGTGTGGATGTTGCCCTGCTTTTCTATCCTTTCCTCCAGCAGTCAGCAAGTATTCTGTCACCCTTGCATGGTCCCCACTGAGCTACTCACCCATGCAGGACTTTATGTTTTCCCTTCCCTGATGAAGTTTTCCACTTATGCAAAACTTGGGATTCCCCAAAGACTGCTCATGCTTCTGTCTTCTATATAAATGGTGCTATTTTGATTACATAACTATAGCCACTTGCAGGACTGAATTTATTCTTAATGTATATAGTTATTATTGGGACTTTTCAAAACAATCACTAATTTTTTATGGACTGTTTTTGTCATGTGTTTTTACACTGTTTTCCACAGTTACATAGTACCATGTTGATGTTTTTCTCTTTCATCAATATTTTTCTTGGCTAATCTAATTAGTTTTTTTAAAAACCCAGCTGTTGTGATGAAAAGTCATATACATTTGCGCTGACTGGCTCATAAATGCGTTTATCAGTGTTTGATTTTTATCTTATTCATTCTGGAACAAAATTTAAATATTGGAAAGCTCAAAGCTCAGAAACAAGCCAAGGATGAGTAAGGGACCATTGAGAAGCACAAGGAGCAAATGTTTAGTGCTGGATGGATGAGACTCTTACAATCAGAAATATATGTGTGTACATGTGTGTTTGTGAGCACAAGCCACCACTGGTTCCAGATCTGAATCAATATTTTGACACAGGAGAAAAACACTCTGTGTTTTGGCCTTTGTCATTAAAAACATCAGAAAATTACTGTTTTGTGGGGGACAAAGGAGTTTTAAAGAAGTCAAAGCATGTGACCCTATGATAAGCTTAGAAAAGTTACTTTTTTGAAATACAACTCCTAGGTTTGTCCAGCCAAGGCCAGCCCAAAATGGCCAGGGGACTCCATGCTGTTCCCATACTCCAGTAGCACTTGCTTCAGAGTACATGGGTACATCTACACAGTAACAGTAATGCAGTTTGACACCACTTTAACTGCCATGGCTCCATCCTACAGAATCCTGGGATTTGTAGTTTTGTGAGGCACCAGCGTTCTTTGGCAGAGAGAGCTAAAGACCTTGTAGAACTTCAGATTCCAGGATCTCATAGGATGGCGGTATAGCACTCAAAAGTGGAACTGCATTAGTTTTACATTGCAGATGCATCTCATGTCAAGGATTATATTGTAACCTGCATTAGTGATTAGTTTATGTATATAGAGCTGTGTATTTTAACAGGCATGAGGTGTGGGCTTCTGGATCTGGGGTAGTACAAGAAGAAACTATCTTAATAGCCTCCCCTATGCAGGGTGGCAGGGTGGCAGGGTGGCATAGTAACAGATTTAGGCAATTGCAGCATAAATCTCTCCATCTCTAGGTTTTCTATGAAATGTTTATAATCTTATCAATTGCTTTGGCCTTTTGTTTCCATCAGTATTTGCAGGTTGTCTGTTGAAATTCCTATTAATCTTTTTGTTCTGCAATGATAGATAACCATATGATGAGATATTATCTTTCTTATTTTTCTATGTTAGTGTCGAAATAACTGAAAAAGGAGAGTTCTTAGCAAAGTATCTTTTATATAGGTGAGTAGAAGAAACTTCTTTTACTTAAGGCTTTCATATTGTTTATGCATGCCTTGTTTTAATGGTGATAGGCGGCATTTCTTTGAGTGGTGTTGATTATATGGAACAGTCTAAACTTGCAAACACAAACAAGAAAACCAGTTTCAAAAGTGCTATAGAATCAACTCTATTGATAAAAATTCTATAACCCGCCTCAGGAATTAGGCTCAAGTCTATGAAAGCTTATGCTACCAACCTCTGTGTTTCAGTTAGTCTCAAAGCTGTTGCAGGCTCTCTTTGCTTACAGAATAGTTAAGAGCTGGATTGCATGGATATGGCATGGAAGATCCTAAAGGATTTCCAGTGACCTTCTGTTTTTAAAAGCTGACAAAGAATCAGAGCTTGGGAAAGTTGGGAAGAATGCTACAAGTGAACAAATAGGATGTAAACTGACAACTTCCAAATGTGCTTGTGTGAATCAGCTGTCATCTAGTTTTTATAGCCTGAAGACAAAACACATGTGAGCCTATTGATACATTATGTAACATGAACTTGAAGTTAGAAATGTTAAACTACAAATAACATTTTGCTGAGGACCGCACTACACTGTTAAAGCACTATTATTCCACTTTTACTGCTACAGCTGCCTCCTGTGGAATCCTGGGATTTGCAGTTCAGGAAGGGCACTTAGCATTCTCAGCCAGGAAGTGTTTAAGCCTAACTTAACTACAAACCCCCAAATGTCATGGGAGGCAGCCATAGCAGTAAAAGTGGAATAATAGCGCTATAACAATATAATGGGGTATTTTGTGAGATGGTTGATCCATTACTGGAAATCCTGACATCTTTTTATTGGTTAAAAGCTGCTATAGCCTCCTGATCCATTTTAGATCAGGGCCCTAGAAAAAAGGGTTTTACTAATTCCTGTCCTGTGATTTCACGATCTGAAATTCTCCATCTTCAGTCTATATTAGCCATGGATGTCTAATGTTCAGACATACAGTGGTACCTCGGGATACGAAATACCCAGGTTACGAAATTTTCGGGATACGAAAAAATCCCATAGGGAATTATTGTTTCGGGTTACGAATGTTTTTTCGGGTTACGAAAAAACTTTTGGTGCTTTTTTCGGCTTTTTCGCACGGAATCGCGGCTTTTCCCCATTAGCGCCTATGGCAATTCGGCTTACGAAGGCTTTTCGGGTTACGAACGGTGCCGCGGAACGAATTAATTTCGTAACCCGAGGCACCACTGTAATGTCTGAAGGAACGCATAAATCAAGGATGGGGAACTATAATCCTCTAGATGTTAACTTTGTCGGTTTTTTTGCCTTCAAGTTGTTGCCAACCTATGGCAACACTAAACTAACCCTATCATGGAGTTTTCTTGGCAGAATTTGTTCAGAAGGGGGGTTGCGATTGCATTCCTCTGAGGCTGAGAGATCATGTCTTGGCCAAGGTCACCCAAAGGGAGTCCATAACTGAGTGGGAATTTGAACCCTGGTTTCCCAATCTCCTAGTCCAGCACTCAAACTGATACACCACACTGATTCTCAGATGTTGATTATTATATCTACTTAGCACAGCCAAGGGCAATGAATCATGGGAATTTTAGTCAACAACATTTGGAGGGTCACAGTTGACTGTAAATTGGTAATATGTAAAGGAAAATGCACAGATAGGATTATACCTACCTCATTCGGTGTCATACTCACAGAACTTTGCCACAGCTACTGTTTTTTTAACCAAAGAAGATCTCCATTTATAGATTTTCAACGTAACTATATCAAATGGTCTAGTATGTCTACTAGCTTCTTCAAACATTTTCCATTGCTGCAAGGGAAAAGTAAAGAGTTGGCATGGCATAATGGTTTGCATGTTGGACTGTGACTCCAAACAAGATACGATTTCCAGTGCTGACCATATATGCACATAGCTTTAGTGTTGTTGTTGTTGTTGTAGTTATTACTGTACTATGGAAAATCCATATACATGAGTACTAAACAGAAAAACTGAAGAAGCAAGGACCACACTAGGCAGCCCCCCGTCCCTGACTTTTTCTCCTACAGTGTTAATAGAAGCTTTAGGGAGGTGATTGAGAACAGAGGGACATACCATTTCCATAATTTCCCAATTGCTAATGATTAAGTTTTAGGGAAAGGGAAATCCTCCTTTGAAGAAGGCTGCAATCACTAATCACAGATCTTACCCTCTGCCCCTACCTTGTCGTTGTGTGTAGTCTAGCCCAAAGGGTTGAGCGGAATGAACACTTTTCAAATAATGGAGTGTCTTATAAAAAGGACCTTTCCCCCTGAATGTGATGGCATAAGGGCTGTCTCCTCGTGTATCATCTTGTGCCGCTAGGATATGGAATGGGGAAATTACATGAGGAAAAGGGGCACCCATCAGAAGTTCCCAAATAAATGTCATCACCTCCCCCAGGAGGGAAATAAAAGTTTGAGAATGTCCACATACAATTCTGCACCCCTTGTGATTTCTTGATTTCATTTGCTACTGGGGTGGTGTATGATGCAACAGGTGAGGAATAGGAAAACTGGCATCAACTTGTCACTCTAATTGATTATTATCAAGTAAAAACAGTCTACATTTAGCCAACTAATTAGAAAGTTGGCAGCATCACAACTGATAATGTACGACTTAGGCTTCAAGAGATTAGAGCATTATTCTGCTGCAGAAGGAGAAGGTATTGTGGTGCTCCTCCATCTGATCTTGTTGTGGTAATTGTGTTGTTCTTTCCGTAACAATATTATTTTCACTGTCTGTACCTATGTATATTTCATCTCTGCAGTGCTGGTCTTATCTATCTATCTATCTATCTATCTATCTATCTATTGCATTTATATCTCTCCTATCTCCCAAGTTGGGATTCAAGGAGGCTTTCGATCATTTTTAAAAGGTAAAGTCAAAACATTAATTTACAAAAGTTAACCAAAGAATTTAACAACCTTATTTTAAAAACATCATTAAAAACCCTAAAAAACACTAAAACATAATTTCCTGTAAAACATGAAAAATACAGCACATCACATTACACAAAGTATGGTCATTACACATGCCTTTTGAAGAGTGTAACTATGCATAGTTATTCAGAAGGCTTGGAGGGGGGTAATTTTGCCAGGTGCATGGAACCAGAGCTTGGAAATTTTACTTTTTTGAACTTCAGCTCTCATCAGCCAATATGGCCAGGCCATAGAAATTATAATCCAAAAAAGTAATTTTTCCAAGCTCTAGATGGATCTTATTCCTAAATAAGCATGCATCAGATTGCATCCTTAGTAGTGTCAATGTTTTCATGTGCAGGATCAACCTATAATCAAGCAGCTCTATGCAGTGAACCCAAAGGGCAATTCAAGAACATAAAGGATTAAATATTTCACTTACTGTTTTAATCACCCTTTGTTTTTATCTCATCATTATTATTTTTCTTTAAAATTATCTATATTCCACCCTCGATCTTAACTATCTTCCCTACAAGGGATGTTACATATCTTTGTGAAGCTGAGCCAAAGGAACTTTACGTCTTCAGTGTTGGTGTCATTTTGGTAGAATCTCAAATAGAAATAGTCTATTATTATTTTGCTCTTGCTCTTGCTCTTGCTGCTGTTCAATAATATAGACCTGACTGAAATGCATAGCTCTATTTTGCCCTTCAGGTGATGTTAGCGGAAGCTTTGAGGTGAGGTTTGGGGTAAAAAAAGTTCATTTCTGAAACAAGATTAAAGTTAAGCGATTAAAGGATGAGGCTCATATTTAATTTTCTCCCTAAAATGTAATTTTTCATGAAGTGACAACTTCAAACTCTTTTCAAGTTTTATATGTGTTTCACATTTGGCAGAAAGAACAGGAAACCATCTGTAGCAAACCAAAATTATTGTGGGCTTATTCACTGATAGATATGGGGGACGGGAGATAAAAAGCAATGAAACTTTAAATGAAAGCTTTGAAGGTGTGCAGCATAGGATGTTTGTTTCTGCCTGAGGGCTTGATCTCTACAAACAATAATAATGGAACATTGATATTTTTTTCAAGATAAGTACTGTAGTACAATACTACAGTTACCATTGGCAGGAGGAAATTGACTCATTTGAGATGTGATGCTGGAGAAGACTTCTGTGGATACTGTGGACTGCTAGAAAGACAAATAAATAGACCCTAGAGCAAATCAGGCCTGAACCCTCTCTAGAAGCAAAGATGACTAAACTGAAGCTGGTGTGCTTTAGCCACATCATGAGAAGACCTCACTCACTAGAAAAAACATGATGCTTGGCAAAGTGGAAGTCAGTAGGAAAAGAGAAACACTAGATTCCAGATGGATAGATTCAAAGTCCAAGTCACAGCCCTGAGTCTGCAGGACCTGTGTAGGGCTGTTGCTGATAGGGTGACTTGGAGGTCTCCCATTCTTAGTCTCCATAGTCAAAGTCAATTGGAGGGAGTTAACAACAGATTGTAGCACAAGATCAGATGAAGGGATAAAGAACAAAGCAACTTTATGCTTTTGCGGCCAGTTCTGAGCATGTTTAAGAGGGTACAGCAAGGAAGGTGAGGACAGGATGGAGGTGCCCCTTTGCTCAGAGAGAGGAATCCTGCTAGGCAGTGTGTCTTCCTCAGAAGATTCTGAAAAAGCTAAAAACAGCATCCTCTGTTTGCAGGGTTGCCCAGTCCAAGTGTGGTTTAAACACTCATGAAATAGGAAAGCAAGGTTCTACCTTGAAGCTGCCCATCTACATTGAGTATGTGGACAGGAGAATGTGGAGGCACACAGGACACCTGCCCCAGTCTTGCCCATGGTGGTGAGATGTATGTATTGCTAGATTTGCATTTACAATATAGACTGTTCTTTTGTGCCTTCAAGTTGACTTGGAATTACCGAGACCTTATCCTAAGGTTTTCTTGGTAAGATTTATTCAGAGGAGGTTTGCCATTGCCTTCCTATAAAGCTGAGGGAGTATGACTTATGATTATGATTAGGCTTATTTGTATCCCACTTTCCCCTCAAAATTGGGACTCAAAGTAGCCCACAATTTAAACGAGACTTAAAAACAGTTAAAATGTGAGTATTAAAACAAACAATTCTTAACTTAAAATAATAAAACACCATTAAAATATAAAATGCTTTTGAGCAACTATGCCCCATGTATGAGCCGGAGAGGGAAGCATGGCAGGACAGTGTGAAGTTCAAGACTGAGAACTTCAGAAACAAGCACAGCAGGAGATGGCTTTGGGGTAGTGGTGGCAGCAGCTGTGGGGGAAAATAGCTGAGCAGTAGACTCTAGGACCAGTTTGAACCTTCTGCAGTGATCCTGTTCATGAGAAGCTCATGAACTGACCCAACAATGGTAATCAAAGCAGCAGGGACAATTAAATGGGAAAGATAGACCTCTGTAGCAGTTGTTACCCTTCCACATTACACAATTATAGCACTATAGTTCCACTATTTCTCCCATAGTTCCATCCAATGGAACTCTATGGTTTGCAGTTTAAGGAGGAGTACTTGGAATTTTTTGCCAGAGAATTCTAGTACCTCATCAAACTACAAACTCTAGGATTCCATAGGATGTAGTCATAGCAGTTAAAGTGGAATTATAGCACCATAACTGCATAGTGCGAAAACACTTCTAGTACTCAAACTAGTACAGTACATCACATTGGCTCTCATATGATATAAATTATCAGATACTATCTATGTCCCATGAAATCAGAATGCCTTCCTTCCTTCCTTCCTTCCTTCCTTCCTTCCTTCCTTTCTCTCTCTTCCTTTTCTTTTGGCAAACACCATCTTTAGAGTATTCTAAATAATTATCCTATTGAATTACTGTAAATACTCCCATCTATGTACTTATTATTTATGTATTTACTTACTTACTTCATTTGTAAATTTCAGAACCTCTGGTTTAAGGAGTACCTAAGTCAGCTAATGATATTCAATATAAAATCAATAAAGTGTGTCTGTGTGTTTGTGGGATTTAATACTATCCTAGTATTTGTCAGCTCTTAAGGATCTTGCAAAATAAAAGAGTCTTATCTCAGTATTTTTACATGAATCATAGGCCCGTTCCGCACGGGCACCCTAGTACATGCTCAGCACGTACTAGGGTTAGGAAGGGGCATCCTTTCTGGATGTCCCTCACCCTAGTACACGCCGAGCGCATAGAAAATGGCGGCGCCCATTCTACATGGGTGCTGCCATCTTGATGTCGCGGACACTTAGCGTCATTTCTTTTTGGTGCTTTACAGAGCACCCAAAAAGGGCGCTCTGCTGGCGCTGCTGGTTGCTGCATCCAGGAATCGCAGCAGACAAACTGCGCAATTCCTGGATGCAGCAAAAAGAACCCGCAAAAAGCGGGTTCTTTTTGTGGCGCAGAAATGATGCCACAAGTCGCCAATGGTGCACTCACAGCATCATTTCCGCTGCGCGATGCGTGGACGCTAAGCGCCCGCGACATCAAGATGGCGCCACCCATGTAGAATGGGCGCCATTTTGTATGCGCTTGGCACATACTAGGGTTAGGGCATCCGGAAGGGACGCCCCTTCCTAACCCTAGTACGTGCCCAGCATGTACTAGGGTGCCCGTGTGGAACGGGCCCCTGCTGCGTCCGGGAATCGCGCGGTTTGTCCGCTGCGGTTCCTGGACGCAGCAACCAGCGGCACCGGCAGAGTACCCTTTTCGGGCACTCTGTAAAGTGCCATAGTATCTTATCACATGGGAAAGAATTGCCCAAATTCCGTGGATAAATGGGGTTTAAATCTGGGAATATCTGGCAAAAGCAGGAGTGTTTTCAGACTATGTCAGGCTAATTGGGCATTAATGCGCCATTAACCTCTACTTTTGCATTTAATAAAAACACGGAAACAGTTGCTTTTACTTTACACTAGAATGCTACAAGTTTCTGGTCCATGTATGAAGCACACTCTCCCATCCATCTCACTGCCAGTGGAGTACCTTTATCTGGTGAATGCTGTATGATACAAGGAGATCTACTGCTGGTTTTGATCACTGCAGTTCTTAATTCTTTATTTTATTCACCTCAGGATTATAAACAAAGCTGTTATCTAGTTCAGCAAGATTTGGGATTGAGCCACACATTTTCTGAGTGCAGCACCTAAGTATAGAATCTTATCTTTCAGATAATTGCTTTTCACATCTAGATAAGAAGTATTGTAATTACTTTTAATTGCTTGCAAATGGCAGTATATGATATGTGTGTCTTTCTTCTAATTTGCGGGAATAAAGGGTTTTTCCAGGGTAGTCAAGATAAGCATGCCCTAACCAGAGCTTGGGAAAACTGGTCTCTGGACTATAAATCTCAGAATCCTGTAGCCAGCATGGCTGGTTGCCTTGCTGGCTGGAGGATTCTGTGTTTTGCCATTTAAAAAAGTAAGTTTCCTAAATTGTAACAGAAAATTGCTTTATACTAAGATAGATCACTGCTTTGCCCACTCCACTATTGACCCCAAAACTGACTAGTAAGTACTCCCCAGGATTTTAAGCAAGTGGACTTTTTCAGCCCTACCTGTAGATGCCAGAAAATAAAGCTGGGGCTTTCTGCTTGCAAACGACGGACTCAGTGAGCTATTCCTGCTCCCAAGGAGAATAATCTGGAGAAAAGATGCTTTGGCCCAGCATACTGACATTTATTGTGTTAAACTCTATTGATTTGGATCCAGAAGAATCTTGCATTTTTAAAAATGTAATTTCAAATAATCAAAGGCTTCTCTTTAATAGATGTTCACCAAAATATGTTAACTATGGTCGTTTAAATATGCACAGACATTTTGTAAAGGCTATATACAGTGTGAATAGCTGTATTCATAGACTGATACTGGCCTTGATGCAATGTAATTATAGAGTGCCTGGAAATGATGCTGCCCAGTTCCCATTTTAATCTATCATTCCAAGAGGAAAATTGCTATACAGTTGCTGTACTTGCATAAATATTTTTAAAAATCCAAAAAACAACACTTGTCCCTTTGAAGAATTCTTGGTGCAGATTCTACATAGATTAAGGCATTTCCTGATACAAGTGGTCTCCATGTCAATGAAAACTGTCTGAAGCCATTATTTATTTATTTCATCCTCCATCACGTCTTTGAGAAGTTTGTGGAAGTTTTTTAAAGACATTAAATCTACCAAAAATAAAATGGGGAGGGGGATAAAAGAAAAAGGAAAGTGGGCAGCAGATGAGAAATGAAACATGACTTTCAGAATTATGAGGAATAAAGGTGAAAGAGCAACAACTAACTCCTTACCTTAAAAAAGAATAAAAATGAGACTGATTTTAAGCATATTACCCAGTTTTTAAAAAATATATATTATCTGACTCCTTGAAGCAGAAGATCATAAGAAACAACATCATGAGGTTTTAACCATTTTCTTATAGTTCTGCATCTAAACCACAATCTTTTTTTTAAAAAAAACTGGATAAATTATTTTGCTTAATAGTCCTAGCCACAATCCTGGCATAGACTTACTCTGAAGTAGATTACCATTCAAGAGAAAATGCTTCCAGAACTCCAGCCCATCTTTGCACTTACAACTTTATGTTAGCATATTTTTAATTATTAGAAAGATATGGCAGTATCTAGCTAACAAGACTTCTTTCACTTATACATTAAATGAACATTAAACAAATTCAGAATGAGCATTGTTCAAGAGTGATATATTAATTATATATTTTATTAATTTTAAAGATAATTTTTAGACCAATTCTTTTTGTCCAATTGACATGAAATAACGGTTACAATATCAAGATTTTTGAGAATGATTTTCCCCATAGGTTGAAAATACAGACTTGATGCATTTTCCAGTATTGTCAGATTTTCTGTTAAAGTATGTCATTAACTCATTTTCCTTCAGCCCCTATTCTTAAATATGGCTGTTTTCAAAGCAATTTTTATGTGATTTCTGTAATTTATGAACTTGTACAAAATTTTAGATAAATTTAAACATTTTTTTTAAAAAAACAGAGGAATCTTGCATGAAAGGAAAGGCATGCCTATGTGTAAGGCAGCTCTGTTGCATTCTTCTAGTTTTATCTCGCTGCACTCCCCTATCGCATTATAAATTCCAGAAGGAAGTCACAGTTCCTAAACATATTTCATGATTATGTGGGCTCTGATTTGTGCTTTTCTCCATTGAAATTAATAGTTTTCAAACAAGAATGCCATAAGCAAAGGCCTCTGTGCCCATTACCTGTCTCTTGGCACTCAATGTATTTTTTTTAAATGCAAAATTGATGATTAGATGTAACCAGAATGTTAAGTAAAATTAAGTTAAGTACAAGCCTCAAGGCCTTTCAGTGTGTTCCAAAGTTGCACTGAATAAGTTGTCTAACCGTGGGTTAGACTCTGAGGCTTTTGAACTGGGCAGGTTTCCTTTCAGAGCATAAATTACAAAAAATGATTTATCTGTTCTCATCTTGCACACCGTTCCAAAATAGAATGCTGCTCCACCTTCTCAGTATCAAATGCTAAACTCAAATAGAGTCTTAAAACACCTACTTAACTTTAGAGTTATTCACCCATTGTGATGGAACAGCCTAAAGATGAAAGAGAAACAATGGTAAGACTTATATTACTTTATAGCTCTGCAGTATAATGGATATTTTGCCAGAGATGTCATCTTTTTTAGGCTGCAATCCTACATCCACTTACCCAGGAGTAAGCCTCATTGTCTTACATCTCATTAGACACGGATAGGATTTCATTGCCAATCTTTTCAAGTATGGCAGCCAAAGATAACTAATCTGACAATAGAGAATAAGTCATAGTTCTAAAAGAAAGCACGTTTTGAAAACAGGTATTTCTTTGGGGCACAATGACCTGGAAGAAATGGATTATTTTAATTGTTTGAAATCCTATGGTGGTTTGTGAGTATTACTGCATGAGGTCATTTGGCAGATTCACATATTGTAATATATTATGACGTAACCATTTCCTTCAATAAGTATGCAACTTGACTTGAAATGAAGGGTTTATGTAGAAACTGACTGAAGCATGCTGGCCTGCAGTGCAGGCTTTAGTCTCTTCTGCCCTTAAAAGGGGGGTTTTGAATTGATCATTCTTCCTGCCAATTTCATAATGATATAAAGTTGCCAAAGGAATAAACTACATTTAAAAAATCCCTAGAGGGCACATGTGTCAATGAAAGTTACATTCTTCTTAAGGTGCTTAATACTCTGGCCTTTAAGTGCAAGCCATCTGTCTTCTGCAACCTCCATTCATTTGGAAAGGATTTATAGGGGGAAGGATTCTGTATGCGTTGTGCATTAAGATGTTTTTTCAATGTAATATAGCAAACAAGGAGATTGAAGAGGTAATATTGGCAAGCACTGATCAAATGTCTCATTTCTTGGTTTCCAGCTTTACAAATGGGGGGGGGGGGGGGAAGGCATTTTTTATGTGTGTCTCATTTCTTAATTTAGAGATGGGGGGGGGGGGGGGAAGAGAAAGATTGTGCTAACTCAATGTTTCCCAAACTCTTTGAAATTGAACCCTCATCTAAATGTACATTTTCCACTTCCCTGAACTCATCATCAATAATCTGTCTACAGTTGAAATTCAGAGAGAGTGATTGAGTGAGAGAGAGATTCTTGTTCAGTTATATGCATACGAATTGTGGTTGCATGCAAGATTCATGAGCTGAGATACAGTTAGTCCTGTCTCCAGCCTTAGAAGAGGAACTGTGAGAGGTATCTCTGACTCCCTCTTAAAACCATGTATAAAGAAGCATGTTCATAAGAACTTCCTGAGTTCTTCTTCACAACAGTGCTGGATTGACTGGGTAGTCAGAGAACATTCACCTGCTAAATCCAGAAAAAAATCATTTGCTGAGTCCATAGGGACTCAACAACAAGGAAAGGTGCCCTCTGAAAACTCCTCTCTTCCCTTCAGGTGGCTAGTATCATTCAGATTGTTGTTTTCCAATTTCCAAACTCTATTGCACACTTCCCAGGGACAGTCTGAGAACTGAAATCGGAGAAATGCATTTGCTGCTTACACTGATCCTTCAAAAAGGCCTTGTGTTGGTGAATTATAACAGCCTTCTCACCTGGTTATCAATGTATATACTTGGCTCAGGATAATTGAAAAGGGATTATTTCTCCCCAAATGTTGATGAATTTGTGGTCAAGGAGGTCAAAAAGTGAGATTTCAAGCTTCTCAAGGAACTCTTAATAATAATATATAAAAGCTCTAGTATTTATGTGAATGATGGTTGTGAATATAGAAATAAGGTGTATTTTTAAGGGCATCTTCTTTTAGGTGTGGCTATCAAAGCTGATTAATTTATCTTCACTTTTGGATAAATGCATCTGCACTTAGCTGCAGAAAGAGAAAGGTTAAATATAGCTACAAAACATATCAGTACAGTATACTGTTTTATATTTAGCTTTTCAAGATTTTGAGTTTTTAGAAATGAATCACTAATGTAACATTTTCTCATTTTTGCCGACAGCCTAAACACACTTACTGAAAGTAAAATCCATTGCCTATCTGCTGGCAAATAAATGTGTTGTTGGATTGGGGCAGGAATTTGCCAATGTACCATAACCCTAAAATGCCATATATTGTTAATTATTTTTAAGATGCAAGTATTTGCTGGCATATCTAGTGAAAGTGAGCAAATATTCTGTGTTGATGCTTGCAGAAATGTGTGTTTGTTCTGGAGGGCATAATTCGCTATTTCAAAATGGCCAGATTCACTGAAGTCATTGCCAAATGCTTACAGACTTCCGTGGATTAAGGTTGCCTCCTTAAGCACACAGGAGCCTTCATCCCAGTGGCTTCCAGAACGATGTGTGTTCTCCCAGTGCCTAAGGTCAAATTATTCAAGCGTTACCTCATAATAGCGGAAGACTTGCATCCTGAAGGAGGAAGATTCATAATGAAGCACAGCAATGGATTATATATATCATATAGCAGAACCATTCCCTCAAATGACTCTCTTTGAAGGATACAAAAATGGCCTATGTCAACAAGTATCAGCCCTAGGAAGAGGATCACCATAGGCAATAAAAAGATGTTGACATATGAGAAAATATATGTCAAGTAAATCACATCAGTTGTATGTTCAAAATCAGGGATGGGAAATCATTGGCCCTGCAGATGTTTTAGATGGCATCTCCCACAATGCCTTGCCGTTGGCAACTCCTGCTATTATGAGCTGGATTCCCAAACAGGTAGAAACCCAAATGTTTCCACTCCTGTTTTAGATGTTGGCAGATTATGCCACTTATAGCATTCTTCAAGATGAAAGACTTCATTTGTCTATTGACAATTTTGGTGCCAACAATGTTATCTATACATTTTTGCTCTGTATTAGAGGAAAGGTGGAGTGTAATGGCAAATAATCAATAAAACAAACAAATATTTGGGTGTAGGAAAACCCAAAACAAAAATATATGCACCTCGTCATTAGCCCAGCTCTTTTTTCCTTTTAACCAAGGGTGTCCCTACAGGAGTGCAGGAGTGGACCAGGTGAAACACTATAGAGGAGGAGGTGACACTACTGCTCCCCAAACTGCTGCCTTTTGGCAGATATAGGCTAAGGCGTATGCCCACATACATTGAAAATGCTGAAGAGATTATGTGAGTGGGGCAAGGCTCAGTGGAAGGAGAAAGGAGAAGCCCCAGATATATTTTTTTAAAAAATAAATTTTAAAATTTTAAATTAATTTTTAATTTTTTAAAAAAATAAACATCACATCTTACCAAATTTTCACTTTAGTCACATGAAACTATGTACATATAAATGCATTTAGGATGTGCATATGATATTGTAATTTAAAGGTATGGCTTTAATTTTTCTATTATGTTGTTGCTGTGTGCCTTCCAGTCATTTCCAACAAATGACAACCTTAAGATGAACCTGTCATGTTTTTTAAAATTATTTGTTCAGAGGAAGTTTGCCATTGACTTCCCCTGAGACTGAAAACATGCGACTTGCCCAAGGTCACCCAGTGGGTTTCATTCATGAACTGGGAATCAAACCCTGGTCTCTAGAGCCATAGTTCAACACTCAAACCAGTGCACCACACTGGCTCTCACATTCAGTGATATATGGGAATTTCAATTTATGAGTAACATTACTATGAAAAACATTACTAAGGATTTTGTATGGCATGGTCTGGGAGGAGATCAAGCGGATGTGCATGTCACCATGAGTTACTGCACTGGGTGAGACCAACCATAGTGACGCCACTGCTTGTAGCTTCTGTGTATTTTAAAAATTATGATTTCAAACTTTATATTCAACAAGCACTTTTGAGACAAGAAGCTTGTGCATATATTATACTGGGATAATGGGAATCAAGCTATAATTGCAAAATGTACAATGAAACCTGCATAGGTGGTGCTTGCAAAAGCAAAACTTAACTGATGTGGGCCATATGGAAGGGATTTTCTTCTTCTAGGAAGGAGTCCCTTGGTAATTTTTTCCCAAGAAGAAACTACAGGGAAAGGAACACAATATGCCCTCATTAACAGCCCATTAGGCCTCAGTACCCTTAAAGCACCAGATCCTGTCTGATCTTGGAAGATGAGCAGGATCAGCCCTGGCTAGTACTTAGATGGGAGACAGCCAACAAATACCAGGTACTGTAGGCTATATTTCTGAGAAAGGAACTGGCAAAGCCACATCTGAATTATTCCTTGCCTAAGAAAACCCTATAAAATTCATGTGGTTGCCATTTGTTGAAGGCATATAAACACAACAGCTTACTAAGACCTGGTGGAATGAGGTGGGAAGTAATGAAGAAGCCTAAGAGCAGATTCATGGGAGAGACCCCAATGGACACAGGTTCTTATAGGAATGTATGTTTTTGTAGTAAGCCTTACTGACAACCATAGTGGCTTACTCAGTGTCCAGCTCAGTGATAGAGAACAAATGACTCAAGTTCAAGTTGCCCTCTTGAGGTATGGCTGGCAAATATTCCTGCCTAAAACTATGTAATTGAAGTAGTAAATGGTGTTTCCTTTACCACTTTGACATCTGTGTGGGTGCGGAATTACCTTCTGGTCTAGAATGTGTGCAGCCTGCCTGGCAGAGACATGGATTTTCCAGCAATGCACATTAAAAAGCAAAGCCAAGAACAAGGTTTTTCCCTTTATACACAAAGTCAGATTATATGAGCCTTGAACATCTCTCTAATTTTGTAATGGTACCATTTCTATGACTACTTACTCTATTTTGGACCTCTGTAATGGTC